>NW_028227269.1:9807500-10347500 GCF_978045245.1 Mus caroli
AGGGTCAGAAAATGAGGAAGCTGTCCACAGCAAATGATATTCAACAATCATCCAAAGGATAACAATGGTTGTCAATGTCAGGTACAGTAGAAGACCCTGAAAATAGTGCCATCAGTACAGCTGCAGCAGTAGGTTACAATGAAAAGGGAATGAGGAAGAAAAGGAGAAGTATGTGCTGAAGGTTCATTTAGCTTCCACCCTTGAAAGCACTCATTCCTCAAACAGCCTTGTGTTGATATTTCTGTCTAATAGAAGAGTCAAAATAAAAATCTATCCACTGGACTTGAACCCAAGAACATCACTGGTGACCTTAACAACTGAAATTCACTAAGGGAAAGTGACTCAGAGATCTACTGGAATGAGGTATCACAATTTGGAGGTGAAAGTCTTCCCTAGAGCCTCATGTGTTCTGCAGAAACATGGTCACCAGCTGCTTCAGGCATTGAGAGAGAGAGAGTTTGACCCCTAAGGACTCTGGTATTATCTGTGAATAACTGAGAGATCACCATCTGTTGGCATTGTTAGGAAACTGGTAAAACCTTTAAAGACAAAATCTGATGGAGGAAGTAGGTCATTCAGTTTGTTCTTGTGTGTGTGTGTGTGTGTGTGTGTGTGTGTGTGTGTGTGTGTGGCAGTGTGTGTGTGTGTGGGGGGGGGTATCTTATCTCAGTTCCTCGCTCAGTCTCTCTGTTTCCTGGCTGCTGTGAAGGAAGCAGCTGTTCTCTACTGAACACTCTTCACCATGATACACAGGTCCCAAAGCCACAAAGCCAGCAGATGATGGATAGACATTTCCGAAACCATGAACCAAAATAAAGATTCCTTCCTTGGTTCATTTTTCTTAACTGTTCTCTCACAACAGCAACAAAAGCCAACTAGTGAATAAGAGGCAAGTAAGGATCTGGTAAGAAACCCCAAGCTCAATTCCTTGGCTCAAAATCCCACCAATCCCTGAACTTGCCCCTAGCTCAGGACTTGAAATCTCACCAGTTCCCACCCTGGAAAACTCTGCAACCCCGTGGAACCACCCCTGCACACACACACACACACACACCCAAACCCTACATAAGCCTCTCTTCCATTCAGTTCTCTGCTTCTTCTCACCTGAACAGAGCCAGTCCGCCTCCGGTGTTTTCCCAATAAATCTCTTACGTGAAGTTTGTTGTGCAGTGTGACTTTGTGGTATTCCCTAACTCCTGGCTGCCAGGAGTCCTTCCCTTCTGAGCTGTAACCTTTGCACTGGGGGAAACCTTTCCTCTCAGACCTGTAGCACTTACAATAAGAATGAAGAAAAAAATATTATTTCAAGATACTTGAACGGGAGGAAAAGAAGGGAGATTCTAGAGAGATTAGAAGATCCCAGACTGTCACAGAGGGTTGTGTTTCTGTGAGAAAGGCTTAAACTTGGCTGGAGTAGATTCTAATTTTGTCACTTTAGCTGCCCCTGTGTTGAGGGCAGAAACAACCCTGGAATTCAGTCCTATGATTGGATAGGGGAAGTGCCTGAGGTGGGAGGATTCTGGCACACGGTGAAGAGGAGGTGAGATGACTTTAGATTAAATGCTGGAATGGAGTCTGGCATGTACCCTAGTACTCAGTGACCACAAACCAACAGTTTAGTATGGGGGGAAAAAGAGGAAGTTAGAAGAATGACTTCCTTTCTGATCCTTTGAGGTCATGTGGCCATTTCAGAGAAATCTAAATTGAACTTTTCTTGAAATGAAGACCACAGCCAGCCAGGAAATTCCTAGAAAGTCAAATTTTGAGTGAAGTCTGAATTGGGGGTGAGGGGGCTCATAAGTGCAGCCCTACACAAAAATCCAGTCAAGAGCCACTAACCCATGCTTAGACACACTGCCTCTGTTGGGCTTATGCCAAAGTAGTATTATTTCAGTGTCTACTATGATATTAGCCATGACATGAAGCACTGAGGTCACATGTTGTATGACAAAACATTTCCCGAGGAGACACAACACACATTGTACAAGAGCATTGTGTATGCCAATGTTGCCACACATTGACATACAATGTCTGAAGGAATGATTACCTGGAGCTTCTGAGATGAGAGCAGACTGTTTGCTTTCCCCTACTGAGTCCTGCCTTCACCTCATATACCTTAGATGCAATCTTTTGCCAGAAGGCCCATTGGCCCATCCTTGCTTTTGGATGCTTTTGTGAATAGACACCGTGTTCTTCACATTTCTCTCCTGCAGAGTCCCTGGATATAAGGAACAGATTCACAAGGGAAAACTGCACTGGTTCATTCAATTGCATAGCCCTTAAACGGATTCATAACAGATTATAACTTCCATTCCTATTCATTGTAACTAAAGGACAAAATAATTAGACAGTGTACATGCCAGGACAAAGAAAGGAAGACACTCATGTGCACTGAGATTTTCTATCTTCAGGGCTAGAATTCTCAGCAGTGTCTGTGGTCCTGATCGTTTCTAGACCTCCCCATTCTCCTCTATGCCCCCTGGCATATGCTATCTAATGCCACTCTTGTGGGGTCCACAGGAAGAGGAAAGAAAGTGAGGCAGAACCCCCCAGGGCTCTAAAGTGCTTTGTCACTCCAGCCAGCAGCTGAAGGGTGTTGGGCTATTTAAATGGTTGTGAACTTCATGACTCAAGTTCCAAACCAAGTTTTGGAAACTTTAGAAAATACATTTGAAAAGCTATTTAAATGGAAACTTTTTTTCCTGTCAAGTTCCACCATAGCACACATTTTTACAGCCCTTATAATTCCTTGAAAACCCTCAATGTATAATAGAAGTGCTGACAGGTGCTGGGCCGTAACAGCAAGCCTAACAGTTCAGCTGTGTTTATTTTTCATTACACTTGACTCTAATTGGTGCCAGTTTAACTGTGCCGCATACCAACCAGAACCTTTTAACTCAAACATCAGCCTGGGCAAATTGCCTCTTTTCCCGTGTCCTGGCTTTCTGATATCAGCAACTTCCCATATTTCTTTCTCATCAAACTATCTTTTTGCTTGTTGAGCAGCAGATTGACTTCTTTCAGAAGCAAGATTCAAAAGAAAACAGAGCTACACCTTAACCCAGGCTCCTCTGACAATAGTCTTTGGAGAGCCCTGAACCTCTACAAACCTCGTTTCTTCACCTGCAAGAGTTAGAAACCATAACTCCTGTTGTGGCTGGTCCATTTCAGGAGTCAGTATAAGGCAGGGAAGACGGAGTACTTTGTAGTATAAGACTCAGGTAGTAAGTGAAATGCACAAGGCCCAGGAAGTAAATGAAACAAAAGCCCAGAAAGATCTTGAAAAATCACAAGACGTATACAACCTCTCCCCCAAACCTGTGAATGCAGTTCACAATTTCTAGGGAAGGGAGAGGCTATGATTGACTGAGCTCTCTGCAAGCTGTGCATGAAGTCCAGGGTTTCAAGCTTTTCTGAGTCATCACTCATAAATGAGCCCAGAAAACAATGATGACTTGATATTACTTTTCATATATCACATACTTCTAATATTAAGATGGTGACATCATAAAAAAGAATGCCCTATCTCATTACTGACTGGCTCTGGCATTCTCTACCATGATGATAAGAGCAGAAGAACCATCCCATTGACAATCCCATGGGAAGCAAGCTGTTTGCCTTTCAAAAGTTTGAGGCTGGGGCAAGACACAGCTGGGAGCTACCACATCACCGAGGCCTTCCCAGAGGCTCAGAGATGTGATTCTGCCTGGGAATTCTTCAAATGACTCTCAAGTGGTCTCCTTAGAGATGCTGACAGGTCCAATCAGAGTCTCTTCTCCTAAGATGAAAGACATGGCAGAGGTGTCTGAGAAATAAAAAAGGTGTTCTTGGTAATCACAGGGAATGTCCCTTGGACGAGAACAACACTCAGCCCAGGTTCCTGGTTCACTGAGGTATGTGTCCTCAGAGGAGGCAGAGGTCACCAAAAGAGTGTGTGCTTCTCTGCATAAAACCATTTGGACTTCAAGATGAAAGATGCTTAGCTGCAGCAAAGGTCCCCTTGTTCCATGAACCCCAAAGTATACTTGCTCTATAGCCTTACCGGAACTAATGTTAGGGAGTAAGGTGCTGGATCGTCTCACATATTAACTGTACTGTATAAGACAGTTTCCACAATTGACCTTGACTGAGCCCATCAAACCTCTAAAGTCAATATGATTATTATTATTTTAGTGCTGAAGATTGGAGACTCAAAGGGGAGGCACAGCTGATGGGTTCATGGGACAAAGCCTTTTCATAATTATGAAGAAATCAAAATAATTAGAAAACTAATCAGAAAAATAAGCTAGAAAAATTAAATTGCAATATAGAACCACACAGAATGCCATTAGCTTATCTAACTCCTTATTTTTATACTTTTAATGCATCCTTAGCCTTGGTGATTCTGTGGGTGAAGATGATTTCACTAAAGCTGGGGAAGGTAGGAAATGTCAACCATTCTAGTTGTTGGGTAGATTAGAGCAGAGAGGGGTTCAAGTTTAAAGCCAGCCTTGGCTAAATAGCAAGTTCGAGGCCATCCTGAGCTATATAGCAAGATTCTGTTTCAGATTTTTTTTATTTAAGTCTTGGTATATGGAAGATTATTTTCCTATGGTACATGCAAGTTTTAGAACATACATACTCTGTCTATCATGCAGTAATTGAAATGGCAGCCACAGCTTTATGGCTTCTTAGCAAGATGGAACGTGATTCGCAGATTGTATAGTACACAAGTAAACAGAGAGTGTTCAAAGACAGGGCAGAGTAGTGAGGGCTTCCCCATGGTCTTCCCCTTTCTAGAGAGAGGAGGGGATGGTGGTAAGACTCAGGAAGTAAAAGAAACACGCCAGATAATAATTGTTAGGGAAAGGAGAGGCTGGGACTTGCTGACTCGCCTGAAAGCTTTCTGGGGAGGTCCAGAGACACAGCTTTTGTGGGCCATCTACTCTGATGGACTTTTCAGTGGTGCACCTGACTGTAAGTCACCCACTTTCATGAGGTAACCCCTCACCGTGCTCCCATAAACAATCCAATAGACTTACTAGTTCACTAAACTAAACTAGTCTTGGAACGAATTTTTTCTTTGGTCTGTCACTGGGGTGGATAGATGTCTGTTCTGGTCTTCCCAGGAAAAGTCATGTCATGATGGTCCTTGTGAGTCTGACTGCCATTCTTCAAGTGGTAGGACTGGTTGGTCTGAGGGTACCTAAGGTTTGATACAGAAACAAACTGGATCTGCAGAAGAGTCCAAAGTGATAAGTGCTCTGTTGCTCTTACTACATTTCTGACATTTATCTGCTAACCAGTGGGATGAGTATTCATCATGAGAGCCCCAAAGTTGTGAAAGTGTTTAGTGATTCAACCACTCAGAAACAACATGCAGAGAACCTAAATGGTGACTATCGTGATGCAATAGTTCTTTCCAGTCTGTTTACACAGCAGTGTGCATTATTTTTACTTAGTTGGTGCTACAGTGCACACATAATCTGAAAGCTTTGTTCTCTCTATCAGTATGAGGATTCTAAAATGTTTTAAAATCTTGAAAGAGCCACATGGAATTCCACACTCTGAAAATATTATAATTTAGTTAGCCTTTCCCTAAGCTTGAGAGTTAGGTGATTTCAAATATTTTGCTATTAAAATTAATGCTAGCTTTCAACAAGATAGGTTTGAGAGTTCCCAAGTAAACCATTTCACCCTGTCCTTGCACTCTCAATGCAGGTCACAGTACATGGTTGGTGAAAACCATGTCAAAAAAACAGCCACACTTTAAAATAATACTACCAACTTTATGCATCATTAATCACAGAAATATATAATCTCATTGGCCACCAGAATCTGAAGTATACAGAAGCAGCCAAAAATCAAACAGTGCAGGGTTAACAGGGACAACTGAACAGACATGTCTGCCATGTGTGGCTGGGCATGAGGTACGTTGTGAGCCCGGGGCTGCCATTCGAATGCCCTTAACCACATTACTACTTGAACCCCAAGAAGAAAGCTTCCTTATGTGGAAACCAGAATCTACAGCTTGTGAGTAAGTCAGTTCCTGCTCAGGGGCCTCTGGGCCCTGTGTCTCAGATGTGGGCTGTCTTCAAAAATAGGTCCTTCCCTTCCACCTCCAGGTTGCAAAGGACAGGGCTGGGGGATATGCAACAAAGGTCCATAGTAATAGCCTGTTATGTTTTGTAAATCTCTTCGACAACCCTGACCAAAAACTTGAAAGAAGGCTTCTCATGCCTAGTGTTGGAGTTTTGTTATATCTTTGGCTCTTAGAGGGAGCATGCCAGCCCATATGGGCAATTTTCATTTAAAACCACACACACACACACACACACACACACACACACACACACACATGTATGTATGTATGTATGTATGTATGTATGTATGTATGTATGTATATATATAGAGAGAGGCAAACAACAACAACAAAAGCAAAAGAACAAAAAAAAAAAAAACTCTTCTTTAACCTAAGAGAAAACTACCACAACATTGTACCAAATGATCATATTTCATTATTCTTTCCAAAAAAAATCAGAAACAAAACAAACATGCTGGCTACTATTCTCTGTCATTGATTAGAGGGAAGGAGACAAACAAGAGCAGAGAAGATAAAACCCTTCAATATGTGAATATTATAATACTACAGTATACATAGAAAAGCACCCAAAAGTAATGACGTTAATAAGAGAATTTCCAAACTTCATTGAATACAAAATAAATCATAAATATTCAAAATAAATAGCCATGAAATATGAGGATGGGGAAGAAAAGCTTCCCATTTTGTAATGGCTACAACCATTCATTAGAGGACATAGAAAAAAAAAGGAAACAAAATTTAAAAGATCTGTATAAATACAAGAATAAAAGTGAAAATATCTTTGTCATGTATTAAAGGCAAAAATCTCAATTATCTCTAATTTACTCTGTAAATTCAGTTTAACAATAGTCAAAATTTGAAGGGTTTTTGTGTGTGGAAGTTGGTAAACTCATATGCTCAGGAAATATCCAACAATGGCTAAGACATGCAGTTTTCAAACTGCACAGTGAGACATTTAGCATAATTCAACGAATTCAAAGGGGTGCCTTGAAACAGTTGAAATTTCAAGGGAGGAGTCAGGGAGATGGCTCAGCAGAGAAAAGAGAAGCAGGGGAAGCCGACTTCAGACTGTCGGGACTCACATTGAAGGAGAACCAGTTTAATCCCATCACTTGGGAAACAGATACAGGCAATCCTCCTGGACCAGATTGCAAGCTAGACTACACATGGAGGTGAGCCCCAAGTTCACTGAGAGACCCTGATTCCATGACTAAAGTGAAGAGGTGTGGGGGAAGGCATCTGATATCAATTTCTGCCCTGACATGCATGCATACCTGCATACACATGAGCTCTACACATGTGAACAGATACACACACTGACAACAGCTTTGAGCCTGTCCATGGACTCCCGTTAGAAATCAATTCCAGTTTCATTGTCAAGTGAGACAGCACTCCTGTCTGTAACATGACTTTGCCAAGTTGAGTTTTCATTGGTTGCTATAATAAAGAGCAAGACTTCACAAAAAGGACCGAGGTTTGGGAAACTGTACAGTGGTCAACAGGCATCTACACACCACTAGTAATTGTGATATTCAGATGAGATAAAAGACTAAATTCCTTCATTGTAGCTATGTTAGTTTTCCAGGTGCTGCTCAGTTTTTAAGACATGGGGCTTCATCCGGGTGTTTGAAACTTAACAATATTAAGGACACAATTCTTGATTATGTTATTGTGACAGTGAAATCTTGACAACCCTGGTCAAGAGAGTTAAATAAAAACAAGTCTGAGGCCCAACCCCTCCCCACCCCCTTCTACCATCAAAAGTCACATTGAAGTAGTAGAATGCAGGCAAGGGAACTTAAGTAGTGAAGAAAATGGGTGGTCAGAGCTAAGCACCAATGGGCATGTGGGTGACTACCGAGCATCAGTGGACATTCACATGACTATGGATGTGTCACAGAATGTCAGAGCTGAGAAGGAAGACTATTGGGTAAGTGATATGAGGAACTCTGGCTGTACTGGTAAAGAAAGCCTTAAAAACAAATCAAAGCTGGGCGTGGTGGCGCACGCCTTTAGTCCCAGCACTCGGGAGGCAGAGGCAGGCGGATTTCTGAGTTCGAGGCCAGCCTGGTCTACAAAGTGAGTGCCAGGACAGCCAGGGCTACACAGAGAAACCCTGTCTCAAAAAACCAAAAAAAACAAAACAAAAAAAAAAACAAATCAAACACAAAACTTAAGTTGGAACGGATTTGTCTCCATTTGTGTGACTAGCGTAGAGCTTAAACTTAAAAAAATCAATGTCTTTGGAGGACCCACTGCCCTCCTCGGGTCAGCTGAAGGCAACTCAATCCACCTAGCTTCAGTTGCTCAGGCTGAAATCCTTGGAATTATCCTGTTTGTTCCGTTACCGTATACATGCTAACATGCACCCTAAATCCAAGTGGTTCCCATCGCATGCACTGCTATCCACTGGATGTTCAATCGTGGTATCCATGCAAAGGGACACCCTTCTCTGCCTCCAGGATTGCTCTCCTTGGGCTGTAGCCAATGAAGCAGTCAAAGTGGGGCTTTTGGTTTTTGGTTTTTTGTCTTTCAAATAGTTCTACCAAGTCATTCATCAACTCAAACTTCCGTCAGTTACTTCCTTGGTGAGTTCTTTATGAGGCTACAGCCCCTTTATGCGAGCTTTTTGTAAAGTTTCTAACCCCATTGGTCTCCTCCCTGTTCTTACACCATGCCTGCTGACCTGCACAGGACCTTTATTTGCGATTCCCCCTTGGAACAGTTGCTAGGCAACCCTTTCTCAAGTTTTGGCTCAAGTATCACCTTTTGAGAGATCTACCCTAATCATCCCACTGAGAATTTCACCTGCTCCTTCTGGAACTCTAGCTCTCTTGACCCCAACTTATTCTATTCTACTTTTCCTTTCCTTATAGTGTGACTACCTTCTACATAACATTTGATTAAAATTTTATGTGGACAGAGTCCACTGGCTTGCACTAAAATGTAAGTTTCATGAACAAAAGGATTTTTCTGCTTCTTTAACTGATGCAGCACAGGTTTCTAGAACAGCATCAGGACACAGGACACAGAGAATGCTTGAAAAATATCAACTAACATAGTGGTTCTCAACCTTCTAATACAGTTCTTCATGTTATGGTACCCACCAACCATAAAATTATTTTCATTGCTACTTCATAACTTTAATTGGGCTACTCTTATGAATCATAATGTAAATATCTGATATGCAGGATATGTGATATGTGACCACTGTGAAAGGATCATTGGACCCTAAAAGAGTTGTGACTCACAGGTTGAGAACCACTGAGCTAAATATACAACATAAAAGAAAAAATTGAAATAATTAGAAAATTTTCAACTATGTAGAATTTAACTTCAAAGCTGTCACATGTAGCTGATATGAAAATAAAGTAATAGTAAAAATTCTTTGGATGTATGGAAAGATAGGAAAACATGCAGCAGCTTCATATGAGCGTGATTTCTGAAAAAGGGCCTTGGGATGAGAAAAAGTGGGGTATACACACTGAAAGGAATCTTTGTGCATTGAAAGTATCTTAACTAAGGCTGCAAGTCAGCTCAGCAGGTGAAGAAACTTGCCACCAAGCCTGACAACCTGAGTTCAATTCCCAGGTTTCACATGGTTGATGTAGATAGAGAACAGACCCTCTCTCAAGTTCTGTATTCACTCCAGACTTACCCTACATACATGAACAGCCACATACACTCAAGCACACCCACATGCAAGCATACACACATGAAGAAATATAATATAAAATTTAAGAAATTTTGAGTAAAGAGTATACTATTATTTCTCTGTGTGTTTCTCTATACAAAAATAGATACCCTTGAAAATATATATGCACATTTGTAATAACCATTCTAATCTATAGCTGATTTTTAACCAATGATTAATAAATGGATATGAAACTACTGTGCTAGCTTAATGGATTTTAATTAATTGAACATATTAAACTTAGTCCCAAACAGTCTTCCAAAAGATGAATATTAATGAATACATGTAAAGGACCAGTTCATTGAACTTTTATCAATTTGAGTAATTTAATTCTTTCTTTGAAAAATTATTATGTGAAAAATGTCAACATCACTTTGATGATCCTGCTATTTTCTTACTTTCTATTAATAATTTTCCCATACTCTGCTTATTTTCCAAACCAGGCATTTGTTCTTTATATAATAAAAGCTTTCTTTTGCTCTTGCCCCTGGGTCATAGTTATTTTTTCCGGTTATTGTTTTTCCTTTAAGAATCAATTCATTCTTGCCGTTAAGTTACACCTTGCCCTTCTTCGTCACGCACACAGTATCACCAGCAAATCTGGGAAGTTTATCTTCATGGAAACAGTCAAAGAGAAATTCATATTTATGACTTCTAACTAATTTTAGTGTGTGCTGTCATGTGTTACATTCTCTTCTTGATCTTCTACAGTTTTTTATGGCATGTCTAATTGTGGACTTTGATGTGTCTGGTCAGAATTTAGCTCTAGTCTACCTGAGGGCTCATACCTTTACCCAAAATCTGGAAAATTCTCAGCTATTACTTTCCCAATGTTCCTACAAGGTACATTCTGGAGGTACACTGTGTTCCTGTGCTTCATTAGATGTGATCTTACTTGACAATATTCCCTAGAATCAACCCTTTTGGTTCACGCAGTCCAGTAAATGACTCTTCCCCCTAATTGATTGATGATCCTAGCTTTATTCTCCACTAAGTGACATTTGGGGTACATGTCTTATGGCCATTTGTTCTATCTGCTTATGAGCCTTTTCTTGCTTCATGCTGGCTTCACAGCTCTTTCCTTTGCAGTTGTATACATTCCCCCACCCCGATCTTTTCCAGCTCCATATAATGGTGACACACAAGACCAGGTTAAACACAAGAGTTGACCTGAGGGAATTATGTGACGAGAGAAAATATAAACAACATGGACACAATAATTAACACCAATTAAATGCTAAGTGTTGTATCATTAGTCAAAAAAGCATTATTGATCTTTTTTGTCAATTTTTTGCAAAGAAGAGTGATGGGAACAGAAGGTGATAATTGGCTGGGGGTTGGGGTGGGGAGCTCCACAGAGGAGGTCACAGAAAGCAGTGTCTAAGATTGGTAGACACTAGGCAGAGGAATAGAGGTGTGGGGGATCATCCTGGGCAGAAGAAAAGACACAAGAAAAGGCCAAAATTTGGAAATGTTTGGCAGGTTCAAGGCATTTGGACACAATGTTCTTAATGAGGGTGTGAGGCCTGACTAGGCACTGAGATTCTCTTTCACCTATTGCTCCTTGATGCTAGTGCTTCGGAGACTGAGAATAACCCTCTAAGGGACATTATATATTCAAGTTGTAACATTATCCTCTTGGTTCTCACCACTATTATATCTATTTTATGTTGTAAAACACATTTAGCCCATCTCCAGGAGTCACCAAAGTATTTACAGTCTCTTCTAAGACTCAAGGAGAACTGTTAGCTATATGATCCCCTAGAACAGTGGTTCTCAACCTGTGTGTTGTGACCCTGTTGGATGGACACATATCAGTTATCCTGCATATTAGATAATTTATATTATGACTCATAGCAAAAGCAAAATCAGAGTTATGAAGTAGCAATGAAATAATGTTATGGCTAGGATACACCTCAAAGTAACAGGAACTGTATATTAAGGGGTCACAGCATTAGGAAGGCTATGAACCAGCCTAAAATGATTTTTAAAGTAATTTGCATTTGAGAGTCAAGAACAAAATATTATGGTTTGAATATGGAATGCCTCACATAGGCTCATGTTTTGAACATTTTGTCTCCATTTCACGGTGCTATTATGATGTTGTAGAAACTTAGGGCAGAGACCTTCCTGGAGAAGTCACATCACTGGTGAGGTTGTAGACCAAGGTAGTCAGTCCCTTTTTCTCTTTGTTTCCTGTCTAGCACAGTATAATGATTTTCTCTGCCACATGTGCTTGCCACCATAGTGTTCTAGCCAAGGACATGGGGCCAAGAAACCATGAACTGGATTCTCTGAAATCATGAACATCCTTTTTAGTTGTTCTCCTAGTTATGTTAGCCAAGGTGACACAAAAATAATTAATACACTCCTTAATTCCCTGAACCTCCAAATGGAATTGCGTTTGATTTCAGACCTTTTAAAAAGGTGATTAAGTGGGGCTGGAGAAATGACTCAAAGGGTAAGAGCACTGAGGTCCTGAGTTCAGATGATGGCTTACAGCCATCTATAAGGGAATGCAATGCCCTCTTCTGGTGTGTCTGAAAATAGCAGCAGTGTACTCCCATATATAAAATAAAGAAATATTTTTTTAAAAATAAGTTAGAATGAGACCATTGTGACTGGCTGAATCCAAACTGATTGGTGTCACAAGAAAAGGAAATTTGGAGACAAAAAGGAGATCAGGAATGTGAATGCTCAGAGAGAAGAATGTGTGTGTACAAGGTAACCATGAATGCATTGATAGCCCTAGGAAGAACCAACCTTGATCATACTGTGATCTCAAATGCCTAGCCATCAGAACTAGGAGAAAACAAACTGTTGTCTGTTTGGGTTGTAAGGGCCTCTTTCTGTGATATTTTGTTATGGAAGCCCCAGAAAACTAACATAGCATGGTATGAAATTGGATGGGAGAAAGGATTAAAGAAAAAAAAATGAATCAGTATTTTTTTCTCCCATCTTCTTGGACAAGGTTTACTGCATGGGAAGATACTGCCTAGATATTCATGGGAGTTCATCCTATGGCTTCTAGCGTCCTGTTCTCAAGGTCACACAACAGTCACTTTGTATCATATTTTTTTCCAGTCCAAAGGTATAAGAGCCACCACATGATACTGACTAATAATGCAGTAAGTTCTTCAGTGAAATCCAGAAATTCACCCAAGGTTTAGGTTGTATGGCCACTTTTTCATTCTGTATTTCAATTTCCCCTGTAGATAAAATAATAATAATAACAATAATAATAATAATAATAATAATAATTAATAATGGTGGTAGTGGTAGTAGTAGTACCTACCTCATAATGTTATTGAGTGCACCCAATAAAACAGCAGTATTAAGGGCTTTATAGACAGTAAGCTATTATTAGTTGATCACTAACATTGTCTAGTACCAAGTAAATCATTTCTCATGGAGTCTCATTTTAAACCCTTCTTGTTTTTAAGTGTCTAGAAAACCTTCTCGAGATGTGTAAACTGAATTGTAATTCATCACATTAGACAAAATTATCCAAAGGCAGGCTCTTAAGTAGGTTTTACATTTCAGTCTTAGTCCTTTGAGTTCAAAGTTGTTGGTTGTAGGCAAGTGGAAAATTGCCACCCTGACCCCTCTGACCCTGGTGGGATATAGGCAGATGTAAATTTACCAGAACTAGTGACCTCTATGAGTGGCCTTCAACCCATCAGAAGCAAACTGGATGAAAGAGAACAGAGTCTGATAAGATACAGTAGCTATGATTATGCCTACCATGTTCAATACCTACTGTATGGCAGGTATTTATGTCACACACCAACTCTTTAGTGGTGGTATCAGTGACCATATTTCACAATAAAGAAAACTCATGTTATTTACATTAGCTGACTCCTAAATTTGCTCAGATAATGATAGAAAGAGCTGAGATTTGACCTCAAAAAGTAGAAGAGAAGAGAAGAAAGAAGAGAAGACTGAAAAGGAGCAAAGGGAAATGGGAAGGAAAAGGGGGAGAAATAAAAAAAGAGATGAGGAGGACGGGTGAACAGAAGAAAGGGAAGAGGGAGAAAAAAAGGGAGATTATGGATCTGAATGGCAGAGAGAAAGTTCTGCAGAATGAATCTGAATCCTCACCTCAGGAACAAGGTCCAGGTGAAGATGTCCGTTCTCCATGGACACTTGCTTCCATTCTCACCAAGGTTTCCCTGTCACCAAGGTCTGACATTTGAAATTCAGATATACTCCTTCTAAGAACAAATGCCTCCCAGATGTCAGCTCTTAAAAGTCTGTTCCTTTGGAATGCATCTGCCCACTCCGAAGGATAAACATGACAAGATTTAAGGGGACTTTGTTATGTCTGGGAAAAGTCAGAGTTCCTGAAGCTCCTGGGGCACAAGATGAGCCCTGAGCTTACAGGACAAGAAAATGATCAAGAACTGTGTTATGTGTTCACTACCCTGAAAATCACACTATTTGCATATGGGATGCAGCTTTGCTTTAGGAGTTTAAAAATGAAGAAAAGTTGAAGAGCTCTTGTCATATGCAATGAGATGATTTTTTTTCAACAAAAACAAAGCTTTGCCAGAAAATGACAAGGGTGAAGAGAAAGGAGAGTCAATAGAAAACACTAAATAAAACATACGCAAAATAAAACAAATAGATCAGTAATCACAGGAAATTTAAAAGGGCCAGAAAGTACTCTATACATTAATAAGGTACACAACCCATTATTTTTTTCAAATAAATCCAGTTACATAAAGATTACAAAAAAAGAAATACCTCAAATGTGACAAATAATGATATTTATACTGACAACCGTATAGCTAAAGTAAGCAAGTGGGTGTCAAATGGAAGAACTAAGTTTCTCAACAGTGGAAAGAGAAACTGTAAGTAAGTAAAAATAGAGGACCATAGTGCACCCTGTGGTTCAGGGTAGAATGGACCTATCAGAGTATAGAGGGCTGTGTGTGTGTGTGTGTGTGTGTGTGTGTGAGAGAGAGAGAGAGAGAGAGAGAGAGAGAGAGAGAGAGAGAGAGAGAGAGAAACAATAGCATAGAAGAGTCAAAAAGATATCAAATATGAGAGTTCTAACAAATTTAAACAAATCAGAACGAAAAATTCACAGGACATAAATGATTCAAAAATAAAAATGTGGGAAGCTTTTCAAAGTGTAATACAAAAGACAAAGACAAACTAGGACAAGGAAGATCACTCTCAGGTCATTATCAATACTAGCTAAAGTGGGGCTGGGGAGATGGCTCAGCACTTAAGAGGACTGGCTCCTGGGTCCAGTTTCCATCACCCACATGGTGGCTCCTAAGCCTCTATAACTCCAGTCCTAGGGAATCCAAAGCCCTCTTGTGGCCCCCGTGGGCAGCAGGCATGCACAGGATGTGCATATGTAATATAGAAGCAGAACACTTGTACACATAAAATAGAAAGAACTAAATATTTTGTAAACGATACAACTTGAGTGACTTGGACATGTTTTGTTTTAAATTTGGATCAGAGATTAACAAATAGATGAGAAAGATGAAGCAGGAGTGGGAAGTGAATTGTGATCCTTGCATTGGAACTCAGTGGCTAAAGGAGAGTCATTTAATAAACACTGCTAGGCCTTTAATTAGCTATACAAAATATAAAAATAAAAAGAACAGATTTTTTTATGTCACATCCTATATTGAAAAAAAAAAGCTCCATGCAAATTAAAGGCATTATGGTAAAAAAAAAAAAAAACCAGACAGTGAACAAAAGACAGACCAGGAGACCAGGATATTATTATAACACCAGGGTCATTTGTACATCTAATAACCCAGAGAACTGATAGGGTATGGAACATGAATTTCACAAAGGCAGTGTTTTTCCGACAAAAGCTAGACAAAGCTTGTTTCCTTAAAAGTGTAAGTTAGTATGTTGATAGAATCACGATAAGATCATGATAAAATGAACATCTGAGTTTCCAAGTTATTAGATTTATGAAACTGGAGGCTGGCATGTTTTCCCATCCTGTAAAAAATAGGTTTAGTTTCATATCATTATAACTGCATGGTTTATTAAGCTATGTTAGATTATTAATTGTGTAGTGGTTAAGTAAAGCTGGCACAGTTTCTGCCTTCACAGAACAAAGTCTTAATCTTTGGAGTAATGACCTCCCTTTTAATGGGCAGGATGTGGGCATCAACCACACACCAGGACTTACACCCTACAGGTCCTGTGCTTCCTTCCTCTGAGCCAACTATTTAAAAAAGTGATCACACATCCCTTTTACCCACAGCAGCACAGCAGTCAAAGCATAATCATTAATAATTTCTTAGGTTTTTTTTTTCCTACTGCTGTGATAAAATACTTTGACAAAAAAAAGGCAACTTTGGCAAGAAAGGATTTATTTCAGCTCAGAACTCCAGGTAACAGTCCACCATTATGGAAGTCATAGTGTTATAATGGCAGGGGATCAAGACTGTCAACCACATTACATTCATGGCTTCCCAAAGAATGATGTTACTTACAGATCTTTCCACTTCCACTAACATTATCAAGATAGTCCTCGACAGACACAGGCCCACAGGACACCTGATTTAGACAGTCTTTCCTTGAGATTTTCTTCCCAGAGGATGCTACATGGGATCAAATTTACCATTAAAGCTAAGAGACACAAGTAGTGTCCCCTTTTGACTCTGAGAAGAGTACCAGCCATTTTAGCCATCATTGGTCCCTTCAGTCACATGTCTGTCTGCTTTACTGCCCTAGTCATCAACAAGACTTGACCCAAAACTCATAGTTCCATGACGAACTTACTTGTTAAAATGGTACCTGTCATCAATGGTGTGCGTGTGTGTGTGTGTGTGTGTGTGTGTGTGTGTGTGTGTGTGTGTGTGAAAACATGAACACATGTATGCACACGGAAGTGGTGGCCAGAGATCATCACCAAGCATCCCCCTCTGTAACTCTACATCTTTTTTATTTTGAAACAGATCTCTCACTAAACCTGAACTCACTAGCCTGGCTAGCTAATGAACTCCAAGAGTTTGTGCATACACACCTCACTCTACATAGGCACCTAGTGCTAGGGATATAGACATATAACATGCATCATCAAGTCCAGCTTACTACATGGTGCTGGCAATCCAAACTCAGGTCTACATGTTTGTGTAGCCCCAAGCACTCTACCAACTGAGGTATCTCATGACATATAAGGGCAAGTTTTTTGTTTATAAATTATACTGAACTAAAACCAATTAGAATGTGTTTTTCATCCTTTGCTTAGCAAAGGGAATTAATAATGTGATGTGTAATGAAAATTAGGGTTTTTTTGTTTTTGTTGTTGTGTTTGTTTGTTTGTCTTGAAACACTCTCAGGAAGCCCAAATGGGCCTTGATCTCACTATGTAGTCAAGGATGACTGTCTCAGTTTGGGTTTTACTGCTGTGAACAGACACCATGACCAAGGGCAAGTCTTATAAAGGACATTTAATTGGGACTGGCTTACAGGTTCAGAGGTTCAGTCCATTATCATCAAGGTGGGAGCATGGCAGCATCCAGGCAGGCATGGTACAGGAGGAGCTGAGAGTTCTACATCTTCATCTGAAGGCTGCTAGCAGATACTGACTTCCAGACAGCTAGGACTAGGGTATTTAAGCCCACGCCCACAGTGACACACCTTCTCCAACAAGGCCATACCTACTCCAACAGGACCACACCTTATAATAGTGTCACTCCCTGGGCCGAGTGTATTCAAACCATGATAACGACCATAAAGTTTTCTGAATCTCCTGTCTCACTCATGCCATTAGTGATTATAGGTATGCACCACTATTTTGATTTATGTAGAACAAGGAATTGAACCCAGAGCCTCTCATGCTAGGCAAGAGCTTGCAATGCCTTGTTTTGCCTAAGCAAAAGCACCTTCTGTGCCTTGTTATCCAAGCACATCCTCCATTCCCATTAGGTTGCTGCTTCAGAAAGATGGCAATCCTCACTCATAGCTGGCTAGTGGTGTCACAAGTCTTTAGTCTCAGCACTCAGGAGGCAGAGGCAGGTGGATCCTTGTGAGTTTGAGATCAGCCTGATTTACATAGCTATACAGAGAGCCCCTTTCTTGAAAAGCCACACACACAGATTAAGTTTAGAACCTCACTCATTTCTCCAGGGACTCTGATGTTTAAATTTCTCTGTTTGACATCTGTTCTTTTTATTTTATTTTATTTTATTTTACTTTACTTTACTTTTTATTTTTATTTTATTTTATTTTTTGGTACTTCTTCAGTGCATTCTCTTCCAGATACTCAGTTGCCAAGAGCTTTGTATATGACCCAAACAGTATTTTCTATCAGCTTTGTGAAATCTTATAGTTTTTTAAATGACTAATCTCATTATTTAATTGATTTGGATAGCGTGGTTGAAAGTTTATAATGAATACTTAATATCTAAAACAATAACAACCAAATAACTGCTATTAAAGCAATGAGCAATGACAAATGTGCTAAGTACAAAAGAGTAGTCACAAACTTGTCGTCCCACCTGTTTTAAAAGTTATTACTTTCAACCAGGCAGGGTGAAAAGGCACCTATTAAAAGCACATGCCTTTCATCCCAGCACTTGGGAGACAGAGGCAGGTGTATCTCTGTGAGTTCAAGGCCAGCCTGGTCTACAATTGAGTTCTACGAGAGCCAGAGCTGCATAGTAAGACTATCTGGAAAACAAAACAAAACAAAACAAAACAAAATGATCCCTTTGAAATGATGTTGCAATGAGACTGAATAATCCATTCTGGTCTGTTAACTATAAAGTCCTACTTAGACGATACCCAGTGATGTGCACATAAATGTTGCCTACTTCTATGCATTTGTAGTTACTAATGACACTATACAACACTGGGAATTTCTGGAATTTAATTACTAATATTGACCATTACCTAGATTTCACATGTGATCCTTCAGACACATTTCAATATCATGCCATTAAATTTTGCAGAAAGCAACTCATTCACTCTTCCTTGGGATAGTAATTTATTGCAGCATTTGAACCATATATTTGCAAACTCCTACTCAAAGACAAAGGGGGGGTGCTATGAAGCAAGCTGCAGTGGTAATACTTGACAGCAAGTCTAAGTGCCTCCAAGTTGCTTGGTCTTCCTTTCTAAAGAACAAATCACTTGGGGTCCATTCTGCTATTATAGTCCCATTGTAACCTTTGCACCAGAGCAATTAAGACCCCACATGGAGGAACTTAAAATGTTAAGTCCAAATAACTAGGAGTGTGCCGCATAGTGTCTGCAAGGTACTGACTGTATGTGATCCCAGGCAACAGAATAAACAAACAAACAAACAACAATTTTATGATTTAAATGACTATTTTAATCTTAATAATATATATTTTGATCATATTCCTTCCCTTCCTCCAGCTCTTCCCAGATCCTTCTCACTGCCCTGCTCATCCAATTTCATGTTCTCTCTCTCTCTCTCTCTCTCTCTCTCTCTCTCTCTCTCTCTCTCTCTCTCTCTCTCTCTCTCTCTCTCCCCTCTCAGAAAAAAAAATCAAAACAAACTAAAAAGACATAGAAAGAAAATTAATGAGAAAAATACTAAAAAATTTACTAAAAACAAAAAGTACACACACACATACACAGAATCCATTTTGTGTTGGCTAATACATTTATGTGTATGTTTCAATTAATATATGTACATGAGGGTGCAATGGAGGCCAGAAGAAGGCATCAGATCCTCCTAGCGCTGGAGTTAAAGGTGTTACGAACTTACTGATATGGGTGCTGAAAACCAAATTTAGGTTCTCTGGAAGCAGCAAGTGTTCTTTGCGTCTGAACCAACTTTCCAACCCTAAATAAATATATTTTTAAGTAAACTTAGAAGCAAAGCAGCTTGGAACATGTTGAATGAGATTTCAATGTCTCTGCTTTCTCATCTTCAAAGGTGGAGGAGGATACAGGACCTCTACTGTACCTTTGTGAATTAGACTTCCAGAGCAGCTTAACAGGCATAGGAAGTACTTTACAATGGTGACTATTGCTTGGGGTGTGTTGCTGCCACCATAGGCCTATGGAACTTCTTAATGGCTCTCTTAGTTGGAGCAACAAGAAAAGGAAGGGTCACAAAAGCAAACGAGCAAGAGGGATTCTCCTGGGGAATGATTCTCAAGTTTGGAGTAGACATGGTTAGAGAATAGTATGGCAACAGCAGCAGCTGGGCCAAAAAGGTCTACTATCTCCCATCACTGTGCAGCCCCAAGAGTATGCCTGTGTTTCTTTGTCCCCATCATTTGAAGCATCACTAGGCCAGCATCAATCACTGAACTCTGAGCACCTTCTTCACTCACTTTAACTTACTCAGCAATCAGGTGAGGTTGAAAGTTTGAGCTGTGTTAAGAGAAGCAATGTTCTCTTTGTCCTTCCTATCTTTGGAGGACCATTAGTGTCTGAAATTTTGTGTAGTGGTCAATAATGTGCTTCATGGTCTTGGTCCTCATAAGAACTGAAGTCCTTCCTGGCAAGACAAAAGTCCCCTATGGAGAAGTGTATTTCTAGAGAGGAGCTCTGCTAACTGCCTCGAGAGTCTCCTCTGGTTTCCTTGTCACTCACTTCTAAGGGGAAATAGACTGCTTTTATCTACACACTGCCTTAAGTGAGCCAACCATGGTGCTAGACATTCAAGAGAAGTTTCCTGCTTGATAAAAGAAATACAAGGTGATGTCTAATTCCCTTATGTTACAAATGTAAAACTAAAGGCCCGGTAAGCAGAAAGTGATGTTTCCGAATTTACACAATCCGTGGCAGAGCTAGAATCTGAATTCCAGGCTTGCTGGTCTCTGCTCTTTTCACATGCCATGGGTTCCACCTTATCTACTCCCATGGCCAATGGAACAGACAGGATGGTATATGACTATCCAATTCCACCAGCTGGTAGGTGACAGAATGAGCCTGTGGCCCATAGCCCATTCTCTTAATGCCAAGGACAAGCTTACAGATGCTCTCGTGCTTCAACTTAGCTCCGTGTTCCAAAGTCTGTCTTCCAACGATAAGAAATGCCTAAATTATAGAATTATTCTTACATTGATCTTACTCCAGCTCCAGTTCTTAAAGATATGAATTAATTCAATTTGGATGATTTAGGAAAAACAATATAGTATCATAGAAAGAACCACTGAATTTGGATCTGCATCCTGGCCTCCACCACTTACAAACTGGATGAGATGAGACAAGTCACACAGGCTCCTAAGCATCCGTTTTCTCATATGTGAAACATGAACGATGGTGTGTAATTCAGAGGACACTGCCAAGGACCAAAGGATAAAAAGCAAGCAAGTTGCCCAATACAGTGCTTGATAGACTCTTCGTAATTGTCAACACCGTTTGTAACCAATTATCATCATCTCAGCATCCTTAATCTCATACACAGAAAATAAAGTTCTAAAAGGAACAAAATTGAAAATACAGAAACCGATCCAGTCCTGTAAGGAATTTTCACATATGGTGAAGAGGCATGAACGAGCATAGTGAAAAGGAGGGTAAATTATATACTTATATATCATGCGAAGATTAAATGAGGTTACAGACTCATATACAAGTATCAGCCTTCTGAACCCAAATGTCAAAATCAAAATTGCAAAAAGTTAGGAGATAATTTAGGGGCAAACATATTTGGCTTTAGCATAAATAAGAATCTCTCAAGCAAGCTATAATCTTACCCATAAAATGGGATTGATGAATTTTACAGAAATAAAATGTAAAAGTTCTGTCTTCAAGGTTTTTAAAGGATAAATAAATTAGACAAAGACTACAGAATGAGAATATATATGAATAAAATTTAAAACTCAAAGTGACTAAAAGATAAATCAATAGGAAAGTAAGCAGTATGAAAGAGTCGTTCAAAAAAGATGGGGGAAACATGATCAATAAGGATGTGGAGCTATGTACAAGTTCATGCTTAATCAGAATACAAATAGGGACGCATTGATAGTCATTTTCTGCCCTTGTGGTTGACAAAAACCAAGTTATCCAATAAGAAAAACGGATGGAAAGAATGAGGATCATGGCTTTCTCATCACACTAACATAGTAATTTGGAAAGATCTCATCAAGTTTAACTTATGCATACATTATGGTGGCGCAATTGCATTCCTCTGCAAAAGCAAAATTATTGCTCATATACACAGGAGACCTTTGCAGAATATTCATAGAATCACATGTACAGTAAGTGAAGTTGCCGAACCATCCATGCCAGTCAGTGTTCGTCAAGAGACAAAGTAACAACTCAGTAATTGGAACAGAAAACATTAAGCCTCCATAAGATACTAACTGCCACAAGGGGCCAGAATAACAGCCACTACCCCTAGTGCTGACTTAGCACAGAAGAAGGGAAATCCAGATTGAGCCTTCATGGAGCAGTCTGAGCTATGGCTTGCTGGATACTAGAGACCCAACTTTAATCCTTTAATGGACAACTACTCTTTGAGATGCCAACATGATCTGATGAGGCACTGTGTTTAGCATATTGCAAAGTCACATAAAGGGAACCGAGGGAGGCTTCCCATAGAACGACTGTACATCTTGCTGGTCCCTGATCCTGTGGCCTTCCTTGGATTAGTATAAGACCCTGGCCTTGGAGAATATATGTAGGAAGCAAAGACCTTCCAAGCACAAGGCAAGAAAGTCTTTTTTCCTCACCAGTACTGATGAAGGTACAATGTTTATAGACCCATTACTGTGGAAAAAGCAATGGAGGATAACTTGAAGTAGTGGATGTGTAGGTGACATTCAAAAGTACTGATTCAGGAGAAAATGAAGATATTCCTATTGTGAACTATTGTGACTATGAAGATGAATGGATAGCTACAATGTCCATAGCCACAAAGTAGTTAATTCTTGGTGATATA
This sequence comes from Mus caroli, assembly GCF_978045245.1. NCBI lineage: Eukaryota > Metazoa > Chordata > Mammalia > Rodentia > Muridae > Mus > Mus caroli. The sequence continues at coordinate 9,830,127 of NW_028227269.1, forward strand.
ATATTGAGAAATAAGAAAGGCAAGCATGGGGATGGAGAGATGACTTAGTGATTAAGAGTGCCCACTGCCTGCTTGAATGAATAAGCTATTCTAATTCTCCAAGCCTTAGTTCCTTCATCTACCCAATGCAAAGAAAAATTATCCAAGAGGAAAGTCAAAGGTCTGGAAGACAAGCTAGACTCCATAAGCTAAGCACACGTGCTCAGGGCCGTGTAAGTATAGGGTCAGCGGCTGAGAATGAAGCCTGTGTTCACTTTCCAACATGAAACAGAGCAAATAAGGATTGCAAAAGAGCCTGACCCAAAACAAGATCTTCAGAAACAATATTTGTAATTATGACTTGGCTCAAACTTAGTGTTGTTCATGATTGCTTTTGTTGAATTGCTGTTATTATCATCTATCATGATTCCTCAGCTCTCTGTTCCTCTGTTCTAACCTGGAAATGTAGTAAAAATTCCTTTAGAGAGAAATGAAATTTTCTTTCAAAGATTAATTTTATTCTCTCTCACTCTGTCTCTCTGTCTCTGTCTCTCTGTCTCTCTCTGTCTCTCTCTGTCTCTCTCTGTCTCTCTCTGTCTCTCTCTGTCTCTCTCTGTCTCTCTCTGTCTCTCTCTGTCTCTCTCTCTCTCTCTCTCTCTGTGTGTGTGTGTGTGTGTGTGTGTGTGTGTCCACATGAGTGCAGGTGCCCACAGAGACCAGTAGACTGTGTCACATCCCCTGGGGCTGGCATTTCAGACATTTTTTAGCTACCCTGCTCAACATGTGTGCTGTGTGCTGGGAACTGAATTCTAGCTCTAGAAGAAGACAGCAAGTACTCACGGCCACTCAGCCACCCCTCCTGCCTCCAAACTACGAGTTACATGTGGGGAATAAAAGAAAAAATATCTAACTTCAGCATTCCCCCATATTTTATCAATGCTTTATAGGGTGTTTTCATGTGCTAGAGCTAATGTTCTTTGCTGAAGATAGAGAATAAACACGGTACAGTCTGCATTGTCACTGAACTCACAGCCCGAGGCCCAGAAAGAAATGGATTGGGTAGTGCCTGGGTGCCATGGCAACTGTTATAACATAGGTTCAGAAGTCAGGTCTCAGGCAGTACCTGTAAGGTGGAACAGAGACAATTTCTAGGACATAGCGATCCTGGTAGACCTGAGCCATGAAACAGGAATGATACTTTCAAACCATCCAAAGTGTGATAGGTCCATGTCCCCTAGCATAGACTTCTATATGCTAAAAGTAAGTGACAAACAGAGAGAAAGTAACACAGCTTGGAGGCAAACAGACTGCAGAGGCCTACAGGTGCCCGTGGTACTCAGCACAGCAATTCACAACCTCTTTGGGAGTCCAACAACCCTTAAAAAAGAGTCACCTAGTACCATTACAAAATAAAGATATTTACACGATTCCTAACAGTAACAAAATTAGTTATGAAGTAGCAACAAAAATAATTTTATGGGTGAGGATTATCTCACCTACAGAACAGTATTAAAGGGTCACAGCATTGAGAAGGTTGAGAGCCACTGAGTTGGAGGAAGTACCGCCCTGTGGGGGAAGGGGGCATTTTCACTTGTCATAACTGTGGTTGTACTAATGATATCACTCTGTTACAGAGCCCTCTGGGTGATAAACATCCTGCAATATGCAAGAACCTGCAACACAGGAGAAACTGCATGAACCAGATAACAAGAGTGTTTCTTTTAGAGATGAAGAAATTCCATTATTTAAAGGTACATACATGCAAGTCAAGCAATTTGCACAGTGATGTGTCGTCTGCTGTGACTCAGAATTGCCCTGATGTAGCCCAAATCTTCCAACCTCCCTTCCTTAGGTACCCATCAGTGTGAACTGTGAAGCCTGAGTAGTGAGCCCTTTCTCTTGTGTGGTCACAGGATTTCCTCTTCTACCATTAAGCTCAACATTCCAAATCAACACCACCTGCCATTTTACGTCATAACTTATGAAATGTCTTGTGCTTTTCTCTTCTTTTACAGCAGTTTTGGTTTCTACTGTTTGAAGAAATTATCTTCTGTCAACATCGCTCCATCAATATCTCATCCCTCTTCAAAGATCCATGCTGGTGATAATCTCCATGCCAAAATGAGAAAAATGTTTAATTTTAGCTCTGTCTTTTTGAGATGCCTGAGTGAAACAGTGTATTAAGCCAGGAGAGAGTGATTTTTACAGTTGCTTTTAACTGGGTTACATGAATAATCAATTTTCATTTGGTTGCAATCTACAACTCACTAGGAAGCTTCCCACAGGACTGGGGAATGTTGTCTGCACTAATGCTGAACATAGGAAAAGTTTCGACTCAGAGAACATGAACCCTTTACTAGACAGTATTGAGCAGAATTTCCCATGGTTATCTACAAATCAATACTAATCTTCTCCATGACTGTGGGAAAAAATTACTATAAAAGTCAGAATCATAAAAACTTCCTCCTGATAGAAAATCAACATGCTCAATCAGGAATAAAATAGCAAAATGAAACCTTTTTCTTTAGATGAAAAAATGCTACCATAGGCTAAGCTGTGCTTTTTTATAACAACATGCATTAATGTGTTTCAGTGTTTTCCAAGTTTGCTAGCCTTCTCTGGTAAGTAAGCAAACACTGGGATGATGAATAGACACGGTCATGGTCAGTGTTCAATCAGCATTATCTGCCTGTGTGTACTGTGTATCTGATGCTAAAAATTCACGTCTATAATGACCTCAGAACGATCTCCTTTGAAGCCACTGAACCAAGAAAAGCCAAGGTCATCACTCTTGAGGTTTGAATGTGGAAGGTCTCCCATAGGCTCGTGTGTCTGAGCACTAGGTTCCCTAGCAGGTGTTCCTGTCTGGGAAAGTTCTGTAACTTTACAGAACTTTGCTGAAGGAAGCAGGTCACTAGGGATGGACCTTAAGGTTTTATAGTTTGGTCCTGCTTTCTGCTCACTGACTGCTAGTGCATTATGAGCAGCTAGCTGTTCATCCCTGCTACTGTGAGAGCTTCTGTGCCAGGAGAGAATGTGGCCCATTGAACTGTGAGCCAGAATAAGCCCTTCCTTCTTGAAGTTGCTTCTTGACAGGTATTTTGTCGTAGTGTAAAGAATACAGTCACATAATGATGGTTCTGCAATGAAGAATGGGTCAAAATGGCTTTATAGCATATCACAATTTTTTTTTAGTTGGAAATAAATACAGAAATTTTTCTGTTCATATTCACTCCCTTATATAAGTGAAGAAGCAGAGAGGCCCAGTGAAGACAATTTCTTTGAAGAAATTCACAAAATGAGATAGTGGGGGAGGGACTGGAGAGATGACTCAGTGGTTAAGAGAACTGACTGCTCTTCTAGAGGTCCTGAGTTCAATTCCCAGCAACCACATGTTGGCTCACAACCATCTGTAAGGGGATCTGATGCCCTCTTCTGGTGAGTCTGACAGCTACAGTGTACTCACATACAGAGATAGTGGGGGAACCAAAAGTGGAAATCAAAGTGCTCCCATAGGGTCATAGAATCAATGTCAGAAACAACCCACTCCATATCCCCAAATATCCAGCCTTGCCAGCCCTGGACCTGGGATTCTCTTCATTCCAATTCCCAGTCTAAGGTCAAGTCATGATTGTATGGTTGCCCAAAGGTTCACACAGGTGATAATAATCTCTGTACAAATTAAAGAACGAAGTCCAAAATCCATGAACAACTGAAGAAAAAGGAAATTGATGGAATTTATAAAAAAAAATACAGAATTTGGGACTGAAGTGGTGGCTCAGTAGTTAAGGGTACTTGTTGCCATCTGTAACTTCAGCTGTAAAAGATCTGACAATCTCTTCTGACCTCCAGGGGCACCAAGCACACAAGGGTATGTCTACAAAAATGCATGCAAAACACAGAGAGAGAGAGAGAGAGAGAGAGAGAGAGAGTAAAATAAGTCTTAAAAAGTTTGTTCATGTCCTGTCCAAACTCCACCCCCACAGTTCCTGGCAGCAGCTAGGTATGCTCTGCCCAACAGTTACCGGGCAACAGCCAGGTAGGCTTGGACCAGTATAAAAGGGGCTGCTTGGCCCCTCCTCTTACTCTCTTACACTCTTGTTCCCCCTCTCTCCCCATCTCACTCCCCCCTCTCCCCAGGTGGTCATAGCTGGCCTCTACCTCTCTACTCTCTCTCTCCTTCTCTCTGCCTTTCTCTGCCTCTACTACTCTCTTAACTGCCTTCCCCATGCCCTAAATAAACTCTATTCTATACTATACCCATGTGTGTCTGGTCCCTCATGGGGAAGGGATGCCTCAGCATGAGCCTGCTGAGGCACCCCCTTCCCCAACATTCTGCCAGAACATATTCTCTCTTTCTGATCACAACAAAGTTAAGGAACATAAAATTTTTATGTATATGATGCTTACAAAAGATACTAAGACATAAGGTTAAAAGGAAAATGATGAAGAAAATACAAGAATATGCTAAACAGATGAAAGTGACTCTTTCTTGTATTGCCTACCCGAACAAAGTAAATTTTAAGATATAAAGCATTGTTAAGTATGATGTGGATATTGTTGAGATTAAACAACCCTTTCATAACTAGGAAACTAATTTCTCCTTTTTGGCGAAAAAATATTAATTTTAAAATCAGCTTTCAAATTTTCATTGCAACACCTTCGTACATGTGTCCCATTATGCTTTGTTTTTTTACATCCTTGCTCCTCACTGCACTGCTTTGAGTCCCCTCACCCCTTCTGGCTGCCTGTCTACCTTTGTCCATTTGATTTCCCCTCTGCTTTCTTGTTGCATGTATTTCATTGGCCTCTATATTTCCTACCTCTTTTAAGACCTCCTCCCCTCTCATGATCCCCCTTACAGTTTTGTGACCTATACACACACACACACAGAGAGAGAGAGAGAGAGAGAGAGAGAGAGAGAGAGAGAGAGAGAGAGAGAGAGAGAGAGAGATTTTAAATCTAGGTCCCACATCTAACAGAGAAATACAGGATTTGCGGGGGAGATGGGGAGGGGTCTGGCTAATTTCACTTAACACAGTGATTACCCGGTGCACCCACTTGGCCGGATTCACATGGCTGAATTTGAGTTTTGCTTTGATGTGAGTGTTCTTCCCTTTTGCAATAAAAATGTATATGACATTTTTATAAAACAAAACATAAAACTGGACTCCATGGTGAAGAGATTTGGATTTTTAAAGAGATTTTTATACTTTTAAAGGTCTACAGTATTTTATATGATAATATTAACATGAGATCTTACAGACAAGAAACTGAAAAGTTATGGTTTAAGGTGCTGTATTTGTCAAATGCCATCAACTTGGCATAGACTACAGTCATTTAAGAGGAGAGCTTCATCTGAAGATTGTCCTGTGGGCCAGTAGGGGAAGGATTGCCTTAGTTTACTTACTGTAAGGAGAACTGTGCCACTGTGGGTGCCACCATTGCTGGAAAAATGCCCTGGACTATATAAGAAAGCTTAGCTAGAGCTTGTGAGTAAGCTAGTGAATGAGGCAGCAAAAAGCCTTCATGGTTTCTGCTTCAGGTTCGTGTTTGAGTTCTTGCCTTAACTTCTCTTGGTGATGGACTTTAACCTCTCAGATGACATAAACCCTTTACTCCCCTAAGTTACTTTTGGTTATGCTGTTTGTCACAGCAATAGAAAAAAAGCAGGATACCTTGCTGTGTGTTCAAAGACATTTTCCCATGCTATAGTCTTGGCTGTGCATAAGCTTTGAAATTTCATGCACTCTCACTTCTCAATTCTTGGGATTATTTCCTGTGCCTTTGGGGAGGACCTCCATTTCAAGTAATTTAGAAGCTGTGATGGTTAATCTCAATTGTACAGTTGATGAAGTCTAGAACTATCTGGAACACAGGCATATGGGCTTACCTTCTCTTGATCAGATTAATAGAGGTGTAAAGACCTGACCATTGTGGGTGGCACCATTCCCTAAGCTGAAATCCTAAACTGTACAAAAAGGAGAAGCAAGCTGCATACAAGTATTCATCATTATGTTTCCTGACTATGGGTACGATGTTACTAGCTACTTCAAGATCTTACTGCCTTGAACTCCACACCATGAAGGACTGTACCCTTGAACTTTGGGTTAAAATAAACTCTCCCTGGAGTTGATTTTGTCAAATGACCAGAAAAGAGGCTAAGATAGAAGTTATAGCAACTTTTTATACTTAATAAAGTACACTTAACATATGTGAAGCTAAGTATACAAAGAGAAGCTAACATACTCCCTACCACATTTGGAAATCACAACTCATACCTATTGGACCCAAGTTTTGCATATTTAGATAAATCTGCATTTTTTTAACATAGCATTGTCTAGTTACCAAAGAAACAAATTTTGCACAATATGTTTTCACATTTCTCACTTTGCTAGTAAGTATTTTATAAAAATGTTTTTAGAAAATCTTTGAACAATACAGGTAATTGGAACTTGGACCAGGTAATACAATGTGAGATGGTCCTCAGGCTGGTAGATTGCCTAAATAAGCCTGACTGCATTTTTACCTCAGATTCACATGGCATCTCTCTGTCTACCTCAAAACCACAAAAGGTGCACTGTGTCATCAGACTCAAATTTGGCCTTTCAGGAACGCCTTCCCTTTTCTGCCATGGTAAACTGTGCATACCAATGGACATACATTACCATTTTAGCCGTCTTGGAGAATGTCATCCAGTGGTACTCATATTGCTGTGCACTCGTTTTCAGAAGTTTTTCCTCATCCCAACTGACATTTGGTACCCATTAAACAGCTGTCCATTATCTTTTCCATCCAGCTTCCAATGGCCACCATTCCACTTCCTTTCTCTAAGAACTGGACTATTCTATAGAGATGGTGTCATGTGACAGCGCGTGCTTGGTCTTTTGTGTTTACTTCACTCAGTGTCATATGTCCAAGGTTGATTGGAGTTGTGTCACCTATTAGAATGTCTTTCCTCTTCCAGGTTGAATAAGAGTCTATGGTATGACTATACTATATTGTGTTATGCTTGCATTCATTGCTCAACATTTGGGTTACTTCTTCCTATCTGCTATAATGAAAAATGCGTCTAGGAAACGCAGATGTACAAATACCTCATCAAGTGCTTACTTTTATTTCTTTGGAGTATGAATATAGATGTGAGACTGCTGTACAGTAATTCCACATTTTTTTAAAAGAACTGTAAGATTATTTTCATTGTATTGCACCATTCAAAATTTCCACCAGCAAGACATGGGGGTTTCAATTTGTCCACACCTGTGCAAAAGGGTATTACACCATTTTATTTGTGGGTATGCAGAAGGGCTCAACCCTCTTCTCACCTGCTGTGCTTTCTCCAAAATTACCCACCAGAATGAGGGCATCAATAGCCAAAATCCAATCAAACAAGTTGTGTTCTACAAATGAAAGTATGGGGGAATGTAAGACAGACTATAGTCACTGCTTCTAAGCCTAGCAAGACCCTAGCTTCTGCCTGGTATATTGTGACACTCAAGAGGACTTGGGTATATCATAAGCAGCACTTTGCTTGGCTGCTTGAAGCCATTAAGAACTATGGATTTGAAAGAAGGAAGCCTGGTACCCACATGGCAGGAGGGAGCTGGGTGGAGTTGGGCAAAGCCCATCCCTTAAGATTTCAGATTTCCTCATCAGTGACACAGAAGCATAAGTCCCCCCATCCCTGCCCCACCCCCATCCCTCTAACATTCTGTGGTTCTCTGAGGAGTCGCTAAGAAAATGGAGATCCAGGCACCAAATGGCCACCAGGAAGGCAGAGCAGAAGGTGTGTGCTTGATGACCCTGTGGCAATCGGCAACAACCTACTTCTCCTTTTATACTTTCCAAGAATTCTAATGGACCATCAAGTGTCCAATCAGGACCATAGGAACGTCCTTGAATGAGTTATCTTTAATCTTCCTTCCATTCTTAAGTCTCGCTTGTTTCAGTTCAGCTGAAATTGCATCCTACTCTGTGGTTTGTAGAAAAAGTCCACAGTGGTTTTGTCTCCTGTTTTCAATTTAGGGTCCTCTCTCTCCTCTAATCACCAGATGCCAGTATGTTTTCTAATAATTCTTGCTTTGCCAGTTTCTGGATTAACAAACTTCCTCTGCCTCTGGGTCTGAAGCTCTCTGCCATGGCAGTGGTAGCTGAGACACTTCAGGTTTAATTAGGAGCCATCTCTCGAAACCACGAAAAAAGCCCAAATAACAATTAGCTTCATGTAAATATTGAGCTATGGCATTTCCTTCTTGTGTTCTGGTAAGGGCCTCTGCTTGCCCTAGTGAACCATCTGGGTGTGAGAGCTTTCATTCCTTATGGATGGCTACATCCAATTCCCTAAACAGGACTCCTTAAATAGACTCCTTGTAGCACTTGAGATGAGAGGCAGAGACACTTGGGGGATGGATCTCCCCATACCACTTATGCATGGCATTTTGAAGTTGTGATGGTTTTTCTAGTATCTCACCATCTCTGTTAGGTGTTTTGTGACATTCTCTATCTCTGTCTAGTAAAACAGTTGGCCCTAGAGTAGATCCCATTTCAGGGGATGAGGGATCTACTGTTCCCAAGGAAAAACAAGCAGTTTGGTTCAGTTTGTTTGTTTTCTTTGGAAATGCAACGCCCCTCTGCTCCTGCCCCCAACCCCAGGCTATTTTTCAGCATTGAATTGGCCTTCGGGCTTAATTCGATTCATTTAGAAGCAATTGCCTGGGCTATCTAGATTCATCTGCTTATATCCCCAGGGGCTTCTCTAGTCAGAGTGATCTGCTTAGCACCTCAGTGTTAGGAGTTAACTCCTGACAGTGCTAACTGTCAGTCTCTGTTCTCCATTACTCTGGGGGTCCAGCCATACAAAGTGCAGGCCCAAAATGTCCTCCTGGGTGCTTCCAAACCACCTCTTAGTGCCTAAAGTCCTAAGCAGGACAAAAATAGTTTTTAGTGTGTAAGCATTCTATACAAAGAGTCAATTTTTAATGGGATCTTATGGCTAATGCTTAAAGAAAATAGATAGGGGCTAAATAAACAGAATTGTAATGTTTCCCATTGAGTACTCTGGAAGCTGATACTGAGACACGGAATTGGAAAGCTGGGTCTTTTATTAGAGATCAGTGCTTTAGAAGGAAAAAGACAACAGGGGCAGAAAGAGAAGATGAACTGTGATGTAAGCTCACTGTTCAGCATTGGCTCATTGGAGACAGTGTTGTCTCTCAGATCATCCATGCTGGGCTCCCATGTTTCTCTTGTTTAGCACTGGCACCTACTATAGCTTCCTGAAAAGGTGTAACCCTGGCACAAAGCAGGTCTCTGCAGCTGTAGGGCAGCTCTTCATGTAGCTAGAGGTGTCCTTTGGCCTCATTCCCAATCACTGTGTCAGCAAGACTGGATGATCCTGGTGGCATGTCCCCATGTCTGCCTCTTCTAGAGATGACCTCTATGCTTGGCATTGGCCCTGCTAACTATCCTTGATTCTTCTTATGCCTCTCCTGTAACTCTTCCCTTTCCATCAGACCAGATGTTGATGGTCTGGTTGAGGAGGATAGCCTGACTAATTGGATCCATTCCAAACGGTGACCAATGGCATGCCTACATCTGCTAAGCATGGTAACCTAGAGTCCTGCACAGTCCTCTGAACCTCTAGCCAATCCCAGGACAAGGAACTCAGAATATATCCTCCCAACAGAATGCTGGGTGTACCTCCTACCTCTGCTCAAGTCTCTGCAGCCAGCAGCCAATATGGCAGCAATAGTATAAAGAAGCGAATTTCTCTGCTTTAGCTCGATGTGACACTTGCAAAACACAGTTGGAAATGAGCACGTTTCACTATCTCCAAGTAGGCATTGTGTGATGTGAAACGGGTGGCATTTGCTTTCCTTAGATTTTTCTGCCGAAGTGTTTATTTTTACAAAGAGAGTCCGTCAAACTGCGAATTAGCATGCACACGGCTCTTCCTGTCCCCTCCTCCCATCTGGCTTTCCGTGCAGAAATTACACTTCTTCTCAGCTTGCCCAAACTGTTAGCACACAATGCAGCTCCCATTTGGTTGGTGTCAATTTAATACTGCATTAATTAGACAATTAGAGAGGGGTCAGAGAAGATTCTAGCAGAAGTACCTTGAGTGGGAGTCAGGCTGATTAGAAATGGCTCTTTCTCATTTTAGTATAGTTTGTTTGGTTTTGCCTTAACACAGAAATTTTAGTCGATTAAAGTCTTAGAAGCTACAAGTGAATTGGCTTGGTGAGATTAAGGTATTTCCATGCAATTAGAACTGTAATGAAAACATCGACCTGCCGCACAGTCACTACATACCACCTTAAAGAGAAGTAACTCCTGGTATTGTTTGTAACATTCAAATGAATGAAGAAAACAAAATCAGCAGGCCCTGCTTCCACATGACAACAGTGAATTTTCATCAGGATTCTAGATAGCCTGTGTGATGGCCAGCTGGCCACAGTGTGTGTTGTGGCTGCGAGATTGGAGACCAGATCTTTTTCTCTTTGCCTTGACATCCTCACTTGGGACAGGTGAGGATGCAGACTTCCCTGGATCATCCAAAAGATCTGACAGAGTTGGATTACACTGACATGAAATATCCAGATGAAGCCTAAAGAGGTGAAGATGATGGGGGGAGCTCTAAAAAACAGAGTCTGGCAAAAAAAAGTGGGGGGAGGTCTTGCCTTTCTGTTGTTATTCACATACTTGGCAACCTGGGGGCTATCATATTTAATAATGATAATTAAACTATTCCATGTGTGCTGGTGCCCGAGTAATATCATGAAGCGTTCACTCTGGAACAGATCTTCAGGCTAATCTATTCTAATTGCCTCATTTTAGAAATGCTCAGAGGACTTAGGGGACGGAGAAGCACAAGCACATGTGGAGGGTACGGGCAGCAGCTTCTCTGGCTCCCTGGCCAGCCTTTCCTCCAACCGGCTACTCCTCACACAGGAGCTTTACTGTGCGGGATTCTGCCTGCAGACACCAGGGACTGGCCAGAGGTGACTGTACAGCAGATAAAAGGGTTCACTGGGCAAGCCTGGCACTTGTTTACTGCCCAGGCCACCATTGCCTGCTTGAACTCTTCCCTTAGGCTGTCAGATCTCAGAGACAAATGTTGCCAAATTCAACTCAGTTCTCAAACTCCGTGTCCTCTACCACATAGCCAAGTTGGGAGCTTTGCTGGTGAAGGCTGATCTTTCCTTTCCATCAATTCTAGTTTACCACCGTGCTTGTGCCTGGAAAATGATTGGTCAGGCACACGCTCTATCCCCATGGAGAAGTCCAGTGGTGAACACAAGGCAGAAACAGTGTCTAAAATGTAAACAACTACACAAGGTCAGAATGTGTCATGTAGGAATGATCAAAGGCCCAGAATGGGCACTGCAGCCCCCTTTGACCATTTTTTAATCCTCATACAAAAAAGAACAGATATTATGGTTTGGCTAGGCATGACACTGTATGCCTATAAACCCAGAACTTGAGAGGTTTCTGCAAGTTCAAGGCCAGCCTGAACTATGTGAGCTCCTGTCTTATAAATAAGTAAATAAATAAATAGTCAAGCAAAACCAGAACACAGCAGATATTAGCTCCCGCCAATCACCATTTTACAGAAGGTAGTGACATAAAACCACCGGGTGTGAGGTCTCCCATTCTAGCCTCAAGCAGGGATCAATGAGTGTGGTTTGAGCAAAGGAGTGAGTTTCCTCAAAATAATCATCAATTCATTTGCATTTGTAAATCAAAAGAAGGAACCTTAGGACCAGAAATGATCTAAACAAAGTTGAGTTGCTTCAGATTTTGGCTTAGCAGAGTTCAACTGCAGAAAATCAAATCAAGAAGGGGCTTTTCTGTGGCTGTTTAATAGCTAATTGGTGCTACTCCACACAATGGCCCCTGTAGAGACCTCAAGGAGCCTTATGAGGTAGACTGGTCTTCTAGTCTCCTGAGAAAGTTAGACACTATCTCTCACGTGAGTGGGAGCCCAGTGTTCTGGATGGGGGTTGGGGGGGCGGGGATGGAGGGGGGCTGCCCCTGGGTTTGCATTCCATCCCTGGCAGAAACACTGGGCAACTTGATGCTGGAGAGCCCAGGAAAGTTCTGCTATTCTAATGCCTCAAGGTGTCAGACGCTTAGAAGAGAGATTTCTGCTTTCCTCTCCCACCCACCTGTCTCACCAAGCCCTGGGGTTTGCCCGGAAGGATGAGGGCACTTCCCCTTTCTAGCCCTTGTTGTGGGTGGAGGGTGACTATACTTCCTGCCACGCCCCCAACATACATACCCGAGTGACCTGTTGATCACAGGTTCTGTGTGAGACTTACTTCTGTCTCTATTGCCTTCTCTGTGGTGTCAAACCACGAGTGCAGGCATGCTTTCTCTCCCAGTGGTGAGTCACTCTATGAACCCTCGGGCTGGGCCCTCTGCCCCCTGGGGTGACTTAATCCAGTCTATTGTTCAGGACTCTAGGGATTATATGTAAATTCTCTCAAATTGCAGCTGCTCACACCACCACCCCCTTTGACTGAAGAGAAGCAAAGGGATGGACGCAGAGACTGTCCCTTTTCTGGGGTCAGAAGTATTAACTTATGGACCTGACTCCGCCACCAGCTCCCTGAAAAAACAAACAAACAAACAAACAAACAACAACAAAAACCTGAGCAAGTCACTTTCCCTTTCAGGGGTGCTCGCTGTGAAATGAAGAGGCGAGACTAAAGGGTTACACTGGGGGATGCTGGGGTGGGGGGAGAGCCACATTCCTGGGGAGTGACACAATCCCAAACAGGGAGATCAAAGGGGCTCCACGAGAGAGGCCCCAACCAGGAGCTTGCAGGCCTGTGTCTGGGGTGGGTAATTAGCTCCTGCCGCCACCTTCCTCTCCTGTGGGTGAGCTGTGGGCTTCGAGACAAGCCCCCCTCGCCCCCTCCAGCACCCCAGGGAAGGGAAAGGAGGAAGGTAGGGAGAGAACCCACCAGGAACCGTGACATGTGTGGTGAACTTTATGTTAGACAGATGCAAAATTTAAACATTTTAACAGAAAGCAGTCCACTCTGCGCTTGCTCCGCACCAGTGTGAGAACGCACTGTGTGGATACCTCTTAAAGTATTTGATGAGAGACTAAAAGGCTGACAGGCTAACACTTCACTTCCTTCCAATTAGGGGCCTTTAACATCAAAGGCCCAGGCCCCACTCAGCCCGGCTTACTTGAATGAATTAGGGAAGAGAATGAGTCCAGGGATTGCTGGTTCTCTCCCTCGCGGAGGCTGGAACTCTGGGGGCTTTAATAAGATGTTTGAGGTCAAAAGGGGTCAGGCCTTTGACTGGGAGCACCGGGAAACTGCCAGAGTGTTTCAATATGCGTGGTGTTTGTCATGCAATCAGGCCCGCCAAAAGCTCCCCTTGTGGGGCCTGTCTTTGGGGGACCCTTTTGGAGATGGAGTCCTCAAGCCGCCAGGGGTCCCACCTTGGTGAGTATGCTTCAAGCCAGGACTGCCTGTCAATCAAAGCCCTGGAGCCCAGGTGATACAAGCAAGCATAGGCTGGGCCTTGCTGGTGCTTCCCGGGTTTGCTAGGGAGGTTTTGACACTTGGAGGAGAGAAGGGACCCTTATCCAGCTAGCTGGTTCAGTCACCAGAGAAAGAATGCGACTTCATGAGCCTCAGAATCAGAAGCCAAAACAAGCTCCTTTTGATTTCATCTAAGTTCATGACTGCAGGAGACTGGAACCATCAAAAGAGCTGAAAAAGCCACCTCTCTATGGTGAGCAGCCACCATAGGAAAGGGTGGCCTTGTGAGATAGCAGGTGCATTCCTGTGTGACACAGCTACCAAACTGTCCCATTCTATGCAACTTTACAAAAAAAAAAACCTGGCTTCTCAGAGAAGCCAGACAGATCGTGGTGCAAACCAGCCCACCATATTCTCTGCTCCTATAGTCGGCACAGGGGAGCAGGTGGTTGTGCAACTGTATTTCTTCTTCACGTGGGGTAGGTAGGGGGTTCCATTGATGGAGGATGGCAGTGCTTACACAGGGCTTAACAGAGAACTTGCTACATAGTAGGTACTTAGTGGAAAGCTCTGTCTATTGCTTGTTATGGCCCATGTTTTACTTCCATTTAAGAGTCCCCACCGACCTTTCTTCATAGAGGGACCTCGAGCCTCTGGTACAAGTGATAAAGGTGACCCTGCTATGAAGGCAATGTGATCCAATTCCAAAATGTCCAGGAGGTGTCTACTAAAATAGAGAAGCTCACAGTATGGATAGAAATAATCACAACACAGAGAAGTCAGAAATGGACAGTGGGCGAGTATGGTTTGTTATGATCACTCGAGATGAGAAGACCACAGAGCTGGAGGACTCTGGGTAAAGTGCTCTGAGTGTCCTGCAGAGGCTGTGAGCATATAGTCACTTTCTGCCCTATAGAGAGAGAAAAATAGTGTCTTAAAATCTGCATTGTATTCATGGATACCTGTTGCTATTTCAGTGGCCTACATAGAACCTGTGTTTTCTAACATCAAATCCGGATCTGGGAAGTGACTCAAGGTCCTGCTAAAAGTACAAAACAGGATAACTGGTACTGAACTTAAGAGAGTAGCTTGTGGAGAGCCTGATGATAAGAAAAAGTTTCCTGAGAAAGTAGTAATACACTTATTAAAAAGTGTATCTCACCCTGCTCCCCATTGGCACTTTAAAATCTATCTTCTACTAAACTACCAGCCATCTGCTTCTAAAGGCAAGCAGTTCCCCAATGAAAGTCTAGAATTTACCTTCACAAATATTTAAGGGATCCTGTGTTGTGTGAGTGTCAAGTGATAGAGATAGCTTTAGGTGTATATCAGCATCTGTGCAAAGCATCTGTTTGGCTAGAATATTTTTCAGATGTTCTCTGGGTCCATTTTCATCCATCCTGAATGGTTAGTTATGCAGATAAGAAAGCTAGATTGGTGAAAGGCTAGTTACCTACCCAGAATCTCACCAGATTCCAGCAGCTCAACACTGTGGGTCCTCTCTACCTGTGGATTTTACTTTTGAAACTAGGAGTTAATTTTCTTTTTTCCTTTTCAGAACTACTAAGGATGGAATTAAGGGCCTCAGACATGCTAAGCAAGTATTCTACCTCCATGCTCTCTGTTGTACCATGTGATGTGCATAAGTGTGTGTGTGTCTGTGTGTGTGTGTTTTCACATGCGCATTGGGTACACATGTACGTATGAGCATGTGGCGTGGAGGTTAGAAGTTAATACAGGATATTTTCTTCAATCTTTCTCTACTGTATTTCTGAGGCAAGCTCTCTCAGTTAAACACAGCTTGTGTATTCAGCTAGTCTAGCCAGCTTGTCTAGTAATCCCTGTCTGTGACTTGCACACACATACGAAGATTATACTTGTTCATGTGGGGATTATACATGGGCTGCCACATCTACATAGCATCTATGTGGAGGCTGAAGGTTCAAACTCGTCCTCATATTCAAACGTATTGTCCTCATAAGTTCTCTATTCTCAGAGCCATCTTCCTAACCCTGCATTGCTACTTTTGAGCCCAGATTGGGTATTTTACCTAGAACATTGTGTGACCAATGACCACCAGCCAAGGTGTCTTAGAGGAGACAGAGTAACCATCACCTGAGCTTCTAGAACTTTTGGTGTGAAAGCTGGGAGCACCAGCCTTCTCAGCCACTCCCCTTCCTATTCATGTTGTGAATGAACCATCCTAGAGGACTTCTCCTGGAAGCCTGTTAAAGTTCACCATTAATTAACTGGGTCATTATTTTTAAAACCTCATCAATGCTTCCCTGTGGCAAAGTTTGTTTTAACCCATGATATTTGCATAGGAATTCTAACACATCCCCACTTCCAGCCCCCCAGACCCAGCTGCCCCATAGGAATAGCAGTGGTGACAAAATCTTCTCCTTCCATTTTCTGTAGTAGCAACAAAGGGGAACTTCATAGTGGGTGGCACTTGTACCATTTCCAGAACTCCTAGGCTCATGGGAAAGCAGAAACTCGGACCTTAACAAACTGATATTCCAACTGCAGGTAAATACCTTTCTTTAATCCTGGGATTCAGGAGGCCCAGGTAGGCAGAACTATTAAGAGTTCAAAGCCAGCTTGGTCTACATAGTGAGTTCCATCGTCCAGCTGAGTTACATAGCAAGACCCTATTTCAGACCAACAATAATGACAACATTAACAGAAAGGTCATGAACAGAACAAAGGCAATCAAGGCAGAACGCACATGGAAGGATGTTTTGCTGTGTTGCATAGACAGATGCTGTTTTCAGAACTGCATAACACATGAGTTCCAATAACTAGAGTTTCCATCTCTGGGAACCCATTAGATTAGTATGATGGGTACCAATAGAAGGCTTATTCAAGTAGACTTTTGGGGGGGGGGTTTCGAGACAGGGTTTCTCTGTGTAGCCCTGGCTATCCTGGAACTCACTCTGAAGAACAGGCTGGCCTCCAACTCAGAAATCCACCTGCCTCTGCCTCCCAGATGCTGGGATTAAAGGTGTGCACCACCACCACCCAGCTTCCAGTAGATTTTATTATCTTTAAAAAGTACTGCAATGACACGATCATGCTATCGAGCACCATGATGTGGTCACTCTTCCCTTTCCTTTTTCATGTCTCAATGGCAACACCAATCAACTGAGACCGGTATTCTAATCAACTTATCAGGTACTGGTTGACACATGGTGCTCTATACAACAAGGGCACAGCAGGAGCCAAAAAGTCAGTAGAGGGACAGTGTCAAACCAGAATAGAAAACTGTTTATGTATTAATTATATTCGATGAATAAATTATTATACTATATGTGGTTGTTATGCCCCTCAATACTCCCAGAATCACTAATGTTTGGTAGTTGAGTATGGCAAGGACATCAATGAGTCTGGATACAATGGTTTTCCTGGAAGCCTTAGACAAGCCTGTGGAAAGTAGCTTCTCTAAGGGATGAGAACTAAGAACAAGAAGACATTAGAACACATCAGAAGGAGTGAAGGGCTGTGTGGGGAAATGGAACCTGGCCTAGAACCTCAGCGAGGTACATGTTGTAAGAGAAACAACAATAACATAAGAACTTATATTCAGAAGGTTTACCCAGGAGGTGGTTTTGTGAGAACCTGCAGTCCTATGAGAAATGCCATGGCCTGGAGGCCTCAGTTTCCAATCAAGACCACAGAAACAAAATACTCTACTCCTGCCTCCAGTTTCTCTGGGATCCACAGATCCCTCAGGATGCTGGCTCCTGGGCTGGTGATCTTTGTCCTCCCAGCCAGAGACAATCTACCCCTTAGAGATCACCCAAAGCTTGATTGCTTTCCAAGGCTGCTTCAGCTGGTCCTCCTCCACTTTCCAAGCCTTCATTTGTTCATCCATAACATGAGCAAAAAGACTGACCTCTACAAAGGAAACATCCCTTTCACTGAGTGGCAGTACCAGAAAGGAATAAAGGCAGAAAAAAAAGAACCCCGAAAACTCAGCCTGGAAACCCAAGGAATCCTGGCCCTGCACACTCCTCAGGAAGTCCTGAGAATGTACAAGGGTCTGGTAGAATCTACAAGTCATCAGCTTACAATGCTTCCGTGGTACCTACTTCTAGGAAGTGCTGAGATGAAAAGGTGTTTTGACTCAGCATCCTTTCATAGCCCAAATACCTGCCTTTGTCACTAGCTCTTCTCTTTCTCTACTCTCTGAAGACTGAGCCAAAGCCCACATCCTATTCCCCTAGCCTAGGTGGCAACTACACTGCATGACAAATTATAGAGCAGTCCTTGGAGAGTCTCCATTCCCATTTTTTTCCAAACTTCAAGTCCTGAAAAGCTGCAAACATTGGACTAATGGAAAGACATTGCCAAAGCCCTGCGTCCCCCTCTCCACCCGCATGGATGTGCTGGCTTCTATGGCAACCATCAAACAACAAACTCATAAAGCCAGCTCATCTCCCAGGGAATAGGGCAGCACCAGGGGCCATATTGCAAATGCTTGACCCCCAGGTACCTCTAGGTCACGGGGATTTATTAGTTGGAATCTGCAGTGCAGCGGATGACATTTTAAAAGGCGTTTTATTACTTTGTGACCTGTGTGCATTGCAGGGTAATTCCGAGGCTTTGTGACTGAAGTGACTGTCCAAGCTGCAGTGCTTCCAATGAACCACAGCCCTGCCTGCTCCAAACAGGAAACTAAGGAGTAGTTACCTCTATCTAGCACACCATGTTTAAAGTCTCAAATCCCTCCCACATCCAACTGAGAACAAGTTTCCTCTAGGGCTGTTGAAGTCAGAATATGGGAAACTATAGATGGGAGACATAAGAGGGACTTAAAGTCAAATAAAATAACAGAAGCCAACAGTACTGTAATCAACACTGCACATACGCAGGCACATCTGCAAAATACTTCCATTGTGCCCTTGGGTCTTTGTATCTGAAACTAAGAACATTGGCAAGGATCACTCACACAGTAGGGTAGAGCAGAAGGCCGGGCTCTTTGAAACCTCTAAGAGATCCAGGAAAATGCCTCCAGATCCTCTCTCTGTGTGGCAGTCAACATGGGATGGCCTACATTGCCTGAAGCCTCTCCATGATGCATGACATAGTGCTCATAGAGGCTGACAAGTCTGCTGACTGAGCAGCAGTTCCTTCTACCCACATCCTTGGTTTATTCTAATGGCCTTTGAAAATGTACTCAGGAGTGCACTCTTCTAGATCATACAGACATGGAGACTTTCCTGTAACCCTGGGATTTCTCTGCTCCAGGTAGTGTTATTTTCCATGCCACCTAACCATGAAACTATCCTACCCTCCACCTAGCTAAAAACACCTATGGGCCAAGATTGGAGACTGTTCATTCCTCTCTTCCCAAGCTCTTCCTTGTACTCTACTCAATACAAATGCTCATTTTATGGTGATTTTACTGAGTTCAGCTCCAAATCTACCACCCTAGGGAAATGATGTCTTTTGCTTTGGCATTGCTGTGGCAAGGAATGGGAATGTTGCAAAAGACGCTTCCCACTCTGAGACATGACTTACTCATAGACTCCAGATCCTACACAGGCTCACTCAGCTCTTTCTTGATTTAATACTAAGATGGAAAACAGAGGGGGGGGGGGGAGAGAGAGAGAGAGAGAGAGAGAGAGAGAGAGAGAGAGAGAGAGAGAGAGAGAGAGAGAAATTGTCAAAAATTTGCTTCCCTGTGAGCATCGATAAATGAGTTCTTTTTGGCTCTTTATATTCAAGTTAGCCAAACACATAGATGACCTCAAAGTGCTAAACATCTCATTCCAGAGTGCTAGTTCTTCCTTTCTTTTTTTTTACCTGAGCTAACTCAGAGCTGGATCAATTTACCAGGCTTTTATTGAGTGTCTACTCTAAGCCAGTAAGTGAATGAGATACCAGAACTATAGAAGATTAATAAGAAATAGAGCCTATTCACAGAAGTCTATTAACTTTCCCAGAAGGATGAAATATGAGATCATTAGGATATAAAAAAAAAAGTGCTACACAGAAAGAAACCCCCCAACATCGAAGCACAAAAAGGAGGCCGTGAACTTGGGTGACTATGGGCTGCCTACCAGAGAACAAATAGAATGTGTTTTGTGAAGAACTTTGGAAGGGTATCCTAGGCCAAGCAGATGGTAAAGCAAGGTACAGACACATGAAAGGGCTTGGTGTGCACAGGAACCATACTGTTTGGTGCCACTGTCTCAGAGGTCAAGTTAGGAAGACAACTAGACTGAGAGTCATCATAGATGTCAACATCCCAGCCCAAGAAGATTTATGCCATAGACAACAGGAAATCACTGAAAGAATTTAAGGGCCTTGGGTTTCAGTACCCCTTAATGACCATATAAAGGGTAAACAGAGTCACATCTTAGAAGGGGAACAATGAAGCCCTAGCAGGGGCAGGTGGTGTTGGAGAGAAGAGTTGGAGAAGGCTTAGAAGCTATCCAGAGGGCAATCGAGCTTACGCGAACAGTCAAAGGTAGAGATTTTTATCTTCCTCCTATAAAAGTCAATACCACTTTAGGGCCAAGAGCTTGCCCTGGCTTGTAGGCCTATGGGTAAGCATGTGCGTCTAGCAGAATCTAATGAGAAAAATGTCAGGTAGAGCCCTGCCTTTGGATGGCCTGGAAGAATAGTGGGTATTCAGGAAGGGAGGGGAAGCAGTCAGTGTCTTGGGGGTAAGAGCTACAGGGTCATAAAGACCACATGTGCCAGCCTGTCAGTTACAGAACCTGTAACTCCCTGGCTCTCCAAAGGTGCACTGTGGTTACAGGCCTGGCAGGGTTCATTTAATTGGTAGCCTTTGAAATGATTTTGCTCCCCAATCTTCATAAAAAGGAAGTGAGGGCTGTGGTGGGTGGACGAGGTGTTGAGCTGTTCTGGCTACAAGGCAAGAGATCGGGCCTTTGATGAGCCGAGAAGTAATCAAGAGCATATGTTCTCTGGCCAGCTCACACAGGACTCTAGGAATGCTGGAGGAAGTCCCAAGGAAAGGCGCAGGGAGGGAGACATTGGCAGGTGGCTAACTGGATCAGTTGCTAACATTAGACATGACATTTTCTGTTTAAAGCAGTGGACTGAGAATGCTTGTCCTTGAATTTGAATAAAATCAACATGGAGGCCTTGAGCCTCTGTTGACTAATGGCTGGACATCATATTAGGTGTTGTCTTTCTCTGAACGTGTCATTATGAAAAAGCTGTCCTCTGAGTGTGGCAGCCATTGCCATCTTTACTGGAGGAACTGTGACTACACATAAGGTCCTCTCAACAGCAGGACTGTGGATCTTCCTTCAGAGAAGAAAGGATTGTACAGGGTCATAAGACCCGTATCTGAGAATCCAGGCAGTCTCTCTTGCACCCAGTGATAACCCTTCTGCATGTAGTCTTAGTGGATACTGCAGTATATGGAGTTTGGGTTAACTGCCAGGGACATTCCACTTATACAGCTATGAAGAAGGTTTCACCCATGCTGGGGTGAGATGTTTTAGTGGCACAGCTGTTAAGTCATCTCTCACTCATGCTCCATAAGTAACTCATTGGTTTTTCCAAGGTGGACTCTGGTAGAACAGTTATGTTGGCCGGTGGTTGGTGCCCAATCTGGGGCGACTATACATATCTTCCCAAGAAGAGTTCATGTAATACCTATTCATGTCTGTTCATAACTGGAGTATATGTTGAAACCCTGTCTTGAAGGAAGGGAAGACACTTGGTGCCTGCTTCACATAGCTCAACAGTCCAGGGAGTGGCCAAATGGTACAGGGGTTCAGCAAAACCACAGCCTTGGGGTGAAGGTATCAGATACCTATGCTCAAATCCTGGTCCACTTACAAGAAGAGACCTTGGATGGGGCAGCTGACCTCCCCAAAGCTGTGGCTATGCATCTTAGGAATAGGATGAGGATGGTCTCTACATTGTAGGGTGGATGTTAAAGTTTACAGAAGATGACACGTATGTATATCAGCGCCAAGCAATCTCTCATTCTTCAGAAAAGTGGCCAGACCTAAAGGGGTAGGCTGTGTATCCAGAAGGAAGAGTTTACTGTACTTTAAGCATTGACAGACAGGAGTGTGGAGACTAACTTGTGATTCCTCACACTTCTACAAGTTTGGAGATAGGACTAGTAGCATGAAGAAGTTAACTGGGTCACACTTGAGTACAGTATACGAACTCTAAGCACCCTCTAAGCCATGGTCATAATAGCAGGTTTTGTCTGAGCATCATGGCAATGGCCCCTGTACTGAGAACCCTGGAAGGTCTTCCCATTGCCTTGCATTTACTGAATGGCTATTGTGTGTTGGACATATCACACAATTTTGTACAGCCATGTGAAGTGATGACATTGTCTCCATCATATTTGCTAGGTAAGAAATCCATGAATCTCATTCGTCCCCCAGCCTCAAAGCTATAATCTAGACCTTGACCTACTAGCCAAAGTCCAGGCTTCCTCCCCTTGACCCCTCTGTCTTCATCCTGTTGTAAATGGATCCTGCAGAAGTGTAGGAACACTCAGCATGCTCCCTTGCATTCTGTACAGATGCTTTCACGGCCTTTTCTTTTCTTTGGGAGACAGATATTACCACCTCAGTCATACAAGAGGGACCAGAGAATGAAACATTGTAAGCAATTTTCTGGAGGTCACAAAGGCTTCAGTATCTGTCTCACCACTTTCCCCTTAAAAAGTACAGAGAGTAACATCCAACTGCCTCTTTCCAAAAGAAGGCATTTTATGAGTCATATCCTGAACTCCCATTCAGAATTTGGAAAGCCCCTCACGAGGAGCAAGATGTGTGCCCCCAACCACTAGGAGATGTACACACAGCCCCTACCTTTGGGGCTGGCAGCATCCGATGCTGCTTTAATTAGATCGCCATGGTAACAAGCTGCAGGAGAACAATAGACAGTTGTGTACTTGGGAGAATCATCAGCCTCAGACAAGGCCCTGCTAACTGTAATTATGCTGGAGTGGAAGCCAGTCTTTGCTTCTGGGGAGAATAAATCGCCATCCTTGCTTGCCTCGCTACCTTCTGATGGTATCAGAACATCAGGGCTCAGGACTCCAAGTGGGTTTATTGTCTGCATTCATATTGTGAAAGCTTCAACTGCATGTGCAAATGAAAATCTTTCCATTCTGGGTTCTGGACTGTATATTCCCAAAGGAGAGCCATAAGCAAAGTGGAAAGGAAAGAAAGGAAGAAAGGAAAGGAGGGAGGGAGGGAGGGAGGGAGGGAGGGAGGGAGGGAGGGAGGGAGGGAAGGAAGGAAGGAAGGAAGGAAGGAAGGAAGGAAGGAAGGAAGGAAGGAAGGAAGGAAGGAAGGAAGGAAGGAAGGAAGGAAGGTAAGTCCCACAGGTAGTATTTATTAAGTGTGCAAGGGCCAGATGTTTCTGCAATTCTTCTTCTCTTGCTTCAAGCATCACGGTGGGCATCATGAACCTTATATTAGATTCAACTGAGGGTGGTGCTTTGTGCTGTGAGTCACTAAAGAGCCAGAGGACAGTATGACCCCTATACATTCAGAGTCCCTAGTGTCCCTGAGCAGAACTGCTCCTCAAGGATAAAAGGAATCAAGGCATTAGCTGTATTTCTGAGGCAGCCGAAATTCTGAGTCTTTCCTGGGATGAAATGCGATAGTTTTCTTTTAGTCGGGTTCGTTTTGCTAGTCTGATAAGAGACAGTTTACTGTGGCCATCAGAGCCACTGAGACCCATAAATAACAGAAAGATCATTTAAAAATAAATTACCAACCAAAAGCTGGGGAAATGCATCCTTGGATTCTTGCTCTCCAGGCTTGCCATAAATTTGTTGTCTTTTCAGCCCTGCAGTGACCAGGGTCGTGGGCCATAAAGATCTTCCAAAGAGAAATGCCCCAGCAACATGGGGCATGCAGGAGCTATCAGAAAGGCATTTGAGTCTCTCCTGTCAGCCTGGCTGAGGGTGCAGGCTTCAGGCTGGGGAATCAGGACATGCAGGGCCCACACTCAGAGCATCCAGCTTCAGGGGCAAACATTCTGGCACCCTATTTAGTTTGCCAAAAGGACAATCATTTCTATTCTGCAGCACCAAGCCCAATTCACTTAAATGGAAAATGAGTTTGTCTTGGATTTGATTTTTTTTTTCCTAAACAGTTCTGTTATATAGCAAGAAATGGGAGAGAGAGGAGAGAGAATATCTGTATGGCGGTATCTGCCAGGGTTTCCAGTCGGTGAGGCAAGTAGAGGTAGTGGCCAGTCGTCAGGATCTGCCTCCCAAAGTCAGTCTTACACTGTGCATGAGATTGTGGGCATTATGGTGGCCTCACGAACTGCTGGACAAGTGATAAGGCCAGTATAGGGCCATCTCATCTGCTGCCTCACTGGGTTCAGAGGTCTTAGTGAACAAGTAGCCTCCAGACTTGCAGTACCGACCAAAGCAATGGAGTGGCTGCCTTGGTGAATGAGAAGAAGGCAATTCTGAGAAGTGGCCAGCCACCTCCAGATGATCAACACATACTTCTCAGGCGACAGAAATTCTGAGAACCCAGCTCCTCGAACAACCCAGTAATTCAAGTCAGTGGCAAACACTGCAAGTGTATTTATTGTAGGCACTAGGGGATTCATACCCCTCTAGAGAATATGAGGGACGGCCTTTTCCCTGTGGGACAAAGGAGCAGTGTGTAGGTAGTGGAACAATCACTTTTGTGTAAACCTGGTCTCTGTTATCCCTATTGCACATCCAGGGATGATCACCCAGAAGTCTCAGATGCCAGGCTAAGAATCCTTTATATGGTCCAACTTCTTCATTTCAGGAATGGTTAAACACAAAGATCAAACTCCAGGCGACACCATGAGAGCTTCTCTCTTGTCCTGATAGATAACCATAGCCACCTCAGTTTCACATATCGATTCTAAAACTGTCTCCACAGACAACACCCAGTCTTCTTCGTAACCTTTGATGGTTAAGAAGACGTCACTATGGCACCTATGGGCAAGGACATCACATGAAAAACTTTTGAAAGACATGTATGGGATGGTGCCACTTACAGGGACATACTGAGTAACCCTGAAGAGAGGCCCAAGACCTCTCAAAGTACAGTCTGCCCCACATACTATGCCAACCGTTTACTTCTTCCCTATTCCATATTCTGCTCTGGTAATGAGGTGAGTTTACACTGCAGGAAGTGCCCTCACACTACAGGAAGTAACTTTACAGTACAGGAAGTACCCTCACACAGCGGGAGTGCCTTTACACTGCAGGAAGTGTCCTCACATTACAAGAAGTGACTTCACACTGCAGCAAGTACTTTCACACTTCAGAAAGTGGCTTCACACTGCAGCAAGCATCCTCACAGTGCTGGAATCTGGCACCTGTTTTTCCTCCTTCTTGTTACCTTCTTCCCTCCTTCACCTGGATTTTTCCTCCTCATTATCTAATTTTCATTTGTGTTCCTTTCTTAAGAAAGCCTTCCCCAAGTTCAACTTACTTAAATCAGTCAAGATCCAGTGAGAATTCAGGTTATTGCACTCTAAGTTTATTTAAGACAGGTTAGACAGGCATGGAAAAGCTAACACAATTTTCTAAAATTGGTATCAAGTTTACTCAGCAAGCCAAGACTAGCTGTAGATTTGAAGAACAAAAAGGAATTAAGTTTGGTTACTAAGATCTAGAACTCAAGAAGGGGTACACAAGACCACCAAACGCCTGTCACATATGTGTGCCCAGGGTCTCTGCAAAGACCTAAAATAGTGCTTGGATATCTAAGTATGGCAAGAGCATGGTCACAGGAAACATCAACCTTGGGGTTCACACGGTCCCTACATGACTGATGCCAAGTGTAGTGTATTGTAGGGAGCACACTATGCACTTGATCACCAAAATCCACTAAGGCTGGACCTCTCTATTGTTGCTGTAAGAGTTCCAAAACAAGATGGAAGCCCCATGCCACCCACTGGTATCAGGATGTAACCATCTATCAAGACATGCTGGAAAATCTTATTTGCAGACCCTATCTCCAGCATTGCAAAGTATAGAATGAATAACTGGCTCAATCCCACACGATGTGTTGTCTGTCTGTCTGTCTGTTTTGACTTTGGCCATCTGGGCTGGCAAAAGCTACCATGTATCTACTGCATGACTTCAGGTATCATCATCCAGAATACATGTAAAGGCCAACTGAACAGGAAGGAGTAAAATATTTCTGGGTCTTAATTTGCACAACTGCAAAGAAGAGATGAATTCCTCTCCACAGAACACTGGGAATAATACTAAGTTCATTGGTGTGAGCAGTTCGTGGGACATTTGGACTAAGGTTCTGACAGAGTATGGGAATCTTCTATGATAATGTTCACTTTCACCAGGAGTCAAGCTCTGATCTTGTTTTGAACAGTGTGTGAGGAGGCTGAGAAAAGTTTGTGAAGCCCACTTACCACCTATCTTCCCCTAAAGAGTTTCCAAAGCTCCTTCAGCTATTTCTGTCCTGTGGTACTTGAGTGACTACACGGGTTATCACCCATGACATACATTTTCATATGAGTGCTGACATTTCTGCTGTTTCTTGATAGGACCATGTCACCTATGGTGCCCTGTGAAAAGCAATCAACAAATGTTCTGACCTTAGGGTGTTGGGGGTGGAGACAGTGGACAAAAATGAAGTACATCTGTGTCCCAGATTCCTCACAGTGTTCAGAAGATGAGAAAGAGTGGAGTGTTTAAAACTTACCTGTGAAATCTGCTGGGCAGCACATGTCAGAGACGATAGTGTTTTGCAAACAACCAGCATGCTTGATCAAAGATGTAATTACACACACTGTGTAGGTATGGCATTACTCAGGGTCCAGGCTGTTACCTTTAAATCTTCCTAGTGGCCAAGTCAAGAACATCAGGGTCTGGTTCTTCCCCGCTTGCTTCCTCTATAAATCTGGACAGATCCCTCCTTCTGTGTTTGGCTTGACTGGCTCTCAACTTGAGTTGTGCTTTTGCAATCAGCTGGTCCTAACTGCTAGTGCTCTGATTTCATTGGTGCAGGATGGAGAACAATATACCACAGGCAAAGCTTCCCAAATGATCTGCTGGTGCCCTGGGAATAGGGCCATAAGACTCTCCTATGTCTTTAATGTTCCCAGAACTACCTGTAGGGCATGGTAAAACATGATCAGCTCAGCAGGCCTGGCAACCAGCGTTTCTGATAGATTCCCGAGTGTGTTTGGGTGGCAAGCTGGGGCCATGTTATGGGAAAGCCAATCATTGGTAATGACAAGGTGACTTTGTTCATCCCAAAACATATGTCTATGTCCAGCAATATTGGGCTTCACCACTAGGGAGAACATGCTACTGGCATCTAGTGGATAGAGACCAAGGATGCAGCTAAGCATTCTACAATATATAGAGCATAGCTCTCTCTTCTCAGCAAAGAATCATCCCAAGAAAGAAAAGGCCCAAGGGTTTTGGATTTCTTTGAACTCCCAGGTAATATTCAAAGTATCAGTCAGTTTTCCCTTACTCTGGTTCCTGCGACCTAAAGACATTCTCTGAGCCAGGGATAGATCTCAGTGGTAGAGCTATTTGAACAAAAACATACTCCCTGAGCTGACAGAAATTATCATTCACTACTCCATTTTCAAAGACAGGGTCACCTCTGATACCTGGAGTGGTCACCGCATCAGGAGAATGTATCATAATCCTAATGCTGAATGGATGAACTGACTTCACCATCCCAATGTCTCTTCAGCAAGGATTCCTAAGAGTCAAGGATCTTGTCTTATTCTTCTGAATAGAACACAGAGCTCAGCACTCATCAGGAGCCCAAACTTTTCTCTGTAAGGACTTAGGTGTTTGTAGCAATGACTATTGGTACTGCAGTGAAGAAGACCTATTGGTGGGCTTCTGGGTTGATGCAATGCTCGGCACTTGGTCCTTTCCTTGCCTGTGACTTTCCTTCACCAAATGCTTTTATCTGCATCAACTCATCTGTTCTTTAGCATAAAGTGAGGCAGAGAGCAGGGCTAAGCCATGATTGTGGAAGGGAAATGAACCTGCACATAACAGAAACTTCAACGACAGCAAGAGTCTAACAGCCCTGTCACCCAGGCAGGCTCCCCTTCCTCCAATTCCATACCTTCTCCTGCTTTGCTTCACAGAAGATACCATGTCCAATGGTCTCAAGACCACTAGAGGTGTTTGGTTGAGGCTGGGATGTTAGGGACCAATTCTAACAAATGTCTGGCAAGACGTTTCTACAGTCTATACAAGCTCATGTTCCACCAATACACTCCATGATTTCTTTTCACAAATATGCATTAATCACACAAGCTAGCAGATCTAAATACTAAGTTCTAGCTCAGTAGTTCTCAGCCTTCCTAGTGCTACACCTCTTTAATACAGCTCCTCATGTTATGGTGACCCCCACCATAAAATTATTTTGGCTGCAACTTCATAATTTTTCTACTATTATGATTTTCACTGTAAATATCTGGTATGAAGGATATCTGCTATGTGACCCCCAAAGGGATTGTGACCCACAAGCTGAGAACCACTATTCTAGAGAAAACACAACTGGACAGGGTAAGCTGATTAAATGATGCCAATGCAGAGACTAAACTCTAGGCAGAACTTCAAGATTTGTCCAGATCTACAGGATCAGACACATTTCATTTTTGGTATTAGTAACTTTGTGGATGTGTAGGTTCAGAGGTCAACACCAGGTGTCCTCTTCAATCAAACTTTATTCTTTGAGACAGGGTCTCTCACTGGAACCAGGGACTCACTGAAAAGATGGTGAGCTCCAGGAATCCTCCTGTCTCTGTTCCTTGGGCTCTGAAAGAATGCCGTGCCCTGACACACACACTTCCACAGCCAGCTTTCACATAGGTTCTGGGGATCCAAACACAGATTCTCATGCCTGTGGGGCAAGTCTTTTACCAACTGGGCCTTCTCTCCAGTCTTTGCTCCATAGTGTCTGTGACCACTCATAGGTTGCTTCCAACAATCTGACTTTTCCACCCTCACTCAAGACCCAACATTCCCTTGCCCCCGCAGTGTGGGAGTGTACACTCGTGCATATACATACACATACACACATACACACACACACACAGTTTTTGATGCAGTAATGGGTTACTATGGCCCATTATTACTCTTATACATTTGTGCCTGCCATTCTTCCTTTGTGCTGCCAGGAATGTCTGGCCTTTGTATCTGCCTAGGAGATACTTTCTCATCTCTAATGGCCAAAGTCAAGCCTCCTCTTCCTTGCGAAGCCTGCAAACACTTATAAGATAATCTGTCTCTTCTACTGTGCTCTCCATCCTTTATGCCACTCCTGCTGCACCCCCATTTCCATTGTTTTGTGGAAATTACATACTTTCTATATTCTAACAGCATAGACTCCAAGGCCGAATCCATTTCTTGATTGTTAACACTAGGTACCACATCTAAATTAGAACACAGTAGACATTCAGTATGTTCTCTCTGTCTCTGTCTGTCTGTCTGTCTGTCTGTCTGTCTCTGTGTATGTGTGTGTGTGTGTGTATGAAGGTCACATGCATGTGGCTACATGTGTGTACACATTCAAGTGGAGATCAGGAGGAAAACAACTTTAAGTGCTAGCATTCAGGAAATATTCACATTTTTTTTAAATAAAAAAGGTCTCCTTTTACAGCCTGGAACCTATCTCTTCCTGCCTAGTGTTAGGGTTAAAAGCGTATATCACCACACCTAGCTTTTTATTTTTATTTTTTTTAAAGCATGTTTATTAGGGATCAAATTGAGGTATCATGTTTACACAACACATACTTTACTGCTATAACTCTAACCCCAGCTCCAAAACTGAACGTCCTCCTGAAAGAGCGCCTGAGTAACAGGTGAGTAGCTAGATGGCTGGGATGCCAGCGACTTGAAATCTCTGCTGCTTCTGTCATGGAATCAGCCAAGAGCTATTTTACAGATACACTTGCCTTTTCTGTTTGAGGACCATATGCTGAGAGTCCCACTACCTTAAAAGGGACATTGAAGTCTCCTCCTTTGCTCGGCCTTGCTGTCCCAGTGTCACTGGGTTCCATCGATAGGTAACAAAACTAGACTAACTTTTTTGGCTAAATATCATGCTATCCTTGAGATCTGCCTCTGTGACAATGGTGTATTTGCTCACATAAGGTAGTGGAACTGTCTTTGCCTACAGCCGTCCCCTTTAGGACGGAACTTCGTTATTCTTTTCTTCCTGTTTGGGGGAAACGCTGTGTGATGAAAAGGAAACAAGTTTATGTTTAGAAACTGTCAAGGGCCAATCCCTACACTCAGCCACCACCTGAGGTGGCAGCTTGCCTTGGCCTTAGCTCCCTCGTCCGACAATAAAATCAATATTTAAGCTGTGCTCGGTGTGTCTGCACCTTCCCTCTCTGCTCTCCCAAACTACTTTTTTAACCAAAATACCTAATTTCTGCTCACCCCCCTCCTCCGCCAGTCCTGACTCTTTTTTACTATGCTTTGAGCCTGTCATCTGTCCAAGTAGAGACCTTGAATAGGTGTGACCAAGAACAAGGTCACATAGAGGAGTGACTAGAAGATGCAGAGGACAGCCCTGACCTGGAAACATCTAGATGCACCTCCTGGGGATACTCAGAGCCCGTCAAATGACCATGCTGGCCAGGGTCATGACCTCTTCTGTCGAGAAAAGGAACTCTGCAATGTTGGACCAGATATGGGGTGGGGGACTGTTTCTTATTGTTTCCTATTGTTCATAATGCTTACTTAATTTCAGCAAGGTGAATGAAAAAAATGTATTTGTTCATTACTAACATTGTAATGATAAGCAGTCAAAGACTGAACCTCCACAGATATGACAGATGACCTTGAAAATAGGGAAAGGCATGGGGATTGTAGGTTAGTAAGTATTCCGACTTTGGTGTGAAGAAAACAGCCTTCTTCGGTTTCTGTGTTCAGATACCCAACCTCTCAGCAGCCTTGTAAGCCGACAAAGTTTCCAACACTGACTTGATTTAAAAAGATGAAAGCTATTATTGATAGCCCAGCTCCTAAATGTGAATCCCATGTCATTTAAGTGGCACACAAGGACCTTAACCCAAAGACATCGAGGGCCAGTTTCACAGGGAAGCTATGCTTGGGTTTTACAGATGCAGCGATGAGCTTCCTGCCTTGTTACAATGACTGATGAAGAAGTCAGTTTTTCTGCTTGTCAACAGTTTCAAATTGCATTGAACCCAGTTAAAATCACTTGTTCATATGTTAAGTCACGTGTTCACTTGCTCATACCTCTGTCTGTATGGATCACAGTAGCTTTTTCTACCCCTATTGATTCACCTGTGTGTTTAACACTCACTGAACACCTCTTACAGTCTATGTATTACACACAGAGATCAACAAATCAAAATTGCTGACTTAAAACAGGTTCCATCATTTCCTTTCTTTCTCTAGCATCCAAGCTGTCTGTCTTCCTTGGCTAATGGTCCCCCATGACTCTGACTTCTGCTATGTCCCCATTGTCTCTGACCTTGATCCACATGTGCTGCCTGCCTTTTGTGACAGACTCTGATGGGTTCATCAGAGCCATCTAAGAATATCTCCCCATCTCAGGGTCCTTAACTTCATCACAGTAGCAATTTCTCTTTTGCCATATAAGAAAACAGGTTCACCATAGTCATAGATTTGACTGCAGACATTTCTGGGGTCATTATTCTCATGACCACACATCACCATCTTAGAAGACCAGAGAAACAACTTGCTATCCTGAAAATTGGTGGAATAGATGAAATATTTATAGTGTTTTAGCTAGAAATGATAGCTTGCAGTATGGTAGAAATGACACCCTGGTATTTGGTGAAGGAAAATTACATTTTAAATTTTGTATTGCTAAACAATTTTAAAACTCTTGGTAAATATTATGAAAATTCAGTAATCTGGATGTATGTTGATCACTTCGAACAGTATGGAAGGAGATAACTACTGATCATCAATGGAGGTTGATGAAAACAGATCAAAGGAATAAAGTTTTATTCTGCTTTATGATTTCAGAGGTCTCACTCAGCCCATAGCCCCTTGGCTCCATTGCTTTTAGGTCCCTGAACAGTGAGGTAAGACTTTATGATGAGGGCATATGATGAAGCTAGCTGGCTTTATTAGACAGGACAAGAGGTTTAAACAAACAAACAAACAGGTCCCAGGGACAAGATATACCCTTCAAAGCTCACCCTCAATGACCCACTTCCTCCAAGGCCCCAACTTCTAATGGCCCATTTAACTACAGACTTACCAACAAATCGACTGACAAAGTACTGTCCCCCAATCACCCCTCAGTAGTGCCACCACTGAGGACCAAATGGAGCACACATGATCACTTTGGGGGAATACTTTACATCCAAACCACATGTATGCAACACTATCTTGAAGGTATTCTTGTCAAAAAAGAAATAAAACAAAAAAATAATAACAAAACAAAATCTAGATAAAAGGTTTCAAGAAAATTTTCTCAGTGTGAGATGGATGAGGGAGCAGAGAGGAGGTGGCACAGAGAGGAGGTGGCACAGAGACAGGACAAAGAGTAACTCTCTCTCTCTCCCTTTCTCCGCCCCCCACACACATACACACACACACACACACACACACACACACACACACACACACACCCCTCTGGCCTTTCTTCCCCCTCATTCTTCTCTCTCTTCTCTGTCTCTTCTCCCTTCTTTCTCCCTTCTCTCTCCTCTTCCCCCACTTCTCTTTCCCTCTCTCCCTTCTCTCTTTGTCTCTCACTTCTCCCTGTCTCTCTCTCTCCCTCTCTCCTTTCTCTCCCTAACCCTACCCCTTATTGGTCTATTGTGTTGCTGTGATAAAACACTCTGCCCAAAATCAGCTCAGAAAAGAAAGGGTTTACTTGGTTTACCCTTCCCAGGTCTCAGTTCCTCAGTGAGGAAACTTGGGCAGGAGCTCAAAGCAGGAACCTGGAGGGAGGAGCCATGGAGGAGCACGGCTTACTGGCTAGCCTACTAGCTCACTCACAGACTCATGTCAATCTATCTTTCTTATACAGCTCAGGACTACCTATCAAAGAATGGTACCAGCCACAGTGGGCTGAGGGCTCATACATCAATTAATCATAAAGACAATGCCCCACAGCCATGTTCACAGGCTAATCTGATCCAGGCAACCCCTCAACGGAGATGCTCTTCTCAGATGACTCTAGGCCGTGTCATGTTGAGAAAGGAAGCTCACTAGAACAAGCAGCAAAACGTAGGAGTGGGGAGTTATAGGACACTCTCAGTTCTTCAAAGAGTAGGTTGCAGTGCAAGCAAAACAAACCCCCAAAACCTTAAGAGGCATAAGAAGCTGAGGCTGGAGAGGTGGGTGGCTAAGGAACAAAGACCGTAGCTACTCTCCCAAGGACCCAAATTTGGTACCTAGCACATCAGGCAGTTTACAACCACCTGTCACTCCAGCTCTGGAAAATCTGATACTTTCTTCGTATTGGTTTGCTTATTTACTTATGTACTTAGTTTTTCAAGGCAGGATGTCTCTGTGTAGCCCTGGTTTACTGGAACTGCTCTGTAGATCAGGCTGGCCTTGAACTCAGAGGTCTGCCTGCATCTGCCTGCTAAGTGCTGGGATCAAAGGCAGGCATGCAGCACCAAGCCAAACTAACCTTGCAACAATCTTAAACTCACTTCAGTCAGCCACTCCTGGCTTGATACCTTCTTCTGGTCTCCATGAGCACTTAATTCATATACACAACTCCCTTGCATGCATATGCACAGAATTAAAATTTAAAATAAAATCATTTTTTTAAAAACAAGCATTTTTAGCCTAATGCATGAGAATTTAGTTGGATTCATGTTGAACAACTCTACCATAAAATATTTATTAAATAATCAGATAATTTTGAAGACTGACAATGGCAGATAATATCAAGAAAGGGTGACCATCTTTAAGGTGTGAGAAACAGCATCATGTTCATGTTCATAGAGCTTACATCTTTTTAACAGTCATGTGCTGACACACATCCAGAATAAATAATATAAATGGTATGGTGTCTTACATGGGCTTCTAAATAACACATTGAGGAGGGGTGGCTAGGTAGAGAAAACAAGGTTAACCCCAAATTGAGAATGATTGAAGCTAGAGGTTGGCTGTATTGGAGTTCATTATTCTCTTCTATTCTTGTATTAGCTTGAAATTTCTCATTATGGTAAGTTTTCGAAGGAAAAAAAATTGAACATATGCACCCAGAAATAAAATTATTGGCTAGGAACATTTGCAGGGTATTTAAAATGCATTGTCAAGTCGCCTTCTACAAAGCTTGTGGCAATTTATAGCATGGCTAGTGGTATTTAAAAATGCTGAGGATATAATGTTTTAAGGGAATATATAGTCACTGGCGTGTATGCAAAAATGTGTACATCTCTGTGGCCTATACCTTTAGGAAGACTAACAGCTTATTATGGAATATTATAGCCCAGTCATGCATGCACACCTGGGGCTTTATACCTGAATAGCAAGGGAAACAATGCTAGAGTGAATGAGTTCCACACAACAGCATCGTCAACTCAGATTTACATAAATCTGAATTTCCCAAATGATGCATTCCCTTGATGCTTCTGACCGTGTCCTGAATGACCGTTGAAGTATTATTTTAATGGAGAAATTCACAAATTGTATCATCTCAGTAAAATCTGATTATCTTCAAGAGGCTTCCTCACATGAAGTTAAGGGGGAAGGTAAAAAAAAATGCCTGGGATTCTCCGCCTAGCATGAAAGAGAGTTTTTTGCAATAGGGTAATTCTGAGATCCTGTAATTTTCCAATTATGTTTGATTGCAGTGCCGCTTTCCTGTCTCGGTATTAAGGGATGGTCAGCATTTTTTTTTTTAACAGCAACCAAAACTGACTTTCAGATGAGGCAGCCACTTAGTTGAATGGCTTGTTTATACTCATCTGCTCTCTATGCATATAACACATCCGACCTTTAAGGAGGCAGCACCTTAGCTCAGTTCTTCACTATAGGCCACCAGATTACAGGTGCTACTGGTCTGCTATGTATAGGTAGGTCATTGGACATAGAGTGTGAATGCCAAGAATAATAAGCCAGAGACACTGGCATTTACAATGCAGTGAGACAATCATAGGTATGTCTGTAGAGAGTCATCCAGCCAACACTGTCTACCGGGGACCAATTACTCAAAAACGTGAACGTATTGATATTTGTTTGTTTGGTTGGTTCTCAAGACACAGTTCCTCTGTGTAGTCCTAACTTTCCTGGAATTCACTCTATAGATCAGGATGCCCTCAAATTCACAGAGATCCACCTGCTTCTGCCTCTGGTGTGCTGAGATTAAAGGTGTGCATCATCACTGCCCAGCAAGAACATTTCATACTCAGACCATAATATCCCACACTGGCCCCCATAGACCCAAAGCCATTTCATAATGATCCAGCCAGATGTTCACTGGAGACATGAAGCATCAGCTACCAGGCCTCGTAGCAGAGAAACAAATAATGAATGCAAAACCTTTGCACATAAGAGTACTCGTTCTATAGAGACAGGCATACGAACAAAGAAAGTCTATGGTCCTGAGTTTTCTCACTGTTAGTGACCAGTTTCCTGAAAGAACAACTTAAGGGAGACAGATTCCTTTTGCTCCATAGTTCAGAGAGATCACCAGATCCACCCTGGTTCATGGCAGGCTGAGCCCAAGCCAGCTGCTCACATTGCAGCAGAAGGCAGATTGCTCAGACCAGAACTAGGAGCAGATGTAGCCTTCAAGGCTCATTCCCTCTAACAACCCACTCCTGCTAGCTAAGCCGCTGTCTCCAAAGGTTCCATAACCTTCCACCTCCACCCTCACCCACTGTGATGACACAGAACACATTCAGTACAATTTCAAGCATCTCTCTGCCACCTGAGTTCTAACACTGTTCAAAACTCCAATCTCTTCCAGAAAACTCTTAGCCATGAATGAGGGGATGGGAACATGGGGGATGGGGAGGTAGAGAGGAGAGAGTGGAGGGAATTGCATACTTGCAATCTGTGCAATGGCACAAGGTAAACATCCCCATTCCAAAAAGAAAGAAGGAAAGAAGAGTTAGGAAAGATGAGACCCAACCAGAATAAAAGCCAGCAAGGTAAGGATGAAACCCTGTGGCTCCACGTTCAGCATCTGAATTTGTGGCAGTAGCATCTGGGCTCCAAGCAGCTGGAGTGTCCTTTTATAACATTGCCACAAGTAGGGGCAGGGAAAACAAAC
This sequence comes from Mus caroli, assembly GCF_978045245.1. NCBI lineage: Eukaryota > Metazoa > Chordata > Mammalia > Rodentia > Muridae > Mus > Mus caroli. The sequence continues at coordinate 9,865,822 of NW_028227269.1, forward strand.
AAACAAACAAACAAAAAACCAACATCACCACATGTAGAAGGCATGGGCTCTCTCTTGTGTGGGCTCTGTTTCATGCTTATAGCTTTCATTGGCAAAGGTCTCATGTTCTCATCATCTCTGTTAGACTTGAGGTCACTGCCACAACAAAGATTTCACCTTCATGACTTCATAATGCATGAGCCTCCCAGAATCCACCTTTGCTACACATTGCCTGGCCTCATCAGCTCTTGGATTCTATATAACGGTAAAAGGAGCATCACAGGAATGGTGCCAAGTTCTGCTACCAGTTTGGAATGTACCCTGCCTCACTTAGGCTATAGCCATGCGAAGGCTGGAGAACAGAGTAGACCTGAGGGCTATTGAAGCAAGAGAGACAGGACTCTTTGTTTCCTTGGGCATTCCATTTTAAATGAGTGGAAAGGGTTCACAAATGGCCTCATGATTTTGCATCCTGAAGTCCAGTGAATAGTCTCATCCTCAAAGCTTCAATTCTGTTGTCTTTGTACAAAGCATGAAGTCCATTTTTTTTAATTTTGTTTATCTTTTTAAAACAACTCCATTGTCCTCAGTTGCCTTGTCTGCAAACTTTAAATGTTCTTGCAACCCTTTCCTTGACAAACTTCAATTTTTTTTTATAACTTTCTGTTCTACTTTTTGCTCACTATAAATCTGGCTAAAAGCAGTGATAACTCTGCCACAGCCCAAATGCTATGCTGTCTTAAAATTTCTTCTGCCAAGTAAATTAGTCCATTACTTGTGAATGCAGTCTCACTCAGAGTTTTAAGACATGAGTAGAATGCCGCCAAATTCATTTTCAGAATACAACATGAAATGGCCTCTAGCCCAGTTCTTGGCACATCTCTTTAGCTGACACCTCAAGAACCAAGCCCATTCTCTCTTCATCTCTGTTGGCATCATGATCATGCACATTCCCACGAGAAGTGCACATTAGTGTCTGCTGACAGCATCATTGGGCTTCTATTGCCTATAGCTCTAAACTCTTCCACATTCCTCCTACAAAAAAAGTCCTGAAGGCCCACAAACCCCACTCTCTGGTTCATCAGCAACAGTGTCAGTTTTGATATCAAACAGTCATTATTTTGCTCGTTGATGGTGGCCAAATTCCTGACAGAAATGAGATCAGGAATTTAGAGTTTAGTTCAGCTCATGACTCAGAGGGGACACTTTAGCACTGTACGTAAGGCATGGTAGCTGGGTAGGTTTGATCTAAGGCAACAATATAAAACATCTGGTCACATTTGGGCAGAAGATAGGAAACATAGTATATCACCTTCAAGGCTTGCTCTACTGCAATCTACTTCTGTTATCTGGGTCTCCTGGCCCCCAAAATTCCACAACCTCCCCGAAGTTACTGGAAACCAAGTGTTCACACACATAAAAAAAATAGTCTTTCACCAAGCAGCTGAAAAAGTCAGATGCAGTTACTTACACCCAACCAATGGACAGAAGCTGGGGACCCCTGTGGTTAAATTGGGGCAAAGCTGGAGGAAGCTGAGGAGAAAGGTAACCCTATAGGAAGACCAGCAGTCTCAACTAACCTGGACCCCCGAGATCTCTCAGACACTGAGTCACCAACCAGGCAGCATACACTAGCTTATATGAGGTCCCTGACACATATGCAGCAGAAGACTGCCTGGTCTGACCCCAGTGAGAGAAGATGTACCTACCCCTCAAGACATTTGAGTTCCCAGGTAGTAGAGAAGTCTGGTGAGGTGGGGTTTGGGGGTTGGGCCAGGGGGTATGGGATGAGGAACAGTTAGAGGGCAGACCAGGAGGGGACTAACAACTGGGATTGTTGTGGTGGTGCATGTCTTTAATCCCAGCACTTGGGAGGCAGAGACAGGCAGATTGCTGAGTTCGAAGCCAGCCTGGTTTACAAAGTGAGTTCAAGGACATCCAGGGCTATACTGAGAAACCCTGTTTCAAAAAAAAAAAAAAAGAAAGAAAAGATAATAGATTTGGCTACAAAAAATAGTGTTTCACATTCAAACCAAAAGAAGGGAATTATGAATGAAGAGGGAGGGAATATCCACCCCCCCCCCTTAGTCATGAATCTTTGGGTAGATTGATGATCCATTGGCTTCAGAACTGTGAGGGGCCTAGCTAGGGGAAGGAGGGAAACCGAGAATTGGATGCCAGATGCTAGAGAGCCCGTCTGCATACAAAGTTCTTAGCCTGTATTGCAAGCTGTGTAAAGCTGTCCTGTGAGATGCCCTAGAGCTGTATAACTTGGTAAATAGGCTGGATAGAGATGCCCTCTACAGGGCTGATTGCCCATAGGAGACCTCAACATAGTGAGTGGTCCTTGAGTCATAGTGTTAAGTGGAGTGATCCTGGAACACGCAAAGCCCGTAGCAGAAGACTCGGGATTTCTGTGCAGAATTCACTGAGTCAAATTTCTGTTATATGAGTTCTCCTTCAAGGTCAGTGTACCACAAAATATTTATTCTGCCTCTGTAGTCTTCCTCCTGGCTTAATTGTGAAAATGAACATTAGACAAATCCCAAGAAAGTTTTTTACAAAATACTAGATTGGAATTCCCCAAACCGACAAGATGAGCAATAGCAAGGACCCTCAGAGGCAGGACAACAAAGTGAGACATGGCATCCAGGATGAGATCATCATGTATAACAAAGGAAATCAGAAAAAAAAAAAAGCATGTGCTTCAGCTGGTTAACAATGAGCCAATGCTCATTTCTCAATCATAGCATATATACTGTGATGTGAGAGGCTATGAGAGTAGGTCCTGTGTTATCATATTGGCCTCTCTAGGAATCTAAATCTGTTCTTAAATAGTAAAGTATGTTAGAGGTGTGCATGCCTGGCATATAAGCAGAAAGATGTGACTTCAAATCCCCAGTACCTGTGTGCAGGCCCTTTCTGTAACCCCAGCACCAAGATAGTCCAACAGGCAGATCCCTGGAACTCTGCAGCCAGCCATTTCAGAGGACCTGATAAGCTCCAGGTTCAGTGAGAGACTCTCAGAAATTCAAGTGGAGAAAAGCAATGTGAAGCAGTCAGAACAGCTCTGAGGACTACAAAAGCCCAGCGTTACTGCATCCTTCAAAGTCCTTCTTCCTCCTTCCTGTGTCCCAAAGAAAGGGGATGTCGAAGGGAATAGAGCCAAGGTGAAGGAAGGGCCACAGAGAAGATCCCCACAGTTATCTGTTATATCTTTTCCCCCATAGCTGTAGCCCTAGCCTGGAAAATCCCCTGCAAAGAGGGGAGAAAACACATCCAAAGGGCAAGTGATGCTGGCAAGCTTGGGAACAACCCTGTAGAAAATGCAAATGCAGACGGGCACAGAGAGCTGACGATGCAGAAGCCGAATGTGAGGCATGCATTTTTGATAACTGTGTGCTTCTGGGGACTGCACAGTATGGAATACTATTTATATCAAGCTTTAGAAAAATGCAGAATTTTGTTTTCCTTTTATTTATTTATTTATTTTTTAAAGGAGCTATGTTGTTAGCACACAGAACACTTCATTATTTGGGAGGAAGGTGCATGTGTCACTCACAGAATGTCTCCCAAGCTGATATTGGGAGGCTGATTGTTGGCTTTGAAAGACTCCTCAGGCTGAAGAGATGGTTCGGCAGGTAAAGGCGACTGCCCCCAAGCCGGGAAGCCAGAGTTCCATTCCCTGAATCCACATAGTAGAAAGAGAGAACTGATTCCAGTAAGCTCTTCTCTGACCTCCACACGTGTATGTTGGTACCTACTCGAATGCACACAATAAGAACATTAAGGAGAAGGAGGAAGAAGATAAGTAGAAGAAAAATATCTTTTTGAAAAATAAATATTCCTCTTGACCCAGGAAGGATTTTCTGATGTCACATGTTGGCCACCCTGGTACAAAATGCCTTGTCTTGTGAGAAAGTCCAAAATTCATTTTTATATCCATCCCCTTCACCTTCAGCACAGACTTAACTCCCTCAAAGACAACGACTTACAGGATCTGACGGCTTTAAGCTGGGATTTTCCAGTCTGTGGAGTGACCTGGACTCTGTCATGGCATTACAGAACAGTAATCCTGAAGAGAGCAGCGGTTATGGATCTTCAGATCCATAACCCTTCCATCTTCATTTCATTTCCTGAAAGTCAATATCCGCTGTGAGAAGTTGCTAAACAAAGTGCTAAATGCAAAATGTCAGCCCTCACTCTAAGTGTTCCTCATTCAAAGAATCAAGTGAAGACTTGGTTGGACTTCACAGTGTCTTTCTGATTTATGTAGTTCATGTAAGGAAAGGGTTTGAGGCTGGGAGGTGGTGGCACACATTTTTAATCCCAGCACTTGGGGGAAAGAGGCATGTGAGTCTCTCACCTGGAGACCAGCCTGGCCTACAAAGCGAATTCCAAGACAGCCAGGGCTATACAATAAGACCCTGTCTTGGAAAAAAAAGTTTGAAAATTCTTATGTTAGTTATTTTCTGTCCATGTCCTGCCTGAACTAGCATGAGTGTTTATGAAAAATATAATGAATAAGGCTGGGTACAGTGTGGCTTGGGGGAAAAGGTAGGGAATGACTAAGGAAGATACTCTCCATCAGTTGTTACCTCTGTATGTATGCACAAACACATGCGGGTAAATCCACATATACAACATATGGGTACAGAGAGAAGAATGAAATATGTTAATTTTAAAAATTAATCTGGAATCCAAAGCCAAGTCAATACACGGACTTGATCATATATGCAGGCAATGAGAGACGTAAGCAGACTTCATGAGAGAAAGAGTTCGCAAAATTAGCAGAAGTATGTGGCAAGAAAAGATGGAAGTATCTAGATGGAAAAAGTGACCCCAGAGCAGATTTCAGTGCTCCAGGCAAGCATGGCTAAAGATGGATTCAGACTCTTAAGAATTCAGAAATTGGGATGCAGTGGCATGGAGAGAGAGAGAGAGTTCAGCAACTTAGAGCACTCACTGCTTTTGCAGAAGACCCGAGTCTGGTTCTCAGCAACCACATGGTGGCTCACCACCACCTGTAACTCCAGTTTACAGAAGACAGCTCTTCTGGCCATTGTGGGCACTGGCAGGAATGGGGTACAGATACATGTGTGCAAACAAATACTTGGACACATAAAATAAAAATAAATAAATAGTTTTTAAAAAAATAATATAGGAAATGATGGAAAGGTCTAGAAAGAAATATGCTACATTTGACTAAAAAAAAAAAAATCCATAGCTGTGCATTGCCTCAAGTGGCTTTTTTTTTCAGTATTGACTTTAGCATGAGGGGAGCCACTTTTGACAGAGAAAAGATACAGAATGGGAGAAGAAGGAACCATCTACTAAAGACCTTTACACATACAGAACCTTAGTGCAAAATACACTGTAGGGGAGAAAATTGCTGGGTATACCTTAGTGGACGGGAATGAGCTCTGAAAACTCATGGTATCTTCTAAACAGGTTTTCCCTTCTTCCTTTCCCGGTGAAGTTTGAGAAGCAGTCTATCTTCCCTGACAGAGGGAAAAACCATCTTGGCATACAGAGGTTAACCGAAATTATTTATCTAACAAATTAATAGCAATATCCAAAAAGCCCTGAGTTCATCTATCTTCATAAGATGTTTTACAACAAAGAATTTAAGTAAAAATTGATATATTTGATCCTTTCATATAAATCTGGAAAGTGTTACTGTGAGTTTCACAGAGTATCTTTTTAAGAGGAAATAATTGGTTTAAACTGCCCTACTGTATACATTTTTGGTAAAATAAACAATGTTTGTTAAAATAATATTAACAATAATCACTGCAGAAATGTATGTGTCTACAATGATCAAGTGAGCATGTACACTTTAATGTGTCCAGCCAGAAATGGATCTCTCCTTCTATCCCTGCAGGCAGAGATTCAAACCCAGCCCAGCTTCAGCAGGTAAGATCCACAGACATAACCCTCCCATTCCACCCAGGCTTTGTTCCAACACATCCACATTAAGGCAGAGGAAGGGAGAGGGGCAAGCGATTGTTATTCAGGACTGAGTAATGCTTCCAACAATCTAGAACTTCAGATTGTTTGCCCTCCAATCAGAACTGATTAGCTCGAAGCAGCCCTGACATTTATCGGACAGTCATGAAAAGAAAGCAAAACTGGTCATGACCAGCAGGCCCATTTCTGCAGAAGTTCACATGCAGTGCACCCAGTTGGCAGTCCCCCACAGCCCCCACCCTGGGAGGAGAGGAGAAAAGAGGAGGTCTGAGATGCAGCTGCCACACCGTGATCAGACCCATCACAGGGCTGCCGGGGCTGATCTGGTGTCCAGATAAACATGGCATTCATGCTAGCCATCTGTCCACAGGTCAGTGGGGACAGAGACTCAAAATCATTATCTCTAATGAATGAATATACAATGACAGTCTTGTGTGTGGTGAAGGATCATCACATAGGAATATGGCTGAGGCGAAATCAGGCAACTCTAATCTTGCAAGGGGAAACAGTTGTGTGTGTGTCTATATGCATGGTTTTGCCTTTAACCCTCTAGTATCTGGGATCAACTTGTAAAAGATATGATTTCACTTGATACCATGGCCCTTTCTTTGCCTAAAGAACCACTGATAGTTTGCATCTGATAGGTGTAGAAATGTTTGGACTATGAGCTTTAGGATCCCCTCATAAGCTTTCCTTGGACATTCCTGTCCCTTCCCTTTTTTGTTTTACTCTTCTGGGGTAGAAAGTTGTTCGAGTTCTTCCCTGTTCTCTGTACAGCACCATATTCCCAAGCCTTAAATTTAAAAAATAAAAATGCTCTTCTTGATATTCTGTGCCCTTACCTGAAATAGCAAGACCTGTTCTGTACTGCTCCAGAGTGAATGCATAAATGATGTACATGCAAATTGTACATAAATGATAACAAAGATTCCAGTTATGATCATCAGAAATTCACACAGCACAGAAGACTAATGTTCCTGATCATGAAGAAAATTAAATAGAGACCAAGACAGAAAATCAACACAGTAAAGGAATGTGGACAAAGGAATAGGCAGGGAAAACGCAGTTGCTTTGACCTCGACAACTTCCTTCCAAGTCTTGCTAGCTGGTCCCTAAATCATGACCTTCCAGAGCAGTGGTTCCCAACTTATAGTTTGCAATTGGGGTGGCATTTTAGATATCCTGCATATCAGATATTTAAGTTACAATTCATAACAGTAGCAAAATTGCAGGTATGGAGTAGTAACAAAAATAATTTTATGATTGGGGTTCACCACAACATGAGAAACTGTATTAAAGGGTCTCAGTATTAGAAAAGGTAAGAACCACTGTTCTAGAGAGTCATACCCTTTGGTCACTTTTATCTAGGATGCCTATCTATGGGCAGAAGGAACAGGCACACAGCTCTCATGAAATTAACAAAAAAAAAATTTAAATTCAGAATTTAAAAAGAGGCCATTACGTTTAACACAAAATATTGGCCTAAATTCCTGGACAATACTCAGTCTTTAGGGCTGCTGTGATGAGGGCTGGTCAGTCGTCTTCCTACCATCATGTCAGTGTGTCTGTGTGAAAGCAGGAGGTGATGCCAATCTGTGGCATTACCATGGGTACTTCTCAGGCAGACAAGGTTGTCATCATGTATTCACAGGTGGGCCAGAGAATGTGGGAGAGGTAAGGATACATCACCTGAATGAAAAGTCATGCACAGGACACCTAAGTAGACTCAGAGAATTTGGAAACAAGCAACATCGAGAGACCACAGGCCACACACATAGTTTTTGGCTACTACCCTGAGCAAGCTGGACTTCATTCCATGAGCAGGTGGAAGCCACTGTGAAAGGTCAAAAATGATGCCCATGACAAATACTGGCAGCTGTCAGGAGAAGTGGGACTCAGAGGATGCCCAAGTACTCCATACTGGAGCATTAGAATGCCATATGGGAAGGATGCAGCTCCAAGAAACCCAGCACTACCTCAAGTGTGGTCCACATGTCCCTGGAGGTTCCCAGCGGTCTCACAGTTGCCTACAGGTGGTGGAATGGTTCCAAATGAAAATGAGATGAACCACTGATGTTCAAACACATTTCACAGATTTGAAGTGGAAGTCTATTTCTGCTTTGCCAAAGAAATTTTCTTCATAATCACTAAATGCTTAGCAATTGTGTGGTTTGCTTAAGATATTCTGTTACTAGGATATCTTGGCAGTGTTTCCTTCATCCCATTACAACCTATTATAGATCTAGGGAAATATATTCTCACTGTTTTGTTGTGAAATCTTCCAAATCCTAAAATGGTCAACTATTGGCTCAAAGGCAGAGTATGGAAGAAATAGGAAAGATAGAAGCTGCCACGAGAGTTGAAAATCTTGTAGGTCACAGGAAAGTGAGTGTGTTAATGTCAGACACACAGCTGATCTTCACCACCATCTTTTTACACATAGTTCCTAAAATGTTTGGGATCTCCGATGTATCTTTTTTAAATGTCTTTTGTGTACTAATGCGGTGACTAGTGGGTAGCATTTCTAGGTAGTAGCTCAAGATGGCGGCTGAGACCAAGAAAGAACAAGTTAGGAAGACAAGATTGGCATTCACTTTTAACCCCAATCTGAGAAGAGGAAAGTCCTGGAGGTCAGTCAAGGTTATTCTCATTGACTATTGATGTTACTGACTTATGCCTACATAGTGAAACTTCCACCAAAGAGACAGCCCAGGGAGCTTATGAGTTGGCTTATGAATTAGATAAAACTCACTCCTTACCACCTCTTCTATTGGCTACTCAGTTAGCTATCTTCTTATGTCTTCTTTTCATAAATTAGTCAATGTGTCTCTGAGTTCTGTGAACTATTCTAATAATTCAGTTGACCCCAGGAAAGGGATCACAAGAGCCTAGATTTGTTGATCAGAAGTTCATAGGTCTTGCAAACTGGTATCTCGCTGTAGGCCTATGTTCTAAACTCGGGGAACTCTAAGGCTAAACCCAAGTAGATGATGTCAGAATTTTGAATGACTGTCAGGACACTTTAACTGGTCCCTATTCGGTTGTGACAGATCAGGAATCCTTACTCAGAATGCTGGAAGAAAACCCCACACATTTTCTCACAGACATATTCTGTCTGTGTGCCTGGAGATATAGGGAGTTGGTGCTTTTCCTACATTGCTATCTTTTTAAATAAAATGAGCCAGGGCATGTGGTACATGTAGTCCCAGTTACTTGTGAGGGTGAGGCTAGCCTGAGCTACATGGAGACACCTTGTCTCAAGAAAGGAAAACAAAGACTAAACAAATAAACATGACTCAGAATATGTTTCCACACACTCTGGAGCGGTGACACTTCCATTTACAATGTTTTATTCGAAGGGACAAAAAAAGAAAGAAGAAAAAGATCCAGCTAGTAAGGATAATGACTTATAAGAATAACAGATTTTTTTTTTTTTGGATGAAGGACCTATTCATCCTTAATTCTTTGCACAATGAATGGGACCTTGTCATAGCATGACATGAAGGAGCATTTGAACAAAGTCTATTGACATTTTTGCTAAGCCAATAGAGCATTTCAGAACAAGCTAGATAAAATATTTCTCTATGAAAAATTAACAGATTGTATCACCAATTGTAGAAGAGAAAGGGAACCTAAGAAGCATTATTTGAGGTGAAATTTTCATAGCTCAAACACAGGTACACTACACTGTTGCCAAGGAGCTTGTAAGCCACCCACAACGTTAATGACAAATAAATACTGTGGTTCTCGAGAGGAGGGGGATCAGCTTACTTTCTGCAAGACCTAATACTGATGGGTAAGCATCTGTAGCAGTCGCAATTAGAAAGAACAATAGTCAGCATTGATCAGAAGGTATATGTGAAGCACAGTCATGTGGGCAAAGGACTGTGTATGTGTCTGTCACTGAGAGCCATGCTACAGTGCAGCTGGAGAAATGGTTCAGCAGTTAAAAGTACTGGCTGATCTTCCACAGGACCTAGGTTTGACTCCCAGTGTCCACATGGTGGATCACAACTGTCTCATGTCCTCTTCTGGCCTCTATGGGCACTAGGTGTGCACATAGTACACAGACATACATGCAGGTAAAACACACCAAATAAAAAAATTTACATAAAAAATGCTTACAAGTCACCAAGGATTTCATGATGGTGATAATTGGGTTGTACGCTACAAATAAAGGTTTCAAACAAACAGAAGTCTTACCCTAAATGGCACAGGTAGGACACAGTCACATAGGAAAGGGTTACAGCTCTGAGGTCAACTGGGCCCTTGTTTATCCACAGTTGAACCTTGATTGTTTGCCTCCTGACCTTGATGGAGGCTTTAAAGGAATCTTGAAGACTGTGGTCATTCTTGTCCACAGCAACCTGACTGTATGAGGAACAAATGCACATTAAAGTTTTAAAAGACATGATCTGATTAAAAGATACTTCAATGGATAATATAAAAGAAAAGGTCACTTCTGTTAGCTCAAGCAGCTTCTACAAGTTCAGCAATGTCTGGAAACTATGAATCTGTCACTTCAGAGACAGAAATCATCTGGGTGCACGTGTATGAGTGTGTGTCCATGTGTGTGTGTGTGTGTGTGTGTCTGTGTGTGTCTGTGTGTCTGTGTGTGTCTGCGTTCATTCTGAGAATAAGATGCCAAGATTGAATCTCAGCACATCAATTTTTGACAATAGTTTTTGATGATTTTTTCCCTTGTCGAAAAGGAAACCAATCTTGAGCTATTTGAAAACAACATCTTAATGAAATAACAATGGAAAGAGTGCTTTTCCATACTAAATACCATCAAAGAGCTGTCGAGAAATCCCTTTGCAAGTTACAACACCGAGCCTACAAGAAGCATCTATCTAACAGGTATGAAAAGGGCCCAGGTACAAAATTACTGTTTATCATTATTTCTTGTTCCACTTTGAGACCTGTTGCCAGGGAAACACCTGTTAGAGAAGCCTGCCCTGCACCCGCTCTGCTTCTCACAGAGTTTATGAACAAATAGTCACCCAGAAATACATCATTAAATACACAAGTGGGTGGGCCACCAAGAGCTCCAGCTCAAATGTTCTATGATAATGTAATACTTCTCCTAATAACATTAATTTTTCAGTCCTATTTGTACTCCCTCAGTAGCTCTCCAGTACCTCTGACTCATTCTAAAGCTAAGGTTTCCCGTATATTTCAAGAACCCAAGAGAGCTAAATCAAGGACTTGCCCCTCACCATCCTGCTGGTGGGATATCAGAAAGGTACTCTGTCCCTCTCAGAATTAGCAGCTATTCTTTAGTTCCACAATAGATCCAGGATGAGTGTTCATTTGTTGGTTTCTGGCATCGCAAGTCACTGTGACGTGGGATCTGCTTCCCTCGCTGTCTCTGGGATTTTGAGAATGGAAGGGCAGGTGTTTTGTGATGCTTTGGTTTTAATTTCAGCAGTCAGTGAATGTTCCTCATAATACCTTCATTCCCGTGCAAACCACTTTTTGCTCTACCTCCAGCATCCAGAGTCTTCTGTGCTGTATATTATAGACAACAGAAATGTATTGACTGTTTCTACAGATAGGGTAGAATTCTTGCAGCCTGTGATTTGGGATAAAACCCATACGATTTTCTGTCTCCAGAGCAGAAAGCAGCATGCCCAGGTTTTTTTGATCATTCAGAGTAAGTGTGAGTACTTACGGCAGGGCCTGTCCCAAGGACCAAACCTAGTAATATGTATGGCCTCACTCTCCAGAGGCAATACACTGGAGCACAAAGCCTACTCATGCAACCAAAGTAGACAGAAAGGACTTTCCAGAGTCCTCTCTAAGAACCATTCTCTTCTTACATAAAATAGAACAGCTAACTTTTTTTTCCCAAAGAGCCCTTTGCCTTTTCATCTAGAATTCTTTTCATGGCCAATATGATCCTTTCAGGAGCATATACTGATCTTTTCAACCTTATTTAAATCGTGCTGAGCTGATGGTTGCTTATTTATTATCTTTATCGTTATCATTGTTATTCATTATCTTCTCCGTAGGCAATGTCTAGATTTTGTCCATGTCAGGAACTGTCATCCCCAACCTTATAGCTACATTCTGAGAACTGTACATCATATGTGGCCTTGTTTAGGATATAGCCCTAGTCCCTGTTCTCAGTCACCTGCCTGCATTTTAATCAGTCCTCCAAACTAAACTCAATATATTTTCTGACTCTCCCAGCGTGACCTCTAGCAGTTTCTACACTCGTCAGAGTAGAAGCTCTAACCGTTTCTCTGTGAGTCCTGTTCCGTCTCCCTATCCTGTAGATACCACACTCCCACCCCCACCATGGCTGCAGGCACAGTGTGCTAGCCTAGTATGGTACAAGGCCCTCAGTTTGGTCCTAGTAAGCCCACTCCCCCCAAAACTACGTTCTTCCTGGTGTACATTATAAAGACTCTGGAGTTGTTACTGTCTTCAAGATGGCAAACAGGCATTGTAACATTTATGGGTCGGTCGATGTCTGGCAACTGACTGAGCTCTCCAGCATGGTGACACAAGGTCTTGCCATTCTCACAAGCATGATTCAAAATGAGCCCTGTGCTAGGTTTCTCTTGCTGTTGTACCAAACCTTTAAAACCTAGTGGCTTCAGATAATATACATTTATGAGCATAAAGTCCAAGAGTTCAGAAATAGGTCCCATTAAGCTGAATTAAAATGTTTAGGGATGCTGTGCATCTTCTGTAGGCTCCAGCCTTGCTATTGTTTTTCCAGCTTCTACACTGTATCCTTCTGATTGCTACTCTATCATCCCATCTTTTCTGGCTTTGCCTCACACTGTGGTATCCCTTTCCTCCTGCTCCTCCTCCTTCTGCTCCTCCTCTTCCTCATTCTCTTCCTGCTCCAAGATTTATTTTATGTGAATGAATGTTTTGCTTCCATATATGTATATGTATGTCATCTGAATGCAGTGCTGGAGGATGCCAGAAGATGGCGTTAGAATCCCTGTAGCTGGAGATATAGACAGTTATGAGTCACTATGTGGGTGTTAGGAACCAAACTCAGCAAGCTCTCTGAACTGTAGTTATACAGTCTGTGCTGGCTAGTTTTTATGTCAACATGACACAGGCTAAAGCCACTTTGGAAAATTGCATCTCAAATGCCCCCACCAGAGTGATCTATGGCCTCGTATGTGGTGAGACATCTTGACTGATGATTGATATGAATTGACCTATCCCACAGGGAATGGTGACACTGTAGATAGGTGGTGCTGGATGCTATAAGAAAGCAGGCTAAGTAAGCCACTAGGAGCAAGCCAGCAAGCAACATTCTTTTGGCCTTGGTGTCAGCTCCTGCCTCAAGGTTCTTGCCTTGATCTCCCTCCCTGACAGAAGGTTTTATGAAATTGTGAGCCGAATTAAACCCAATCCTGCCCAAGTTGCTTTGGTCATTGTGTTATATCACAACAGTAGAAAACTCTAACAAAGACACAGTTTCTACAGTCACATCTGTTTCACTTATAAGGGCCCTTTGGATTACATTGAACAGGTTCAAATAAGCCAAGATAATCTCTCATCTCAAGGTCCTTAACTCAGTCACCTCTACAACATCCTTTTCATCATAAAAGGCAAAATGTTTACAGAATCCTGGCACTATGTAAAGACAGTTTGGACACAGCCTATCACATATCCCACTAAGTTACAACAAAGGTATATGTCATGGACTTGATTTTTTTCTGGTTATAACTTAAATGATGTATATATCATGCCCTTGGCTTTTTTTTCTTGTAATACTTTAAACTATTCATAACAAAACAAAGTCTTTGGTGGCTGGAGAGATGGCTCAGTGGTTAAGAGCATCTATTGCTCTTGTAGAACACCTGCATTGAGCTTCTAGCCCTGGTGTCAGACAGCTTACCTGCAACTCTGTTCCAGGGGGTTCAGTATCATCTTCTTGCCTCTACACACACACACACACACACACACACACATACACACACACATACACACACACACACACACACACACATACACACACACACACATACACACACACATACACACACACACACACACATACATACATACACACACACATACACACACACATACACACACACATACACACACACACACACATAAAAATAAATTGTAAACAAACAAACAAGACTTTGAACTGAGTGTTTTCTTGCCTATTGGTCTCTCAGTTACGAACTCCTATGGGCATGCATGCTCTGGGACCATTTATTGAACCCTGTAGGGGCGTTTGAGGAGGCCTTCTGAGTTTCCACAGTGGCCTGAGTAATCCTTATTTCCAAGCACAAAGCACACATAGCTGTGTTTTAATATCTACTGTTGTATTCAGCACTCTCGCCCCACCCATCCTAATCAGATCAGAATCTCAGTGCAAGTTGCTAACTAGGAACTGGTTCCCAGCCCTTCAGCTTCCACTCCTGGACCAAGAGAGAAATGCACCTGGCAATCCAAAAAAGAGCAGCCTCAGCTGAGGAAACACAATGACTTCTGAAATGCCAGCCACCTGGAGCCATCTCTGGCTTGAAAAGGCTCCCTCCCCAGTCCCTCGGGCATACTGGAGCATCTCTCTCCTGGGCCCCTACTTCAATTCCCTCCACTTTCAGGAACCCCTCGTGGCCAGGCTGTGTGACCTCTGTCTACAAGAAAGCTTGCTTTTCGGAAGCTGCAGGATGAGAATGTGTTTCTGCTTTTAGAACCCTGGAATGGCCTGCTTCTGCCTGAGGGCACCTTGATGTATGGTTACAGGAGCAGGAGTGTTTCTTTTGAGGATGTAAGATGCCAGACCAGACAATACTGGAGGGGGCAGACTTGACAGTCCTGGTTTCCATTGTTCCGAGTGCAGCAAAGTGTAAAGCTGGGGTGACTTTCCTCATTACTGAGAAAAAATGCTTGACAGAAACAGCATGAGGAAGCAGAGTTTATTTTGTGGTTTGGGAAGCATCCAATTTACCACAGCAGTAAAGGCGTGGAAGCATCAGTACCTGGGAGGTAGCAGGAGAGTGTGGTAGGATTCTTCACAGAGCAACCAGTGCAGGAAGCTTACCATTGGACAGGCAAGAATAACCTTCAAAGCCCTATCTGTTGTGGCCCTAAGCTCGACTCTACATCCTAAAGTTTCCATAATCCTCCCAAACAGCTCTACCAGCTTAGAGCCAAGTGATTAAGACATGAGCCTTGGGTGTAGGTGTGGGACAGTCTAGATTTAAAACACAATCCCCAGGTTCCTAAGTAAAGCCCTGTATATAGTACCATGAGTGTGCATATGCCTGCAGGAGTGTGGCCTGATCTGCCAAGATAGCATTGCCACAACCACCAAGAGGCCCAAAATTGCATCTCAGATACGTACTTTCCTCATCTGTATAATGGACGTGGTAATACATCCCTAAAAGCGCTCCTGGGGAAAGTTAATAAAATAGTAGATGTAAGTAACCTGCTGTGTCACTTGACACACAGCAGGCAACTGATAAGCAGTAGGTGTGTTGTTATGGTATGCTATGCTATTATTCTTGTATTATGGTTGTTTCTATTTCTATTAGTGCCATTTACCTTGTCTTTTCCATCCTGAATTATAGGGGAAGTAATTTGGGAACTTAGCCACAATGCAGCCCCCAACCATCCCTTCATAGGTAGCTCCCGGTGATAGTGCAACTTTTTTCACTCATCAGAGCTAATCTCTACAAGAGTGGGATTAGCCAGGCCTGCGCCCTCACCGCTGGACCATATGTTCCCACATGACAGCTGTTTGACAGCCTCTGCTGAGGGAACAGGGTCTTCACCACCCAAATTTGATAAACGTTCATTTCTGCTGTCTGTTCCACTTAGGACCATCTGTCAGTATGGCATGGTGTCTTTGCCTAGCCTGGCAAGATGCTGAAGCTAGACCACCAAGGAAGGTTCAGAGACAATGCTGCTGCCAGAGAGGGATGGGAGAAGTGGATGGATGGGAGAAAAAGAGTATCTTCTGGGCCAAGGAAGAGAAAACCTGGGCTACCCAGCCTTCCCTAGAATGAACAAGCACACCTGGGAGATAGCCAGTGCTTCTTACACCTCCTCATGCTCTTAAAAATGCCAGGAGAGCTTGCATGAGCACATAATCTGACACAGAAGATGTGGGTTAGGGCACTCCTGATAAGCCCATACACCTTCCATGATAGTAGCAAGATTATAAAGAATGGCTGGTTCCATATCTAGTGGCTCAAGAGACTCATGTTCAGAGAACACTTTATAATTGTTGTTCCCATCCTGAAGAAAGCAGAAGGCTAATGGGCTGAAGATGATAGGCTTCCAGAATGAGCACTGGTCATGGTGGCTATCCCCACTCTCAGTTTTACCATGACTAAGTCCCCCTGCCACAGATAAACGGCACAACAGCCATATTCCTACTTTTGATGTCTTATAAAGAAGTGCATAATGAATACAATAAAGAGGTAGCTGGAAAACCAATAATGCCACATAGCTCCAACAATGCCCATAGAGCTTAGAAAGGGGCAGAATCAGTGTGGGGTTGCTGAGGATAGAGGGAGGCAGGAATGCAGAGTTAACAGAACTCTAAAGATAGAACTCGCCGGCCCGTTTCCCTCCAGCCTCAGGCTCTCTCTGAAAGAGTTGCTAGGGAGGTAACCAGGAAGTACTCCCTTTGGGGTTATAGGAAAGTGTATACATTCGCCTGGAAGCAGGGCAACATAAATAATTCCCCAAATCACTTTGCCAGGCAAGAATTTCAAGGGAGACATCAACCAGCGACATCCACTCCATCCAAATTGCTCTCGAAGCTGAAGAGCTCAAACCCGAGATCTCATCATTCTTCTTTAATTGTTAAGGAACTAATTAAACCCACGGCATCTCTGTTAACTGAGTTTTATGATGTTAATTTCTCCACTGGACAAGCTAAGTCTAGCACCAGGTGCCTGAACTGCCGGCTTCTGGCTCTAGACAAAAGGTGTTAATATCTTCAATGAACATGGCAAGGTACCCACAGGATTCCAAGCGATTTACCAAGAGCTCCTGCCAACTGCCACAGGGCTGGGTGCCGGCAGCAGAGTAGCGCCCTTCTGGACTTCCTCCCTGTGGGCCTTTTCATTTAGCACCTAGGCACACGGGTGTTTCTGCGCAGGACCACCAGACTGAACAGAAGCAAGCAAGTGCGTAATTTGGAACTATTTACATTTTCCTCTGAAACTGTTCACAACTCCTGTAGTTTAGCTAGGGCGGGAACCTCAGTGACGGTCATTGGTGACTCTAAGCATGGAATCATGCACAACCCAAATAGGTCTTTCTGCCCCTACCCCTCAAGAACCCTGCAAGCAGGTAGACCCCAGAAGCTTAGGCAGAGCAATAGACCCATGCACTTCCCTGCCCCTGTTAAGAGGCAGAGTCAGGATGAAAACTCAACAGGCAACTGACTCATAGAACCCTGAACTGGAGAGTTTAGAAACCTTTGTATCTGTTCTCCCCTTGTAGAGCAAGGTGCCCCAGACACAGAGGGAAGATGCTTACAAGCACAGAAAGCAGGGAGTGCATGTAATTCTGAGACCAGAGCTCCTTCTTACCTGTCATGTCTAGACTTTATTCAGCTAATGTCCCCAGACAGATGCTGGCTGTACTTTCGGGTTCTTAAAGCCACACATAGCCTATCTCGTTGGAGGCAATTGAGGTTCTCCAACAAAAAGACAAGTCCAAACTTCATCCCACAGGTAATTAGCAGACAGCCCCTGGGACAAAAGCCTGTGGCAGCTGAGTCCTCAGTCCATCTAGGTATGACAGCATGAGAGTAGCCCCTTGTATGTGCTTAAGACAGACACCAAATGAACAAAGGCCAGGTGCCCAGAGACAACTCCAAACACACCTCTTCTATGTCTTTTTTCTTGACTGTTTTTTTTTCCAACTGAGTACATAAAATAAATAAATATGTCACTAACTCTGAGAATATCTGGGGACCTCCTTGGTTACTTTTCTGATGATGCTTTCTACCCCTCAAACAAAAACAAAAAGGGAAGTATGTGGGGGCAGGGGACCCTAGCTGTTTCTGCCTTTGCTTTCCAAAGGAACACATCCCTTACATATTTTAGCTGCCTCAGGACTCAAGTGTGCTTACAGTGGCCCCAGCTCTTAGCTCTTGGAAAGGCACCAGAACCTCTGGATGAAAGAAAGCCATGGCTCCCCACTGGAACTGCCTAGCAAGTTTGAAGAGCGGTACCCACAACCGACAGACAGGGGCTACTGATTAGGTTTCCAGCCTGGCATTCAGGGAAGGGAGGATCCAGAGCCAGACGCTAGACCAAAAGGGTGTGTGGTGTGTGTGTGTGTGTGTGTGTGTGTGTGTGTGTGTGTGTGTGTGTGTGTGTATGAGGAGGGTTGGGAGTGGTGGTGAGGAGACAAGTTGTGACTCCATAGTAAGCTCATCTCCAGAAGGTGGCGCTGTGCTTTAAGACAGGCTAGCCAGAGGGATGAAGCTGCTGCAAGACAGGCTTGGATTTCAGAAAAGAATGTTTCAGAATGCAATGCAGAGCTGGAGAGGCCCTACAGTAGCATTCTAGACTAAGCCTATATCACTAACAGGGAAACACAAGCCCCGAGAAAGAAGAATGCTTTCTACATTTGCACAGACCATGGTGTAGAACTCATTCTTTCAACTCCTCATGTCCTACACCAGCTCTGGGTAAAATTGAAATAAGAGAGTGAGAATGAGAACGGCCTTGTCACAGAGAAGGTCAGCCTCAAACACTGAGGATCCAAAGAGAAGGAACAAGCTTCCCACGTGGGGATCCTGCCTGAAGAAGGGACCATTGTCAGCGGTCTTGGAAACATGATAGTCATGCCTCAGAATTCATGACAGAAAAATAAAGTAAAAGCCCTGGGTTCCCCTCCTGGTGACCACTGTGCTACTGGCTGTTCACAGCTCATCTCTGAGCCTTAATGACTGCATTGCAGAATGGGAGGGAAATATCTCCCTCCTAGAATCCTATCTGAGACTGGTTAGACTAGCGTGTCTAGTACAGTGTAGGAAGGCAGTGAGACATCAGGCAGGACCAACTCTTTTTTCCTCCCTGGCTACACTGAGGTGCATTTTCCCAGGGAGTCTCACACATGTGGACTGGGAGTGAGCAGAGCACAGTGGATACAAGTCCCTGCTCTCAGGACAAGAAACTTAAGTGACAAGGACTCTGTCATGGGAAGGCAGAGTTAAAAGCTACAGGTTGGGCTTTTGGAGATGCTTCATTCAGTAAAGTGTTTGCAGCAAGGACCGGAGTTTACTCAGTACCCAAGTAAAAAGGACATCTGACTTGAGAGACATACCTGATCCAAACTCGGGGGAAATGGATGTCTGGTGCTCACCAGTCAGCCCGGCCTGTATGGCCAGTGTTGGGTACTGAGAGGCCATGACTTAAAAACAAGGTGGATAGTTAGTACCTGAGAAACCACAGCCAAGTGGTCTCTAGCTTCTATACACACACACACACACACACACACTCACATACACACACAGTATACACCCACACACAAACACACAGTACACAAACATGTGCACACATGCCCATGCGTGACAGGTACCAGGCAAAGGACTAAACTTAGGGGACAGGCTTTATCCTACAGAGTTAGAAAAAAAGAATGACAAAATTGTCACTCCCTCCACCAACCCCTTCGCTACAGCAGCAAACACCCACAGACACCTGCACACTCAAGTGCACACATATACATACACTGAGACCCGAAGCAAGTGACGTGACTGCCAAAACACCAGGTCAGACAGCCCAGCTTTCCCAGAGGCTGGTATGCCACAGGGAGCCTTCAGTGGCTGCCTCCCCACTCAGCCAGTTCACGTGCTCTTTTCAACCACTGACTTTCATTCAGGGTCCACAGGAGCAGGAAAGCTTTATCACCATCCTCTCCACACACAAAAGACCAAGCCTTGAAAGGGTTTCCCTGGGACCACACAGCTCGGCAGCCCATTGGTAGATGAATTGTGTTGAGAACAGTCTCACTCATCCCTGCCTGCCTTTTCTTCCTCGTTCTCGTCTTTTTTGTTTTTTGTTTTTGAAAGGATGCTGAGCCTCAGGTAAGAGGGTATGAGAGGATAGTAACAGAGACCCTGGGGCAACAGCTCCCATCTCCATGTCCCTCTGTCTGTTCCATTAGTCTGGCTAACTCCTTGTCCACCTACAAGTGTTCGTGATATGTCCTAGGGCATGCTTTATGTAGGCAGGACTTTCTAGGCTATCTTTTGGGGCTACCAAGAGGTCACCTTAAGGGTGAGAGGAAACTGGCTTTTCCCTAACCACACTCAGCGCCCTGTAGGCTTCTGAGCCTCGGTGCTATGACCCTTCATTAGGTTCCCCGCTGTTACTGCTGATTAATAATTGCTCTCAGGAAGTACCATTCTAGCTCCTTGAGTGCAGAGACCTAAGCTCCCTGAGGACAGGATGCCCTGGGACCCTTGAGCAGTTCCATCGGACTTTACCCACAGCCAGCTAGCTGGGGGTTTGCAAGTGTTGGAGGGTATGTGATTGGGTCCAGAACCCTCTTGCTACCTACCATTTGTATGGGTACTACAGTCATCTCCATCCCCCCAGGACACCAGTTTCCTCCAGCTTTTAGGTATTCTACTTTATGGCCAAAAACTCTTAGAGGAAACTAGCTTTGAGGAAAGGCTGAACAAACATTTGTACTATTGGCATTTCTCACAAGCACCGACTTATCATTTACAGTGTGCCCACTGTGCACTAGTGTTGTGAGATACCTCAGCCTGAGGCCTGGCGGTTGTGTGAACCAGAAAGAAAGCAGGCTGAGCAGTACATGTACTACACAAGGGTGGTCTTCATTCCTTTCCCTGTTACTCATTCCCTTGAAGCTGGCTCCTCACCTTCACAGTGTTATGCATGAAAGACCATCTGCAAGCTCATCCTAATACTGTATTTGGATTCTTCACTCTCTTCTCTCTGTACCAACCACCCTCTTTCCCTGAAGGGGCAGCATCTTCCTGAACCTGAGAAGTGTAAGCAGTATTCTTCCTCTGCAGTTCTGCAGGGAACTGATGGTACCACCAGAGTCTGAGGCCTGGGGAAGAATGGGATGGCTAGCTCATGGCTGCTGCCCTTGAAAAGCCCACATTCCACCTCCCTGTGGGAAGCCACATGTGCCGTTGCAGGGTGGCACTGGCTTCCGCTGGCCACCATGCATACATAGGCAGTAAAGTTTTTTTTGCCAAGGTTTTGAGAATTAACCAAAATTAACCAATCAGATGAGAGACAAGTTAACCAATCAGATGAGAGACAAGTTAACCAATCAGATGTAGGCATGCATATGAGGTGGTAAGCATAACCCAAGCACAACCAATCCGGGTGTGAGACACGCCTCTCCTAGGCCTATATAAGCAGCACCAGTTCTGGGCTTGGGGTCTCTTCACCTCTGCAATCAAGCTCTCCCAATAAACGTGTGCAGAAGGATCCTGTTGCAGTGTAGTTCTTGCTGGCAAGTCGGGGCGCGCGCAAGACTCCCCACCACCACCAACCCCTTCTCTCAAAAAAAGCATCTGTTTGGCATTTACTAGGTGTCAGATACATGCATGGCTGTGAAAAAGATGGACTGGTTATGCCCTTCCAGTCTTGTAATCAAATGGGGCAACAGGCTCTAGCAGGAGCAGAGCAATGATGGCAGCACAGGAGAGCATCAACTGATACAGTATCCACAAGGGAGGCAAGGGATGAGGGGAATATGAGAAGGTCTAGAAGCCATTGGTGTGTCAGCAGAAACATAAAGCTGCTTGCTCAAATGACTGGGTATTAGATAGTTTTATGTCAACTTGACATAAGCTTAAGTCATTTGAGAGGAGAAAACCTCAAGTGAGAAAATGCCTCCATAAGATTTGACTGTAGGCAAACATGTAGAGCATTTTCTTAATCAGTGATTGATGTCCAGCCCATTGTGGGTGGTACCATCCCTAGACTGGTGGTCCTGGGCTGTATAAGAAAACAGTATGAGCAAGCCAGAAGGACCAAGCCAGTGAGTAGCACCCTTTCAAGGTCCCTATACCATCTCCTGCCTCCAGGTTCCTACCCTGCTTTAGTTCCTGCCCTCACTGGTTTTGATGATGAACTATTATATGGAACTGTGAGTGAAATAAACTCTTTTCTCCCTAAATTACTCTGGTATTATTTTTCTTCACAGCAATAGTAAAGTGGTAAGACAGTCTGGAACCAGGAAGTGGAGAAAGAATAAAACCAATAGCCAATCTGAGATGTAACCCTTAAGTCTTGTCCCTTGGATACCCTCTTCTTCCAATTAGGTCCTACCTCCTGAAAAGGTGTCAGGTACATACATAGCTATGAATAAAATGACTGGGTACATTCTCTCCATCCTCGAGCTTGTAACCAAATGGGCAATGGACTCTAAGCAGGGCATGACAACAGTGATTGGGGTGCAGGACAGCATCAAGCTGATACAGTATCCACAAAAGGCATCAATAACTGAGGGGGATAGGCGAAGATAGAGAAAACAAAATCAATACTATCAGTTGGAGACCAAGTGGGCCTGTGGGGAGCCTTACACAGTGACCAATAGAGCATCTTATCATTCATATGATTTAACAAGATCCCAGACGTTCTTAACTTCTGTATGCCCAATTGCAAAAATAAGAATTCCTAGTATTCCCCAGTGTTACTGGGAACACTGATATGAAACATGGAAAATGCATGTTGCTGTGTCTACTTCCTCCTAGCTTGCTCGACCTTAACACTGCCATTGAATGAGATATGCAACAAAATTAGGGGTTGTATGCAAGCGTTCCTAGAGAAAAGCATCCTGTGTTTACCCTGAAAGGGTCCCTCATCTTGTACAACCCTGAGCCTTAATTTTTCCATCTATGAAATAAGCAGGTTCGATGACTTATCATTGAGCTCCCTTTCTGCCATCAAATGCTGTGGCCCTGTTGTGCTCTGACCTTTTGAAGTCTATGACCACACAGAATAACCAATCTTTTGCATAGCTCCTTAATACCTACATTTATACAGACCCTGGTCAAAACCACATCCTTGGCGTTGGCAAAGTTGCCAGTGTCAAAGATCTGACACGGCATGGTGAAGGGAACATAATTTTCACGCAAAGCAGCCCTTGGCACTGGTGTGCTAACAGGACTCTCTCTGTACTCAAGCTCAGGAAAATCTCCACAGTCAATTCTTTAACTGAAAATGCAGGTGCCCAAGTGAAGTGAAGACAGAACCGTCATAGCATGTATCCCCATTCAGGAGGCATGTGGTTTCAATAAGCCTCGCTGTGTTCATGACATTGTGGTCAATACTTTATTATCAACCTTTCAACAGAATCCTTCCTCCAGAGTTCTGGCCAAGCAGACCAAACCACACAAATACAACTGTATATTGAATTACTATTCTTTGGCTTTTTTTTTTTTTTTTTTTTTTGGTTTGAAGAAAAAAAAGGGAGTGTTCTTTGTGTCTTCTATTTTGCTAAATAACATTGCTATCTACCTAAGTCAGAAGCTAGGAATCTCGTCCTCTTACTCAACAATTCCTAGTGACCAAGCACTGTAAATTAAGTCCCTTTGCCATCTTTTAGCTGGGTTTGATGAGTTTTAGCGCCAGTGCTACATCCTGGCTCGGACACTCATTGTATCCTTGCACAGACATTTTGCAACTATGTTGGTTGACGACTCAGTACTGGCTCTCATGTCTCTTCCTGTTTAGGATGAGAAATGTCTAAATGCGCATGCATGACTCTTTTGTTCAAAGCATCACACTTTACTTTTGGCTCCTGTTTCTTATACCAGTGGTTTGTAGACTAAGAGTAGCTCAGAGGCTCCTGGAAGGTCTGATCAGATATCTCAGACAGACTCTTAGTTGGTCTAGGACAGGGAACTTGCATTTGTAGCAATTTTTCCAGATGGCCTCAATGCTGTCCCAAGAACCACACTACCCTCTGCTCTGTATGAACTCAGTCTGGTGCCTAGGGTCGTCAACAGTGTCCTCCCAGAATGGCTTTTCATGTTACTTCACGTCAGGCCACACACAGACGTACTTACGATATGTGGCTCTCAATGCCAGGTCTGGTAGCAAAGAGACTTTCTGTTTTGAACAGAGACTCCAGACTGTAGACATGATGCTTACAGCCTCATGAGGCACTTGATAGGGATCAGACAGACTTCAGTGGGCATTTCAGTACTCAGCCACCCAGCCAGGGACTGGCAAGCATTGACCCCCAAGCTTTGTAGCTGCGCTTCATTGTAGATGCCATCCAAGACTCTGTCTTCCTCTGATACTTTCCATCTATGTGGCAAAATAAACACCACTGCCAATTGGTTATTCAAGCCAAACATAAACAAGATCTAAAACAGAATAGAATGGATGAGAGCCAAGTGGGAAGGTAGTTTAAGGTTATGAAATCTGGCTTGGAAACCACACGTTGTCTGAACTTGTAAATATCAAAGAGCCAGACTGGAAACTATAATAGTATAATAATAATTAATAATAATAAAGTCATGCCATCCCCACTGTTACTCCAGGATATAAAATTATAAAAAAATTAAGACATGAAATGCTTATTATGCTCTTCAGTGCTAGAGAAGAACTGTTCCATTTCCAGGCCTGGCAAAAGCTACTTCTGTTCCAGGGAAGACTCTCAGAGCCCAGGAGGTCAAGGGAACCTCAAGAGCTGTGAGATCATGAGAATCTTTACCCCGTGGCCTTTGCTTCTCCTTCTTTTGAAATTCAGGGCTCCTGCAAAAGGAAACAAGGCCTTCCCAGATCCCTGGAAGTACAAAGAAAGCCTCAACCCAAAGCCCCCACCAAGTTACCATCAGCTCCTACATGAAGGGGGATTGTCTGGAAGACAGTCTGTGATTGTGAGGGCCATACCTGCTGCTGGGTCTCTGAGATCAAATGGTACTGCTGGCCGTGGCTGGAGACCCAAGCAGGGCTAGCTTTGACCTTTAGCAAAGTTATGCATTTGCCTCAAGGTGTTTTGTTTTGTTTTGTTTTGTTTTGTTTTGTTTTGTTTTGTTTTGTTTTGTTTTGTTTTGTTGGTGTGTGTGTGTTATTTTGTTGGTTTTTTTTTTTTCTGGCCTCATAATAAAAAACAGCTTGAAATTTCAGTTGATCTTGTGTACTGGCTGGTGTTATATATCAACTTGACACAAACTAGAGTCATCAGAGAGAAAGAAAACTCAGTTGAGAATTCTCCATGAGATCCAGATTCTCAATTAGTGATCAATGAGGTAGGGCCCAGCCCATTGTTGCCAATGCCATCCCTGGGCTGGTACTTTTTAAAATAATTTGGTTGATTGGTCATGTCTGGCCTCAGGCTCTATGTGTAGCCCAGGAAGGCCTTGAACTTCTGATTCCCATGAATCCATTTCCCAAGTGTTGGAAGTATAGGCATACATCCCGTGTTCGGTTCTATAAGAAAGCAAACCAGGAAAGCAAGCCAATGAGCAGCACCACTGCCTAGCTTCTGCATCAGCTTCTGCCTCCAGGATCCTGTCCTGTTTGAATTCCTGTCCTACCTTCTTTTGGTGATGGACAGCAATGTGGAAGTGTAAGCTGAAAGCATCCTTTCCTTCCCAACTTGCTTTTGGGTCATGGCGTTTTCTTCGCAGCAATAGAAACCCAAACTAAGCTATCTTGTAATATAGTATCTTCCCATAGTGTATTCGTGTGAATTGTATGTATTATGTGTTATATGAATTATATATATATATGTGTGTGTGTGTGTGTGTATGTGTGTATTACATGAATACATAACATGTATTCATATAACAACTTGTTCTTCTGGAATGGACTTTCAAAATACTAGGTAAAACATTAATTTTTGTCTACCTTTGGAACCTCTTCCGTCCTATCCATCCCCAAATGACAACAATGGCCAAATGACCTGATAGATACCACCACCCAGTAGTGCTTTGAATAAACCCCTCTTTACAATATTAATTGCAGATACTTACTAAAATTAATTTGGGGTATTCTCTTATGCTGTCTTATCCATCATAAACTCATAACTCAGATGGTTCCTGGGAATCTGTGAGCATTTCTTCCATTTATAGCTTAACCTTCACAGTCTGTTGGCAAGCCCCTGATAAAAATGGATTTAGAACATTTTCTGCTTTTTAAAATAATTTGATCGATTTGTTGTGTCTGGCCTCAGGCTCTTTGTGTAGCCCAGAAAGACCTTGAACTTCTGATCCCATGCATATATCCATTTCCCAAGTGTTGGGAGTATAGGCATACATTTCCACTTTTGGTTCACGAATTCTTGGGATAGAACTCAGGACTCTGAATACTCTATTAACTAAGCTGCATCTTTTAGCCCATATTTCTTTAAATAGAGCAATTTCATCCAACATGGTCATCACTAGATACACACTGCAATTCAAGTTTAAATTTACATTAATTAAATAAAGCAATGAGTGCAGTCCCGTAGTTACACTATCCACAAATTAAATACTCCATCATCACGTGGAGCTATTGGCTATGACATTAAAGAAAATGGATATTAAGAAAAAAGAAAATCCTCCGTTATCACAGAAAGATCTAACTAACCCTGCTTTAGAAGTTTAACTTCTTTTCAGAATTCATATTATTGTCTTGCTTTAAAAAATCTCCCACTGTATTTTAAAGTTCGTGTCATGACTACTGTCTTTTCATCTCCATATCCCCATGTCAAAACCCAACTTCCCTGTCAACATCTCCAGCTCTCCAGTTAACAGTGATCCTTTTCCACTAATACCTGTACACTCAGACGCGGGAGGCTCTCCAGACTGTTCCAACCCCAACAGAACCTATAAGATACCTGTTTAACTCATGACTCCATGCTATGCTATGCTCAAATGTCACCCCTCTAAAGATCAGCATCATAACCCTATGAATGCACTTGAATATTATCATCTCCTCTGTCCCTACCCCATCTCTGTCTCCTCTTCACCACAACTGTTAGTATCTTGCATGCTCATACATGGAGTAATGGAGGCTTCCAGTCTTTGAGAATTGCTCTGCCCTCTATGCAAACCCCAGGTGTCTCTTAGCCAATGTCTGGGCATGGGCTCAGTGTCAGTGTGGAGGATGAAGGTCATGACTATAAATGTTCACCAGTTTAAATCTGAAAGTCCATTTGTCTGCTCAGATGAGCATATGGTAAATAGGAAGACCCTGGCCTCAGGTCTGCATTGTTGGTATTGTGAACTTGAGAAGGCTACAGAACATCTCTGAGCATTGTTGTTCTCGGCCACGGAGATAACTCATGAGCTTATGATAAAGACTATATGCCATAAGTGATATTACCCAGCCAGCCCAGTGATATGTTTATGTAAATCTAAACACTCAATAAAAGCATTTCATCTCCATGTTTCTCTTTAGAAATATTTGAATTAATGGCAACACAATAATGCAATGAGTAGGGGTTTTTTTTCAAGCTAGTAAATGACTGAGCTCTTAAAAGTAACTATTTAATTAACATCTCATTTTTGTTTATATTACTCCAAAAAAAATCTGTGTTATCCCAGCTCCACAAAGTTAATCGTTCAGAACAAATGTGTGTCATTTAAAATCTTACATGAAAAGCAATCCCTGCCAAGGCACTAGTGGAGCACAAATTCTCTCTGCCCCTTTTAGGTTTCTAATCACTCTGGTTATTCTTGCTTCAAACATGGCCACAAAAGCAAAGGCAAGGACAAAGACAATGAAGGCTGCTGGCCCTGAAGCCACTGCCGAGTTGGAATCTTGACTTGTGCACTTTCTAGTTGGGGAGTAAATTAATCAATATATACTGGAGTGTATCTGGTCAGGGTTTTCTCCCAAGATGGATGTATCACACAGACCTTCTTCCATCAAGGACCGTGCTACATTTGCCTGGAAATACTGGGATCACGTGAGGCTGGGAGGATTGAGATTGAGCTTTTATTAACAACTCTTGTGATAATGATAGAATGTATTTGAATGAAAAGAGAGAGAGAGAGAAAACAAGTGGGTTCCTGGGAACCCAGAAACCAATAGAACCAAGGTACCTGGTAACCAAACTAGCTATAAGGAATCAGAGAAGCTGGGGGGGGGGGGAGGAAAGGAGGTTCAGGAGCTGGAGAGGTTCAGGGCAGGGGTGATATCTGCCAGCCAGGATGACACTGAAACAGGTATTGGCAATGCTGAGAAAGACTGGCAGTCAGCATCCACTTTGATACTTTAAATAGGCACCTCCCTTAGCCATTTGTCCTGAGTTTGAGACCTAACTGTATTGACCATCACTTGAACTGGTCCCTTTGAGTATTTTATCTGCACTGTTGCATTTCACATAAGCTCCTGCATATGTGCCCTGAGAAGAGACCATAGCTAGTGTCTTAGGGTTTCTATTGCTATGGTGAAACACTATGACCAAAAAGCAAGTTCTAGAAGAGAGGGTTTATTGGATTTCCACTTCCACTTTGTATTTCCATCACTGAAGGAAGTCAGGACAGGAACTACAACAGGGCAGGAACCTGGAGGCAGCAGGTGATACAGAGCCCATGGAGGACTACTAGCTTGATTCTCCTGGCTTACTCAGCCTGATTTCTTAAAGAACCCAGGACTACCATCCCAGGGATGGTACCACTACAATGGGCTGGGCTCTCCCACATTAATCACTAATTGAGAAATGCCTTAAGCTGGATCTTTTGAAAGCATTTTCTTAATGGAGGTTCCCTCCTTTCAGATAACTCTAGCTTGTATCAAGTTGACATAAGACTAGCTAGCACAACTGACCCCTTGTCAGCTTGACATACAAACACATAACTATTAAGCCACAACCCTCCTTTCTTATTCAATCACAAGATCTCACATTAAAATCATAAATAACTTTTTGAAAGTGCCAGAGTCTTTAGAAATTTAAATACCTCAAAATTTCAGTAAAAATTCCTTTAAAATTGTCAATCTAATTTAAAAATCCAAAGTCTTTTAAAACCCAAAGTCTTTCAACTTCGAGCTTCAGTAAAATTAAAATAAATTAAGTCCTTTCTTACGCCAAGAGGGAAGAACCAGGGCACAGTCACAATCAGAACAAAGCAAAACCAACCTCAATGCCCAGTGTCTGGGATCCACTCATGATTTTCTGGGTTCCTCCAAAGGGCTTGAGTCACTTCTCCAGATCTGCCCTCTGTAGCACACTCAGCTTGTCTTCTAGGCTCTGGCTGCTTCCACTCGACTGCTGCTGCTGTTCTTGGTAGTCATCCATGGTATTTGCATCTCCAAGATCCTAGGGTCTTCTGCTGTTGCTGGGCTGCACCTTCACCAGTGGCCTCTCCTACAAGCCTGAATTTCTCTGCAGCATCACTTCATCAGCCACTAAGGCTGTACCTTCACCAATGGCCTCTCCTGGCTTCTCACAGTGCCAAGCTTCAGCTGCTTTCTATAGTCCTTCATGCCTTCAAACCCAGTACCATCAGGGTGACTCACACTACCAAGTTCAGCTGCAAGCACAAAGTATGATAACCTTGGATGCCTCTGGAACACAGCTTCTGTGTGCTGACTTTCAGGAAACACTTCCCAGAATATTTCACCTCAGTGATGGTTTCTTCTTCTTCTTCTTCTTCTTCTTCTTCTTCTTCTTCTTCTTCTTCTTCTTCTTCTTCTTCTTCTTCTTCTTCTTCTTCTTCTTCTTCTTCTTTTCTTCTTCTTCTTCTTCTTCTTCTTCTTCTTCTTCTTCTTCTCCTTCTCCTTCTCCTTCTCCTTCTCCTTCTCCTTCTCCTTCTCCTTCTCCTTCTCCTTCTCCTTCTCCTTCTCCTTCTCCTTCTCCTTCTCCTTCTCCTTCGGTTTGGTTTGTTTTTTTTCGAGACAGGGTTTCTCTGTGTAGCCCTGGCTGCCCTAGAACTCACTCTGTAGATCAGATTGGCCTCAAACTCAGAAATCTGCCTGCCTCTGTCTCCCAAGTGCTGGGATTAAAGGCATGCACCACCATTGCCCAGCGATGATCTCTTCTTAATCGCTGCAAATTTCTCAGCTCCATCCAACCAGAACTGAGCATCCCAGTAATGCACAGTCTTCACTTTAGTAGTTGTTCTGGTGTCCTGTTAGTCACAGGTAATTCTTCAGCCTCAGCTGATCAGCACAGACTCTTCACACCATAAGTCCGGCAGTGTCTCTGTTTCCCTCTAAAATTTCACATGCCCTCATCATCTGTACTGTTCTCAACACTCAGCAATGTTTCTAGTCATAAGTTCCAAAGTCTTTCTACAACCCTCCCCAAAACTATCACAATCAGGTCGATCACCTCAGTACCCCATTATCCAAGTTGGAGTACCAGCTTGCCTTAGGGTTTCTGTTGTTGAGATGAAGCACCGTGACCAAAAAGCAAAGTTGAGAAAAGGATTTCTTGGGCTTAGCCTTCCATATCACTCTTCATCACCAACGGAAGTCAGGACAGGAACCCAAGCAAGGCAGGAAACGGGACAGAAGCTTTACAGCTGGGTCTTATGGAGGCATTCTCTCAATTGAGGCTCACTCCTTTCAGATAACTGAAGCTTATGTCAACTTGATATAAGACTACCAGCACAGCTAGCATGTGGTAAAAACATAATTCAAGACTGGGGAGGTGGCTTGGTAGGAAAGCCATTGACATGCAGGTGAGGACCTGAGATTTACACTCCAGGATCCATATGCAGCCTGACATGTCTGCATTCTCAGCACTCCTATGTCAACACAGGAGGCAGAGATGAGAGAGTTCCCAGAATTCACAAGCCAGCCAGTTTGTCATACACAGTGATTAACCACAGAAGACCTGTCTCAAACAAGGTGGAAGGTGAGGACCAACATCCAAGGTTGACCTCTGACTTTCATGTACACACTGTGACAGAAAGAGAGAGAGAGAGAGACAGAGAGAGAGAGAAGTAATTAAAATATATGAACAAATAAATAAAAGACAGGATTCATGCAAGAAGGCTTGATTTCAAAGACCAGACTCTTGTCTTTAGAATTCCTTTTTCTCTGCTTATGAGGCCTCATGGCCTACCCACACCCACACCCACACAGTATGCTATGTTAGGGGCCTGCTTCGATAGCTCACAGTCTCTGTCTACCACAGACGTAGCTGCGATGATTTGCTTCCTCCTGCTTAAAATGAGGATGATGCTACCATGGGGAGCCTGATAGCTGTGTGTGAGAATTCAATGAGATGAGGCATACAAAGCTGTTAGACACTCAGGAGAGGAGTAATGAGCAGGACAGTCTAAACAAAGAGCAGTGTGCCCACAGTTTGCAGAGGGAAATAAATTGCTTCTGCACCCCAGGAGCTGACAGTGGTCTAAGTTCTCATTGGAGCAGCTAAGTGGATAATTACTTTTGAAAAAAAAGCATTATAGAGGTGGAAGTGCTAGGAAACTGAGCTTCATACATGTCTGCCTAGCTTCACATGATTGGTTACTTGTGAACTACTACTCTTCCCATTTGCTGGGTTCTCTGTAGAGATTCAGAAGCTTATGGGAGATGTCAAAAGAGTCATACTGGTTTCTGTTGGTCATGCTGGTGATGGTAGTTTTTTGTTGTTGGATTTTTTTGGGTTGTTTTTTATTTTTTCGTTGGTTGGTTTGGTTTGGGGGCTTGGGGTTTGTTTTGGATTAGTTTTTAGGTTTTGCTTTTGTTTTTAAGATAGGACCTCATGTGTCCCAGATCTCACAGTATAGTTGAAATAGGCATTGAGCCCCACCTCTAGAGCTCTGGAGTTACACCACCATGTCTGAATAGAAACCATCTTTTGAAGAATGCAGTAAACTTCTGCAACAGTTCATGACCTCAGAACATAGGTTCTGATGTTCACTGATGCTTTAGGGTATATTTGGCTTCATTATTAAAACAGTATAATCGCAGTCTATCAACAGATACCCTAACTGATGAGACACTGCAATGTTCTCCTCCTCATTCTTCTCTTTCCCTTGGGCTCCAACTTCCATGTAACCATCAAATAAGCCACTCTAGCTATTGGTCTAAAACACCATATACTGTCAAAACTTTATTTTATTCATGACCTATTGTCTATGGGAGAAATTTCAGCTTTCTCTTTTTCTGGCCCCACCCTTGACCACTAATATGATACCCAATTCTTCTGGGCCACCTATCACAAGCTGTTGTTCTTTCTGAAAGGTCTACTTTGCCTCCATACTCTGGCCCATGTGTTCTCCCTTTTCTAGACAATTTCTTTCCTCCTTCCATGCAGTCAAGCAAGCAACAGATTCCTAGAAATTGAGGTCACTACCGCTCAGAGGTGGATCGAAGGCCACACCTTGGTATCTCCACATCACCTTGTGATGCTTTTATTATGGCTTGAGTAGCATGTAAGACCTTCAAGAGCAAAGAACTCATGTTATATGCAAAGTGCATACTCTAGGGCAAAGAAGATGGTCAGGAAATGTTTTCGGGAAAGGATGGAAGCGCTAGGGAAAGTAAGTTAGTGGGATCTCCAGCCTATGACAAAACGTCTGCACCAAGTCAATGCGTAGGAAGGAAAGTTGGTTTGGCTCATAGTTTCAGGGTTTCAAGCTATTGTCACTGGGTACCATCATTTGAGGCTTGAGACAAAGCTGAGCATACAGTGGGTGGAGCAAAGCTGCTCCTGTCATGGTGGCAAGGAGTGGAAATCATTGAGAAGGAAGGCTCCGAAACAAATGATATCCTTCCAAAGCATAACCTACCTCTTCTAACTAGATTCCCATCCCAGTGTCTGCACTGCCTTCCTTTTTTTTTTTTTTTATCGTTGAAGGAACACATTTATTGATGTAGTTCAGTTCTCTTCAAGAGACAAATTCCAGTCCCATAATCTCTGTCTCCCCTGTGCTGTTTCCAGAGGCTTGGATGTTTCTTAACCATTAGATGCAACTCCTGGAATTACTTTTTGCTGCTAGGAACTTACACACAAAACTGAGCTGTTTCTTCTTCTTTTTAACAACAAAGCAAACATTTCCAACTTCCCTCTTTATTTCTATGATGGTCTCTTTATCACCTGGCAGTTTTTGACACCCCACCCCTACCCCACTTTTGTTGACCAAATCCATAGGTGACTTGGTGACTTGTGACTGTTAGTTGTATGTGGCTCCACTTCCAGTGCTTTCTTACTCCTCCCTTCAGTTTGTGTCCGTCCCTTAGTTCAATGTTTCCCTTGACTGTGGCAGGCCAGACGGCGTCTGTCTTGCTTCATGGGCATTTTGTTTTCTTCCTGTTCTGCCCAGAACCTGTTTCTTGCCCGATAGTAGTTGAAAAATAGGGCATCAACTGCATCCCTTCTTTGAACCCCTCAATTCACTGCAAAGAGCAAGATCCCTGTTGCCTTTGATGTCTGAAACAACTTGCATGGGGTCTGGGCTAACAGCATCATCATTCCCTGGGAACTAGTTAGAAATACCCCACCCAGACCTGCTGAAGCATGAGCTTTGGGGATGGATCCCAGAAACCTCTGTTTTAACACGTGAGCCTTTGGGAGACACTTAAGAATCAATCACATTAGGAAAACATGGTAAGTAAGCCTAAGTTACAAAGGGAACCAAAAGCTTGAGTCTGGAGCCTCTGGCCTGGGGAATCTTCTTGTCCTCTCTGGCATCAGGTATATGGAAACACACATCTATCCAGGCTCACCTGGCTCGACACCCCAGGTTGGTTTCCAGCTGCACCAGCACAGTCTGGATCCTATTATTTCTCTTGTGCACATGCAGCCTTCTGCTTTTGAAAATAAAGCTACAGATCAAATGTTGGCACTGATGATAGAACATTTAAATTTCTGGCAACCCATCCATGCTAAAGCACAGCCACCATTCAGAATGAACCTACACAATCCTGACAACCATGGGCAAAATGGTTTCAGACTCCTGCCTCTGATATCTCCTGGGCTGTTGGCATTTTCCTCTAAGTCTATAGGCTGAGACACATTGAGGTATGACAAAGACTTCTTGTTGGTTAGTCCTCAATGATCCCTTCTGAGAATTGGTCCTTTATTAAAGTTTTGCTTATACCTTTCCAATCCATTCACTGGTATAGAAAGACTACAGAATCAGCCATCTCTTTTGTCCTGTGTTTCCAGTGGCAGGCAGGCAAGAAGGAAGGGAAGGAGGGAAGGGAGGGAGAAGGAAAGGAGGGAAGGAAGAAGAGGAAGGAAAAAGGGAAGGAAAAAGGAAATGATGGGAGAAAGAGTGGGAGAGAGGGAAGATGGGGGAGGGAGAGAGAAGTGGGAAAAGGACGAGAAACCTTGGAATCCTTCTTACAGAGACTATTGAAAGATACCTATCAAATGAAAGACTACCAGCGTAGTCATTACTAGAAGTTTGCTTGCATTCCACCTCTAATAATTGCCCTAAGAGATGGTTTCCTTGACTACAACATGAACCAAATGCTTACCTCACTGGGCGGCTGCACCTATTGAGTGCACAGAGGCAAGACTTCTAGCAAAGGGTTCAAATATGGCAGGCATTTCAATAACTACACTTCAAACAATAGTTACTATTTAAATAGTTCATAACATTTGAAATTATAAAATAATCAGTCCCCACCGGACAAATGATAGTTAACTAAGCCAGTTAATAGGCAGAAGCTATAAAGATTCAAGAACTTCAATAGTTGTCTCATGATCACCAGTCTCAAAAATGCCCCAGTCCTCTCAGACATTCCTCTTTAATTCTAATCAAGTTGTCATCAATTCCTTACAGTCCCACAGAGCATATCGCCCCCTTAACTCACACAGTGCTTTCTTCCTGGCATAGGAACTCAAGAGCTCCACTGAATACATAATAGATAGATAGATAGATAGATAGATAGATAGATAGATAGATAGATAGATAGATAGATAGATATTGATCTATGCACATTAGCTGAAGTGTGATGGGCATTTTCTTTTGTTTTGCATCAGTGTTCAGGTCTGTAGTAAATCACAATGACATATAATTATGGTTTGGTTTGGTCTTTTTGTTTTTTGAGACAGGGTCCCTCTCTATACATCTGGCTGTCCTGGATGTCACTATGTACACCAGGCTGGCCTCACAGAGATCCTACTTGGTCTGCTTCCTGAGTGCAAAAACAAAATCAAAAACCTGAAGGATCAGCAGGAAGGCTAGAGAGCTTTACAAAGACTGGAAAAGTCTGAGAGTCTCCTATTCTTTCACCCAAGTGTACAACAGAAAACCTTGTTGGTTACTAAGAAGTGGGTAGGGATTACTCCTCACTAACAGTCAATCAATTAACAAAGCAGTTCTGAAGAGTGAAATGACAGTAACAGGCCCAAGAAAAGACAACACTTGGAGAAGATGTGACATGTCTTACAGATTTGAAGGATGTTTTCTGTCATAACTGTCAAGGCCCAGATAATATTCTTATTTTTGATCTCCAAAAATCCATTTCTGTAAGATATCTGGGACCATAATCATGATAGATGTGTAGCACACCAATCTACATATTGTCCTAGAGTGCTGGGTTGATCATTCCTCTCCACAAACCAAACATTTGTGTTTGCTGCTCCGAAAGGCTGAGCCTCTGACTCTGCCCAGCTTACCCAGAGCAACAGCCATTCCCTCCTATCTCCAACTAGCTCCATCCATCTCATTCAATAGCCATTCGCTCTGTGATAGTCCTCCTTTCCTGGATAACTCCCAAAACATCTGTTCTTCTGATGCCTGGTTTTAGCTCACTGGTGGGTCTGACAGTATCTCTTAAGCTTTTACCTCACACACTGTCTTTGGCTCAACTCTTTAAAACAAGAGATTATCAAAGTTGGTGGGAATTGTTTTGTTTTGTTTGTTTTGTTTTGTTTCATTTTCTGGGGGTTTAGGTTTTTTGTCTTGCTTCAGTTTTGGGGGGGTTGTTTTTGTTTTTTCTTAAATTGTATGAAAGATTCAGTTCACTTACAAAGAAATAGGTTAGGAGATTTCACTTGTAGTTTTAAATCCTAGAGATTAACCTATCCGTTTCAATTTGTTCTAACTATTCAATATTTACACCATTCTTCTGCCTGACTAATCTTATCTAGTCCTCCTTAAATGCATCATTGAAAGACCATCTCTTCCAAGAAGTACTTCAGATGACCAGTGTCTGCCTAGGAGTCTGCCTCCTGACTCACCCAGCATCCTGGTTTTGTGGCTCACCTCTTACCATGCTTTTTCCAAATTTCCATGTGTCTTCCTTGTTAAACTCTTAGATGACAGCACACACACATACACACACAGACACACAGACACACAGACACAGACACACACACACACACACACACACACACACTTTTTTTTCTCTTGGGTTTAGCATAGTGTCTGGAACATGGTCCAAAGTCAATGGTTATAAAGTTTCACAGATGAATTCCATTTGATTCAAAAAGTTATCTCTGTCCTCATTGGGAACCGTCCCTGGGTTTGTGTCTACTTGTGTGAACTAGACATGGTAATATATGCCTCCCAGATACTGTATCATACAGTCACACACATGACGCCTCATGAATAACAAGTACCACAGAGCAGTAGTCATCCTTGTTGACACTATTATCTATAACAGATGATATCTATTTGACTAGAATTAACTGAGCAATCTGTTATTTACTTATTAGTAACTATTACCTTTACGTATGTCCCACTTTTCACAACCCTCTGCCTTTCCTTTCAAGTGTCTAAGTGAGAGCAAAAATGATCAGGCATCCAGAAGATTCCAAATATCCAAGTGCAAGGCCATCTGCACATGCAGAGTTTGAGCATTTGGCCAGCTTTGTGCTGTCTCCAGCAGCTCTTCCTCTAGGTTCTCCTGAGTTCTAGAAAGCTACTATGCAAAGCACAGAGAGAGCACAACCCTGCAAAACAGAGCAAAAGGAAAAGCCCAGTCTATTGAGAACACCTTCTGGGGACCCAGGCTGTCTGTGCCTTTAAGTGCTCACCAATAATTCTCACTTTTCTATGCCTGGGGAAGAAAGAGTCCTGAGCTTATCTAGAGAGTGCATCCTGAAGTTGGCTTATAGGGTTTTAGGTGAACAGAATCAAAATCAGTTCTGCCATGGTGAAGGTGGAAAGTAGATACATACCCAATATATACAGTAGACTGGGAGATGGAGATTTCCCCAACAGGAAATACAGATAGTTAAAAACATAATGCAAAAGGCAAGGGTCACTTATCTCATGAAAACTCAAAGAAGACAAGATCAGGTTCCTGGCCAAAGACAAAAGTCAGTAAAATAACTCCTAACAAGGTGCCTACCCCAATTGTCATCAGAGAGGCTTCATCCAGCAACTGATGGGAGAAGATTCAGAGAGCCACAGCCAAACATTAGGCAGAGCTTGGGGGATCTCATAGAAGAGAAGAGGAAGAATTGTAGGAGCCAGAGGAATTGAGGGCATCAAGAGACCACTCCCCCAGAATCAACTAAGCAGGGCTCATAAGGGCTAAGCAGGGCTCATAAGGGCTCACAGAAACTGAAGCTACAATCAGGGTCTGAGATAGGTCTTCTGCATACGTGTTACTTTTGTGTGACTTGGTGTTCTTGTAGAACTCCTAACAGGAAGTGGGGAGGTGTCTCTGTCTCTTTTATCTGCTCCTGGGGCCCTTTCTCTACTACTGGGATGCATTGTCCAGACTTGATATGAGGGTTTGTGCCTAGTCTTATGGTAATTGACTATACTGTGTTCAGTTGATGTCCCTTCAGAGGCAAGCTCTTTGCTGAAGGGGAATGGAGGAGGAGTGGATCTGGGAAGAAGGGACATGAAGAGAGAATTGTGAGGGGTGAAGGGAGGGGTAACTTTGGTTTGGATGTAATGTATGAGAGAAGAATAAATAAAATAAAGGGGAATGAAAGGAAGCAAGCAAGCAAGCAAGCAAGCAAAAAGGAAGGAAGGAAGGAAGGAAGGAAGGAAGGAAGGAAGGAAGGAAGGAAGGAAGGAAGGAAGGAAGGAAAGAAAGAAAGAAAGAAAGAAAGAAAGAAAGAAAGAAAGAAAGAAAGAAAGAAAGAAAGAAAGAAAGAAAGAAAGAAAGGTAAAAGAAGTATGAATTCAACTTACTGTGTGGCATCATTTTGCTGCATACACAAAGGCACTGAAGTTCCAAAAATCTGATGGCCTCTATGGCTGGCCGAGTCAGGGGTAGCTCCTACACTAACATCCTGATGACTTGTACGCATGAGATGGCTCAAGCCTGATGATCTGAGTTAAATCCTGGAACTCACACAAAGATGGAAGGCGAGAACCAACTCTGTGAAGGTGGCCTTCCACAAGTACCAGGCACATGTGTGTCCAAACACACAACATCACTCCGTGATAGTAAAGCAAAATAGAATTCTGATGAACTGAACTGTGGGAACTTAGAGCATAGCAGGTGGCGAGGGTCCTTATGTTCTTCCCCAGTTTTCTATTGCTGAAAATTATATGAATGATACAACTTAGTGAATTTCAGCCATAATTGGGAACACGGCAAATATTTTAAATATTCCCAATTGGAAAATGGCCAACCACACATAATCACATATGTAAATAATAGTTCCTATCAGACATAATAATGTTTAAATAATATTAAATATTTCTAGCATAAAATTTAAAAAGGAAACTTGAGTCACAGATAACTACTTTTAGGATGGTAGGAGTGAAAAGAAAAACACAGAAAGAGACAGAGAGATCCTAACTACACTTTCATAGATACATAAGAACCAATTATATTAAAACCTTGTTTAGGAAGTTCAGTGTTTAACCACGTTCACCTGACCTATTCAGTATGACTATGGACCTCTCTTCGATCAAAAGGGAACTCTGAGGCCTGCAGTGAGAGTCAGTCTTAGGCTACCAGGTGTCATGGTTCTGTGCCCATGTTCACAGAATGCCTGGATGGAAGTCTCACATTTGTCTTTGTGCTGTTTGGGAAACTCAGAAGCAAATCCTGAAACTTGAAACATCTCCAGGTATATAGTATAGATATAATTTTAGACCTAGTAGGAGATAAAAAAGGAACAACACAGCCTTATTTGAGGCACTGTCAGTTCTAAAGGCAGCATGCATTCATGCACTGCTCACCACAAAGAAAAAAGTGTTCTTTAACCCTCCAAGTGTAGTGTCATTACAAGTCACTTCAACCACCTTGAATCAGAAGACCGTATTTACAGCTGATAATTCTGGCTTAGATGGGGCTTTCTAGCCACTCTTTGATTTAAGGACAATAGACAATAGCTATTGATTAAACAGCTGTCAGTCTTGGGGCCTCTAGAAACTGACTGAGCAGAGATACGCGGGCATTTCCATGCAGGCCAACCTCTCGAGGTGTTTGCCCCTGCTTAAAACAAGGGCTCTTTAAAATTCAACCACATCTCAGGAAACAGGGAAGTTTCCAAGCCCAGAACTTCCCCCCTGGACTTGTATTCTCCAGCTTGTCAATCAGATGTTCAACCTTCCTTTAAAGTTTAAGCCTTATTAACCTACACACTGGATTTGAGTGGCGATAGGCCACTGCAGACAAAAAGACGCCCTCTCAGGTTCCAAATCCTGTCGTCCTGGTTCAGCTCCCCACCAACTCCCTGGGCAGGATGAAAGACTCCCTCACAGTTCTGATCCCTCCAACACAAGCAATGAGAGGACAGTGCTAAAGAAAAAGAAAAGAATAAAAGTTGTTGGAGGCCTTGCTGATTGAGACGTCTTGGAGGAAAAACAGTTCTGCAGCTAACCAGATTCTCTCAAAGCAGGAGGGAGTGCCCAGCCTCTGTCCTCCAGCTCCGTGGTGAGCATGCTGTGCACGCCATATGCAAGATCCGAACCAAACATATAGTTGGCAAAAGTGCCGGTTTCCGGGGCATGCATGCCAGGGTTGCCCAGATACTGGTTAACTCCAGAGTTAGAAGTGTTCTAGTTAAGAAGATTTAAAAAAAAAAAAAAAACCTAGAAATGTCAGTAAAATTACTAGTGGAGGTATCTTAGATGTCCAAAAATATGATATGTAAGGCTGAGGCTTGAGAAAGGGGTCAACCTGGAGCAGCCCTGGCCCCAACCCTGTTTTGCGGATCCTACATCTCAGTTTCTTTCTCTTTGTTCAGGGTGGACCTTCACTTTGGGTCTGAACATCCTTTTCCACCAGGCTTGCTTGGCTCCTCTGCCGCTTTCCACAAATGCTACCTAGCTTCAAAAGCACAAGGAGCAGCACACATGCTTAATGACTGAATGAGACTGAAACACACAGTGTCAGAGACTCAGAAACATACAAAAAAAAAGCTGTATTTTTCCCTTTCCAAAGCATTTCCTACTTCCCGAAGCTAGGTGCAGCAGCTAGAGAAAGGGGTCTCATTTTCACTGTCTTGACATTTATTTTAACTGTGTTTTAAAATATCATGGGCTGGCCTATGAGACGGCTCAACTGGGAAAGGTGTTTTGCTGCTGAGCCTGAAACCCTGAATTCATTGCCTGGGACCCACACGGTGGAAGAAGCGAAACTAACTCCCAAAGCACTCAACACACGTTCATGTACACACACACACACACACACACACACACACACACACACAATGTAGTAATTTCTCTTTTTTAGATATTAAGATCTCCTTACATTTCTTAGATTGTAGGTAGCCTGAAATAGAAACCAATGGTGGAAGATACTAGAAGTGTATTCGTGCTTTAGATTCTTCAAGTCTTGGACACTGTCCCCCGAAGTCAGTGGAACTGGATGTTCTTCCAAAGAATTGGAAAGACTCCTCCAGGGACCACTATGACCTCGAAATCTTACTTCTACCCCAGGCTTAGTGCAAGAAGGTGAGGGAGAAGCCGATAACCCACGTGTTATTATTATCTACTTTCCTCCAATTTCTCCCCTCGGAGTGCATAGTACAGATCAATTACTGATGCAGTTAGTATTTTAAAAATGGTGGCAAGACAGGAGGGGATCGTCAACCTGTGGACCATGACCCCTTCAGGGGTGTCAAATGGCCCTTTCACAGGAGTTGCCTAAGACCATCAGAATACACCAATATTTATGATTCATAACAGAAGCAATAAACAAACAAATAGTGGTAACTTA
This sequence comes from Mus caroli, assembly GCF_978045245.1. Lineage (NCBI taxonomy): Eukaryota > Metazoa > Chordata > Mammalia > Rodentia > Muridae > Mus > Mus caroli. The sequence goes on from NW_028227269.1 coordinate 9,906,711, forward strand.
ACAAAGTTATGAAGTAGGAACAAAAATAATTTTACAGTGGGGGGGGGGTCACCACAACATAAGGAATTGTATTAAAGGGTCACAGCATTAGGATGGTTGCAAACCTCTAATTGAAATCAGAAAAGCACTGCTTCATCTATTAATCAGGGCTGTGAGCATGAGCCCTCGCCCAGCATGGTCGCCCTAAAGGCCGGTGGCATCTTCACTGAGCACTTCTGTGTACCAGGCATGGTGGAGGACAAGGTCAGGTACAGCCATAATCTAGCAGCACAGTTTGCTAATGCAGTGATGCTTCAGTACTTCTGGGTAATAAAGTTGCTGTCTTGAATCCCCTGAGTCCTTTGATCAGTATGGGCTAAGTGACACAGGACATTGAAGATGTTTTATATTACTGCCAAATCCTCAGTTCTACCAGCTGCCCCATCTTAGCTGAGTGATTCCCCTCCTCACATGTCCAGATCAACACCCTGTAGACACACACTAAGGGAGAGTCCCAAGTTAATGTCCCCAAAGAAAAATCTGAAATTATATGGTGATTTGATGAAATTATATGATGTCCCCCCGGTTATAAAATTGGGTAAAATATTTTATTTTCACTTTTATAAAACAACAACAACAAAAAAAACCCTGACTTTATTCTTTACACCTTTTTAGAAATATCATTATGCTTTAAGAAAAAAAAAACAACTAAAAATTCAATTCACATTTGTTTTTTGTTGGTGGTATGTTTTTTGTGGTTGGTTGGTTGGTTGGTTGGTTGGTTGGTTGGATGGATGTTAGAACAGAGTCTCAGTGTGCAACTCTTTAATAAAGCTCAGCATATAAACCAGGCTGGTCTCCAGCCATTGAGATCCTCCTGCCTCTGCCACTCCAGCCTGAAATGAAAGGCATGTGCTTCCATGGCCAGCTCGATAGCCAGTATTTTAGGCAATGTGGAATCAGCCGTGGGACTGTTTGGATTCCTCTTGTTGACTTTTAAGCAATATGATAACAGTAAATCACAACAAAATGAACACCATTAGTGTTCATACAGGGCTCAATGAAAGCATACAGCCTCTCCCGAATATTTTTCTTTAAGAAAGGAAGTTATAAGAGGAGAGAAAAGCTTACTCTCCTCCAGATTATTCAGCCAGTATATTTCTTGGGGTCAGACTATTTGTTGCTATGTCTGAGAGAGAGAGAAATTAATGAAGGCTCTAAAAGATCCCACTGCCACTGCCATGGCCCACTTCTCTATGGCGCAGAGTGTTCTTCACAAATGTCCCTCCAAAGGAGACGACGCAGTGGCTCTGGCAAAGGCAAGACTCAGTGTGCAGGGCAGCATGGAAGTGGCGAGGGTGCTTTGATATTGGCAACACTTGTCCTTGCCTCAAACAAGTGAAACTTCTCCCTCCCAATGGGGACCCCTGTGTGGTAAAGTGTACTGGGTTCTGAGCACTCAGGAGTCACAGGCTGTAGGTGTGGGATGGAGAGGAAAATAACAGAGAGGAGAGGTCATCTTAGGAAGAGTTTTTAGTCTGTGTCTTAGAATTCACTATAGCAGAATGACCTTGTCTTTCACATTTACATAGCAACTACTGAACAGGAAAATGATACAACTTTGTTAGTATACAATGGATTTATCTTTTAAAATATATAAAGAGCATTAGAACAGAGAAGGAAGATAGCTTAGTGTGTTAAGTACACCAGTTTGTGATTCAATGCCCTCCTCCCGTCAGAACCCACTGTAAAAGAGCTATGCATGGGGCTGGGGAGAGAGCTTAGTAAGAAAGAGCACTTGCCCTAGCAGCACACCAACCTGAGTTCAAATCCCCAGCGCATTCATAAAAAAATCCAAACATGGCTTCACATGCCTGTAATCCCAGCACTGAGAGTGGATCGTGAGAGCTCACTGTCCAACTGGTCTAGCAAATCATTGAGCTGCAAACTCATTGAGAAATCCTATATCAAAATGTAAGGCTAGGGAAACGGTACCGCAGATAAAGAGACTTGCTGCCAAGACTGCGTTCAGTCCTGAGAACCACATGGTGAAAGGGGAGAAGTGAATCTTGAGAACTCCTCTGATACACATGCACATGTCCACACATGTATGCACACTCACATGCACGTGAGCATGCACACACACACACACATACACACACATATACACACAAAGGTATTATTTTAAAAGAGAAGATAGACAGTGATTGAGAAAAGCATTCAGTGTTACTCTCTGGGCTCCTGGGCACCCCGTGTGTATACACACATGTACACACATGTGCACTCATACATACACATGAGCATGTACACACATACAAAATGATCAACAGCAGAATATTTAAGTGAGCATCAGACATACAAAGCTTTACAGAAGATGTATAAATGTTCCAAAAGAATGTAAAAAATGTGCACTCTCATTAAGTACCCAAGGACTTTAAACTATTCAAAAATATGATTTCATATTTAACCTTTCAAATCAAAACAATATTTTTAAAATACCAAGTATTGCTAAGATGAAAGAAAATATGCACAGACCTACACTGTAGATAGAAGTACAGATTGATATCAGGAGCTGGACGCTATCCAAATGTTTTAAAGACGGCCATACTCCCTAACCACTTAATTCTACTCTAGAGGATTGCTCTTAAGGAAATAATTGGGACGTGTTAATGATTTAGCTAAGCGGATGTTTGCTGCCGAGATGTTTGTAACCGCAAATATTTAGAAACAAAACCTAACTATTCAGCATTCATTCATGTAAGTCATTCAACAAATATTTACTAAGCACTTAGTAAACTGAGCCATGGACCCAGTAGCCCTCTTAAATAAGGCATTTCAATAGAATGGAATATTCTGGAGATACTACAATAATAAAACAATACTTAATAACTGTCATAAAAAAGCCACTTTATATTAACTAGAAGAAGATGAAAATTAGGACACACGGACGTTTGAAAAAACCAGAGAATGTGTTTTTTTAAAACCTGCAGTGTGCCATGGATCTTTAAGTGCTAACTTCTGGGTGTCGAAACATAATTGCGCTCTCTCTCTCTCTCTCTCTCCCTCCCTCCCTCCCTCCCTCCCTCCCTCCCTCCCTCCCTCCCTCCCTCCCTCCCTCTCTCTCTCTCTCTCTCTCTCTCTTTCTTTCTTTCTTTCTTTCTTTCTTTCTTTCTTTCTTTCTACATTACAACTTCATTCTGCTGTTGTGAATTTTTTTATGTCATTAATGTACTGAGTACACCTACGCTGTGTTTTGAAGAGACATCTGCTACAGAGAACATGCCAGCAGACCTTGACTTTGTCTGTTGGTGGAGTACTCCACAGCCTCCAACGATCTCACTCTTGGAACTACTCCCATGGGTATCAGCTCCTGATGTTGATGGAGAGTGGGAATTTTGGACTCGGCTGGTGGACTCCCACAGCAAGCCGTATATCACTGTGTCTGCGTGGGAAAGATTGTTCTGCCTTCTAGTCCTCTTATTCCCTTTTGTTTTTCAGTTATCTGCTGTATTTTTATCTCTAGGTTGGCTTTACTTTCTATTTCTTTCCTAAACTCTGCAGTTTTCTTTTTAATCTCCTTGGGTTAACTTTAATCCAATCTCGGAAGACTTGTTTTGGGGGAGACTTTTTAAACATAAAAATTCATAAAATGTCAAGAGAATGGAGATGCATGCCTATGATCACAGCACTGGAAGCAAAGGATCAGGAGTTCAAGGACATCCTTGGCTATCAGCAAAGTTTGAAGCCATCCTGGGTTACCCGAGTCTTTAGTTCAAAACCAAACAAATAATAAACACATAAATAGATATTGTTGGTGATGTTTCTAAAAACCACCCAAGTCTTTATCTAGACTTGTCATTTATTTCCTTAACTGATGTTTTCTTTGCCTTTCCTAAGATCCCTCTTCCTCTTCTTCACAACATCTGAATGCACGTGTGTATTGGGTTTCATCTCCCTGTTCTTTATCTTTACATATAGCCAGATATTAAGTAAACAGATGTGAGAGAGAACCAGAAGTGAGCTAAATCGAACACACAATTTGATTTCAGATTCCCGACATCATCATCTGCTCCTAGGCCTCTTTGGTCTTTTACCCAGGAGCCTGTTTGCTGGTATCTTTGGTTTTGTTTTGCAGTGCTGAGGAAGGGATTGCCAAACCCAGAATCTTGTTCATGATGGGCAGGCACTCTGCTGTTGAGCTACATCCCCCAACCCCAACTCTGATAACTTTTGTGCTTAAAACATTGGCTCAGCTCCTGGATACACTGCTCCTGAGTGAAGCAACTACCCCAGTGTGGGAAGTGTATTCTACTGGGCATTTCTACTTCTTATCATCATCCCAGGCATTTCTACTAGGCTCATCCCTCTGCCATGTGGCTCTAATCAGACAACTACTGGCTAAGGCTAAGACTCTAACGGATGCTTGTAGAAAAATGTGCTCCATACTTAAGATCTGAGCAGATAGGTGAAGAGGACAAGCCTTTACTTTGTGGGGATGCCAAGGTATTTGGCCAAAATGCCCAGATTAGTGTGTGTGTGTGTGTGTGTGTGTGTGTGTGTGTGTGTGTGTGTGTGTTGACAGAATCTCATATAGCCCAGGCTCCCACTTCACTCTGTAGCCAAGAATGAATTTGTAGTTCTGACCATGTTGCTGAGATTAACAGGCATGGGAAGCACAGTCCTCTTGACCTAGTCCTGGGTCTCTTTCTAGGTATGTAAGCATGCAGCCAAATGAACTAGCACTTCCTCCCCATTTTGTTTTCTTCCATGCATGGAAATAACATTTTAGTTATTTAGTTTCTGCTTTTCATTCTCCCTCCTGGGAAGGAAAAGAGCCTTCTATGCCTCCAGTGGAAATTCTGTCCCTGGTCTCTAGGTAAACAGCTTGGGGGTGGGGTGGGGAATTGCTTTCAAGGCCTGGTACAGTGAGGCATCCTGTGGGAAGAGTTTACCAGCAGTCTCCTCCTGCCTCAGCTGGTCCTTCAGCTGTGCCTGCCAGTCTCCTCCCCTGCTCTGCCCAAGTCCCCGCCATTCTTCTCAGCAAGTTCTCCAACGGCCACTAGTTCCTCAAAAGTCTGTTCTGGCCTCCTGCCCCTCTCAGAAGATTCTGGCTTTTGTTGTAAAGAAATATTAGTCCCCCCAGTTCCCACAATCAATGTCTGGACTTTCATGCTCCTTGCTACAGACCTAAGTACCATCAACCCTCGCCATTCACAGCTTCTCTGCTTGGAAGTTCAGCTACTCACGAAATAGGTTTGTAATTCCTAACCCTATACTCATACACTTTTGTGATCATTCCTAAACATGCACAATGTAGAAAAAAACCCGAGCCATAACACCCAGGGTAGAATGACCCCCATATTCTGGCGTTTTTGCTTCAGCAGTCACCCAACGACTGTACATTGTGTAGAATGTTGAGTTTTACTTTTTCATATTTTCATATTGGTGATTTCTCCTCTTTGATTGTTCACAAAAGCAATGTAGAGATGTTGCCTACGTTGTGTTTTACAGAGAAAATGACATGTAGTGGGCCAGTACTGTGCAGCAGGAATAGAAGTCTGAATTCAATGCTAGAGAATCAACAATATATATACTAAATATGGTGTCGTTAACCCAAACCAAGCAATGAATAAAATTATATGTCTTTTTGGATTTTGTTTTGTTTTGTAAAACAGGGTTTCTCTGTGTAGCTTTGGCTATCCTGGAGCTCACTTTGTAGACCAGGCTGGCCTTGACCTCACAGAGATCCACCTGCCTCTGCCTCCTAAGTGCTGAGATCAAAGGTTTGTGCCACCACATTCCAGCTAATAAAATTATATCTTAATTGGCTGACAGAAATGTGTTGTGAGAAAAGAAGCTCACAACAGAAATTGGCTTGCATTTTCCTCAGGAGCAGTGTATCCTGAAGTCACTAATTTCAGTATTCATATTGCCTTTATAGAATGTTAACTTCTGCAAATGATTAGAATTGACTGGAGAGCTTTAGTTCCTCTCACTTTCCATTTGAGTGTAAAGAAACAGGGCTATCCTCTCCCCTGTCTCCTCCATCCCACCCTCACTCTATCAGTTTCCTCAACATTGCAGTTACCACTTCTCCTTCATCTGTTTCTATCTACTTATGCATGTGTTCGAGTTTTCCTATCCTGAGAAACACAGTCATCCATTAGCTGAAGTCTGCCTTCAACAGCGCTCTAACTGCAACTACATGCAGGTGACCACTCCTTCCGCATCAGGACTCTAAGGAAGGAGTAAGGAAGGTTCAACTTCTGCTTTGCAGATGAAGATGATACAGTGGAAACAAACTGAGCAATTGATCCAACCTCTTACTGTCTAACCAAGAGATGGGAAGACCCCTGAAGAAGGAAGCAATGCAAGGAGGTAAGAGGAGTTGGTCATTGTCTTAGTCAGGGTTTCTATTCCTGCACAAACATCATGACCAAGAAGCAAGTTGGGGAGGAAAGGGTTTATTTGGCTTACATTTCCATACTGCTGTTGATCACCAAAGGATGCAGGACTGGAACTCAAACAGGTCAGAAAGCAGGAGCTGATGCAGAGGCCATGGAGGGATGTTCTTTACTGGCTTGTTTTCCCTGGCTTGCTCAGCTTGCTCTCTTATAGAACCCAAGACTACCAGCCCAGGGATGGTCCCACCCACAAGGGGCCTTTCCCCCTTGATCACTAATTGAGAAAATGCCTTACAGCTAGATCTCATGTAGGGATTTCCTCAACTGAAGCTCCTTTCTCTGTGATAACTCCAGCTGTGTCAAGTTGACAAAAAACTAGCCAGTACAGTCATGAAGTTGGCTGTGAAGACACAAGAGGAGAGATGTGGCCAGGATGAAGAACAAAAAAGCTCTAAGTTTTCCACCCTAATTCTAAGCAGCCCCCACAGAGAAGGTTGTCACTTCTGAGCCATGGCAGTGCTGGCAGCTTTTGCCCCTATAAGCATATTGACCCCTTCGCTTTGAATGACTATGCATGGCAATATATGGCTACTCCAAGACATGGTATACTCCCTGGTGGTGTGGTGGAGAAGTAGGGAGATGGTACTCTGCAGCATGGGGCATGGGGGAACCAAACCAAGCCCGAAGGTCAGGTAAGCCAAGCTTAAGATTGCACCTTGACCACTTACCAGTGTTTATGAAGAGTTCAGTCACTTTTCTCAGCATCTGTTTCCGGTATAGTTAGAAGTGGCTACCCCTCTGAAGACTGAATAAGTAAAGCAGGCTAAGTACCATGGCTGGAATGGAAGTCAAAGCTAGATAAATGTTTGACACTGTGATTCACCTCCGAATCCCTGCTCCCAGGAACCTCCTCCCTGGCAGAGCACAAAAAGGCTAACGTTTCCTTCTATCGGCCAGTTCAATCTCTCAAGTGGACTGTGTGATTTTCAAAGTGGAAGATCATGTAGGCATGTCAAGACTCCGTCTGCTGTGTGTACAGGAATTTCCAGAGAGGTAAAGGAGACTGATGATAAGCAGAGAGAGAAAGGCTCAGGCTGGCTTTGTGTAGTCTTTGGGACAAGCTGCCATCCATCTTCTTCACCAGCTGTGCAGAGCTAAGGGATCCCTGCATGCAGCCTGTGCCCATGGTCAGAGCCTCACAGCTGGAGTGATACAGTGCAGTGAGCTTCCAGGTCCTTCACCGAAAGAGCCCATGGGAGATGTGCCTATGTCTTCCACACTGGAAGTCTCTCAGAACCCTCAGCCATTTTAAAGGGGGAACCAAGAGCACACAACTCAACCAGATTGCTTAAAATGTGGAGAGCCCACAATAGCTATTAACCCCCATAAAAGAGGAGGAGAAAGGGGTGGGTACAAAAAGCATAAATTCCTGAAGAAAGCACCCCATCCCCTCCATGAAAGCATTTCAAATCTGGCGGAAACTTTTTCTCCAGATGCGCTTTCCCTGTCAGGGTGACCCTCCAGAGGCGACAGAAGTGACAGAGAGGAGTCTTCCCATAGCCAGGACACAAAGCTAGTGTTGTTGAAATGAGAGCCGTGTAATCAGCTAAGACATTCCTGAGCAGAACCAAGGGCAGCACATACCCCAACCTTGAACTTCTTTCCCTCCCTGCATTTTTCTAATGCTTCCTGGAGAAAGGAGCACCCAGGGGCCTGGATTCCCTTTTAACTTAATTAGGAGCTTGCAGGAGCAGAGCTGATGCTGAGAACTGACTGTGGGGGGTGCGGGCACTTTGAGAGCTTACCCTCCCAGGCTGCAGCAGCCTCCTCCAGTGGGGTGGTGGTGTCACAGGGACCTTGGCTCCCCGGATCCTAGCGAGATGGGTGTTCCTAACAGGTGGTCTGAGGGCTTTCCTGCAGATTCTTCACAAGGGGCTGGCATCTCCCTCCAGCACCCACACCCACCGGCTCATGACACAAATGAAAAACCAGGCACCTGCAGTTACCACACCCAGGCCAGGCACTCTTCAAACACAGAGAAGGCAACAACACTCTGACTCTTGGCTGCTCTGACTCTTGGCTGGGGGAGGGATGCTGTGCTGATTCTTCTACTAGCTCTGTGGCCTAGGACAAATGACAGCATCCTCCCTGTCACAGGAATTGACTCTAGGTACTATGGTGGCAGTTACAATAAGACACAGGTGGGAGGATGTATAATAGTAACCAACAACTAGAAACTGCCCAGTGAAGACCAGCTATCATTATGACCGCTTTTTCCTGCTCATTTTTCAGAAGAGTAGAAACCAGAGAGACACATCTTCAATCCTCCAGCAAGCCACACGGGACCCTTGCTCCTGAAGCACTCAGACACTGGAGCTTATCCTGCTGTGGATGTATCACTCTGAGACGTACCTTCACTCGAAATCCAATCCACTCACACAAACAATATATATGAGACACTAGCTCTCCTGTGCTCATCTGAGGAAGACAAAAGGGGCTCTGGGACCTGCAGACTCCCCCCTCCAGGGGCTCTCCATCTTCTGCACGGGCCGAAAAGAGAAAAATATAAGACTGATGGAGAGGCTAAGCAATGGACTCGCAGCAAACAGTGGAGAGATGGGCCAGAGCCGTGGGAGAGAAGAGCCCTGACACAGAGATGCTGCGCTGTGTGGATGAGACCTAAAGCGCAGCAAAGTCATTCTACTTTCTGAATGGGAACTGCCACTTCGGGGTGTCCCGAGAGTTGTCTGATAGCCACCCACTGCTTTCTTTTTGCTGAACCCCATTTTCCATTGGTACCATTCTCTAACACCATGTTCCTCCACTGCCAGCCACCGTCACATTCCCTTTGCTGAGGGATCTGACCATGGCGAACTCAAAGTCTATCCCTGGGGGACCTGAATCTCTGTGAAAGTAGCTGTAGCTCTATCCTGGGCTACATTTTCCTCTCATGCCTTACTGTCTGGGTCTTGCTTTGGGGAGAGAATGCTTCCAGGGAGTCACAGCAGTACAACTCTTCCAGGAAGATTCAGCACGGAGCTTCATTGAGGTCAGTATTAAAGCTCCACGGTGAAGGGGACGGGGGAGAGTGGAGCTGGAGAGATACCTCAGCAGCTAAAACATTTGCTGTTCTTCCAGAGAAGGGTTTCGATTCCCAGCACCCATGTGGTAGCGACCACAACCATCTATAACCCCAGTTACAAGAGCTCTGACACCCTCTCCTGGCCTCTATAGGCACTGCACACATATTACACACAGACATACATGCAGGCTAAATACCCCCCACAGAGAAAATGAAAAATGAACGCATCTTTTTTAAAGAAAGACATCATCAGCAGGGTTAAAAGGGCATAGAAGACCTTTTTAAGCTTCAGATCATTTGTACCCCATGAAATAATTATGAAATTAGTGACTACTAATTTCAGGACTTGTGGGTTAGCTCAGATCTCCAGCTCTACCCCTAAAAAGTTACATAGTGGGAAATGGAGCCTTGTCTGGGAAAGGATGTCTCCTAAGTGATACATGAGTGCAGGTTTGAGCTGGAAAGTAGGGTGACCCAGGACTGAGGTGTAATCCCACCCATTCCCTGTCGGGAAGTTGTTCCCAAATGCATCTGGAACAAACATGTGGCCTGTCTACACCAACCAATCTGGTTAATCCTTGCCTAAGTCTTCACTGGGACGCTCCAGGGAACCACCACCTCTGATGTGAGTCTCAGCTCTGCCTCCAGTGTTTGGGTGCAGGCTGGAGAAACATAAGAAGGGAAGGGAAGGCTTAAACAAAGCTAGAAATAAATGATAAGCTTGAAAGCAGATAAACGTCCCTGCCTAGAAGCAGGCGGATTTCTGAGTTCGAGGCCAGCCTGGTCTACAAAGTGAGTTCCAGGACAGCCAGGGCTACACAGAGAAACCCTGTCTCGAAAAACCAAAAACAAACAAACAAACAAAACCAAAAAACTAAAAACGTCCCTGCCTATGCCTGTGCTCCTGGCCATGCCCCTGCCTCTGCCCGGGCCTCCCAGGCAGCTAGGGTTCTGAAGCATGAAGGCTAAAGATACTGAGTTCTAGCCCTTCTTGTACATCACAGACCGAAGAACCTCAACCTCAGTTGCCCCACCCCCACCCGTTAATTTAACAGGCTGACCAAGCTGATTTTTCTTGGGGTACTCTCCCAGATGGAGTCCTGCCTTCCTCATGGTCACCCTGGTACCAGTCACAACAACACATTCCCCTCTCCAAGGCAGATGGAACAGAGAATATGCGAATACGTCTAACCAAGTCAGGAAGTCAAAACAGCCTTTCCCTATGTGATTCCAGGATCCTCATAACATTCTAGAGGACCACAAGTAGAGGATTGTGAGTGTTTGTCACATGCCTGATCTGAGCATGGCACTGAGGCAAAAGAATTATTTCTCTGGTTCCAAGCATGTTGGGTGGGGGGGGGGGGGGCAGTGCCGCATACCACTGTCAGCTCGCCTTACTGTCTCCCTCCCCATCTCTAGGCAGTTGATTACCCCCTGCCCCCAGAAGCATTCATAGTCTTGAACTTTCTAATCATGGCCCGTCTTTGTCTGGGCACTCGGGATCATATGGCATCAATTGAGAGCGTAACCCGACTCAGGTTTGGTATTTAACATACCTGCTGCAGAGGAAGTGTCTTTGAAGGGGAGGCCATGTGCGGTGGCCCTCGACCCTCCCTTCTGCATGGCCCAGCCCTGTGCCTCCTAATCAGTCTCTTCAACTCACCACGGAGGAGGTCTCGCAATGGAGGGCAATTATGAGGGCGAGGAGATGAAAGAGGCAGGCCCAATGGTCCTAAAGGTTCTTTTGCTTTTAAATTATCCATGATTTACCTGCATAAAAGGAGAGGAAGTGCCCAGAGATTATTCTAATTGAGCCAGACTTTTCAAATCATGGAAATACCAGCATTTCCAAGGGGAAATCCAATCCGTTCAAATTGCCCCCGTGAGTAACTCATACAAACAGAAGGAAAGAGGGGCTTTCATTCGCCAATGTGGGTCTGATCAGTGTAAATTGGATAAATGGCAGGGCCAGGAGGGCAGGGAGCGCTCAGCGTCCTCACCCGTGTTTTCTTAGCCACGTTTGTAAAGGAGATCGTTCTGGAACACAGGTTGTCAGAGGAAATGCCTCCAGTTGGCCACCAAGCCTCCTCCTCTGGTTATTGAAAACAGGCAGAGTTCCTGTCACTGTCCATCCTTAGGTCTCCGGGTTTCTCTGCCCTGAAGGTCTGCAGAAACCCTCCATAAGAGGACATGCTTCACCTTCTTGGTATTTCAGTGAGTGCTTCTGACAGCAAGATGAAATCTTGGTGTGATTGCTTGGCATCTCTCCTGGGACAGAGCAAAAGGTCCAAATGAATGGCCACCTCTGTGAGTGGCCAAGTCTGGAGAGGAGGAATTGGAGGCAGAGAAATTAAGTACCTTCCAGAAGGTCAGAGTTCAAGTCCCTTGAAAATTGGGGCAAGACCTTTCTGCTTTTGGGTTCCTGCTCACCCCAAAGTTGAGACAATAGTTCTTTTCTTTGGTCCACTCAAAGCTCCCCCATACATACACATATACATATGCATACACAAACACACACATACACATGTGCCTGTATATGCACACATATATAAGAATATCCCTATAAAGACCCTGTGTGTGCATATATTTGATAATATGCTGCCTCATATTTGATAATGTACTCAATAATTTCTAAGGAAACAAAAATGCTATCTAAAATACATATATATGAAATTATATATAAATGTGAAATATATATATATTTATATACATATTTTTTTACATTGATGTTCTCACTTTCCAAAAAGAAACATATATCCATACATTGATAAACACACATACTCATGGGTCTATTTATGTAAAGTCGCACTTACTACAAATCTCTACATCTCAGAATCACATTTATCTAAAAACAAATTCCAGATAACAACACTGATACTCGAGGCCACCGTTCAGTGCACAGATTTTTCCTTGTTGATCAAAGATTAAAGCCTTCTTTTGTGAAGGCAACATGCTGTTCCTTTCATCATTTTCCAAAACTGATAACCTCAGCTTTGCAAGTCACTGCGACCAGACGACTACAAGCAAACAGACAAGCAAACAAAAACCAGTATGGCCCTTAATACCTCAAAGGCTGTGGTCGCACACACTGTTCAATGGCGTGAGCCTGACAACGACACTGGGAAGAAAACAGGGACTGTTTCTGCTCCCACTTTGTAGAAGAAAGGCTTTCAGAGAGGTGCCCAACGACTCACCCAAGCCCTTGGACCTATGCTCTGGAAGGAAAATGATCAGTGAGACTAGAACCTCACAGTCTTCCTGCCCAGAAAGACTAGTGAGGCAATTCTAAAGCTATGTAGGTGCCCCACAGCCCCTGTCCCTCTGTGAAATGATGTCATTTCATGAACAGACAGATAGCATAACTTAGGTTCGTAAGACTGGGTGACAAGCTCCGGGCCAAGGAGTCTTTGAAGCAGTTCTGAACGCTAAGGAGCATGCAGAAGCAACTGTAGACGTGGCTGTTAGACTTATAAACTCATAGCAGCCATTACTACATGCATAAGGCCTGAACAGGGTGCAGCCAAACCAACTGGTATTCTATCATGAATCCGGGGGGACTTGAAGATCCTACCATTAGTTAAGGAGCTATTGGCAAAGAAAAAAAAAAATAAAAGAAGAAAAGAAAAGGAAAAGGGAGGAAAGGGGAGGGGAGGGGAGGGGAGGGGAGGGGAGGGGAGGGGAGGGGAGGGGAGGGGAGGGGAGGGGAGGGGAGGGGAGGGGAGGGGAGGGGAGGGGAGGGGAGGGGAGGGGAGGGGAGGGGAGGGGAGGGGAGGGGAGGGGAGGGGAGGGGAGAGGAGAGGAGAGGAGAGGAGAGGAGAGGAGAGGAGAGGAGAGGAGAGGAGAGGAGAGGAGAGGAGAGGAGAGGAGAGGAGAGGAGAGGAGAGGAGAGGAGAGAAGAGAAGAGAGAGAAGAGAAGAGAAGAGAAGAGAAGAGAAGAGAAGAGAAGAGAAGAGAAGAGAAGAGAAGAGAAGAGAAGAGAAGAGAAGAGAAGAGAAGAGAAGAGAAGAGAAGAGACTGATGTTTTAGGGACAGAATTGAGGAAAAGAAAGAAGAAAGGTAGGAGTGGATATGATCAAGCTATACTGTGTGCATGAACAAGATTGTCCAAGAAGACAGAAAAAGTATTTAATTAAACAACAAGTGACCCTACAAAGAAATGAAGAGCTAGTTCAGTGGTAATCAGATTCTCCATACATAGAGATCCAAGGGTTTCTTAAACAGTGATAGTGTGGTGGCAACCACAGCCACATATCCACTACTTATGAGGTATAAATAAGCTCTATCTCCAGGACAATAGTGAACCTACTCAGAGCTTAGTTTATTGTATCAGGAACACCCTGGGGATCCTAATCAAAATCTAGGGTGTGGGTTTGTGGCTCTCATTCTTGTCTTACCAGATGCCTTACCAAAGTTCTCTTTATTGGCAAGTGGACAGATCCTCATATTTAATACATCATTTTGTCTGAATGCTTGAGTAATAAAGATGACATAGAAAGATGCCCAAATCACTCCTTAGAAGTCATGTTTTCTCCAGCTACTCTAGTACTGAGCAGTGAATCTCTGGGCAGCAATCTTCACCAAAGCTCAGCTTCCAGCCTCAAGAGTGGTGGTTCTCAACCTGTGGGTTGTGACATCTTTGGAGGTTGAATGACTTTTTCAAAGGGGTCACCTGAGACTATTGGGAAACACAGATATTTACATTACAATTCATAGCTAGCAAAATTACAGTTATGAGGCAGCAATGAAATAATTTTATGGCTGGGGATCACTACAACGTGATGATCTGCATTAAGAGGTCCATTAGAAAGACTGAGAACAGCTAATCTAGAGTCTCTGGTGGCTCTGGGATTATCTAAGGACATTGCACTACGAACAAAAAACCCCTAGGTACTTGTCTCTGGTGCACAAAGGAGAGGTTCTAAGGGGAGGGACTTGGAGGCTCCCACCATGCCTCTAGGAGATTATGTGTTCAGTGCACCTATAGCCCAGTGACACTTTGTGAGACAAAATTCCTAAAGCCTGTCTCTGTGCCTGTGCTGATCATCAGTATTCCTTCTCATTCACAGATTCGGTGACTATAAGATAGGCCTACGGTCCAAAAAGTATTTGCAACCCCTACATAATACCCATGGCATTTACACTGCTACTTGTGGATATTAGATGAACAGCAGACACTGAGGTCACATACATCTCAACTGTTATCAAGAGAGACCCTGTGTCACCCCTCAGACTGATTGAGCATGCCCTTTTTGCAGTCTGTTTGGTGCCCAGTTTTAGTGTTTTGTTTTCGTTGTTTTGTTTGTTGTTATTTTTATGTTTGAAGTGGACTTTGAGAGTAGAACTGAAGAGCTATTCAGTAGCCTTGGCCCAGGAAACTATGCTGTGTCTTAAAGGAAAATATGGAGTCCAATAAGCTATATTAGACTGGAGTTCAGGGCTGTCAGCCATCGGTCTAGTGTGTCTGTCAGGAGTGTAGTGTATGAGAACCCACAGTATATATGGAAGTATCTTCACGCAAAAGCACAGATTCTGTGCTGATAGGTTGGCAAAACCACCGTAGCCAGAGGTCGTATGCTTTCTTCAGGAGCCACACTTCACTGCTGGCTGCTTCCATGGTTTCAGTGGTACATGAATAACATAAACTAATCGCAGTTATCCAACATCTCATTCCTAAACAGGCACTTATAAGCCCCTCTGCTGGCTTGCCTTTGTGCCATGGCTTCTGTCTAAGCTGCTGTGTGTCTCCATGCACTCAGTTTTAGGCCTTGGGCTGGCAAAATATCTGATCACTGACCTTGTGCTATCTGTCCTCTGCCATGTAGGTGCTATCCACCCTTCTAAGGCTTAGAATCCAGCTCTTGGCAGCCTTTGGACCTCTCCCTGATCCCTTTGGCTAGGCCAGTTTCTCTCCTTGCACAGTATACTGCCAGCCATGAGACTTGACCTCACACACATTGTCTCAAAAGGCAGAGGACAGGTTATCCCATGCTGGATGGTAGAATGATGACATCATGTCCTTACAAAAAGTGTGTGCTGAGACCTAGACATCCAGAGAGGCAGGTGGTGCTTAGACAGTCTGTCTGATATCTGGGTAGAGCTGAATATGTCATTACCCACATATCTCCTCCTGCAGACCTGGCTTCTTGAGACAAAATGCTTCCGCTACCACCTGGCCATCCCAGATGAGGGCTAGGGAGGGAGGGAGACTCAAGTCTCATTCACTCAGAGAATAAAACCCACAGAGATTTGAAAAGTCAAAAGCAAATGAAGCGAACACTTGTCCCCCCCAGCAACGACACAGGAACACTCAGAATTGGATGCCATAGGTCTTGAGTATCTTTAGGAAGGGGTACAGTATGTTTGTAGTGTTTGGAGGTACTGGCAAATTGAGGTAGTTAGCCCCGTGTTTAGACAGTCCCTCGGGCTGGATAGGTGATAGGAAGCAAAGAGTAGATCTGGTTGTAATAGGAAATCAGCTCCTCTAAGAAAGACTGCGATGGATGAGACTATAGAAAAGATGGAGCAGGGATTGTGAACAAGGCAGAAGGGCTTTCTTTATAAGACAGAGCATGGGGTATCAATGTATGGGGAGAATGCTGCACCTGAAGAGGTTGCACAAGTGTTTACGTACACCAATCTCAGAGAATCTGGGTCTGAAAGCACCATTTACCTCATGAACTATGGTCTACAGGTGACTTTCCTTCCCTAGGTCCCCTTCTATTCTAGAGTACAGAGGTCCCCATCCTGCCTCGTCTGGATAAAGATAAGGTAGCATCAATGTGCACCTACATGACTCTAAGCCCAGATGCTGCTTTGATATAATTAATCAAATGTGATTACACCATTAGTACTAGTTCCTCCTTTTAAATGCTCAAATTTGATGTGAGGAACAAGTCTGCTAAACTTCACCATAGCCGACTTGCTTGCTTCCAAGAAGTGTAAAGCATTGTCCACCACCAGAAAGAACAAAACCGGTAAAGCTCAGCATGTCAAAGAATGCCTGTCTGCTGCTGTGCATGAGAAGAAAGCAGAGCAGGCATCCCAGAACTGGCTGGGAGGATGAGACACACAGGCCTTTGGACACTCTAAAGGTATCAGAGACTTCCGTAGAAGCAGAACAGGGAAGGAGGCAGGTACTCCAAGGCCTGAGAGACTGGAGCGCTCACCTCCCTGTCCCAGTGGCCTCTCAGCATCCTCACTGATAATAACACCTTGTGGGTTTACAGGAACTTTCCCAAAGGATCTGAAAGCTGAGGAAGACCTGACCTCATTAGTCTTGACTCTGTGGGAAGGCCATTAGTTCCGACAAGTCAAATTCATGGTGAGTCACCAAGAAGGGCAAATCCAGGACACTAGGGAGAGAAACCCCTGGGATTCCTCCTCCATTTCCACCTCCCCAGATCTACATTGCCACTATTTTTATGGTATCATACATGCCCTGATCCAGCCAGAGATCCAGACTGTGCTGCCCCTAGTTCCGATGGAGCAAACCCAACATTTTGTGCTGAGTTATTTACCCCCTTACATGATGAAGATGCATCCAAGTCTGCCCTTGCTTTGTTCAAAACAAGGGCCTTTCTTGTGGTCAAAATGAACCACCTGTTTGCTCTAGACAGTCCAGATTGTCCTATGAGCAAGGCCTACGGTGATACTCAAAATACACAGTATTTATTACGTAAGAGCTTGTTATGGTTTTAATGTAAAATATAACTCCAAACTAAGAAGTTTTGGACTTTTAAACTGGTAATATTTGGGGGACATTTGAAGTTAGACTAAATGCATTTTTGCATTATAAAATGACTTTGAGTGTATGGGGGCCAGAAGCAGAAAGTTACAGCTTGAGTATCCTTCATGGGTTCATGTGTTTGACCATGAGGTTTCAGGT
The DNA here is from genome assembly GCF_978045245.1 of Mus caroli. Taxonomy (NCBI): domain Eukaryota; kingdom Metazoa; phylum Chordata; class Mammalia; order Rodentia; family Muridae; genus Mus; species Mus caroli. The sequence continues at coordinate 9,924,061 of NW_028227269.1, forward strand.
CATAGTACTATATGAGGTGTTGGGAAACTTTTAAAACATGGAGTCAGGCTGGCAGGAGTCAGGCCATAAGGACCAGACTTGAGGTTTATAATGACTCTTTACTTCCTGATAACACACTAAATATGAGCAAGCCGTGCCACGAGTTCTGAATGGCCATGGATGGAGCCCTGGCTGCTATGCCTTCTTCACCATGACAGAATGCATCCCCTTAGTCTGTGAACAAAATAAATGCTTTCTCCCTTAAATTGTTTCTGACAAGTGGTTCTTTCAGAACAATGGGAAAAGAGAGCAAAGCAACATAGAGCTAAAAAGGTGGTGAGAGGAAGTGTAGACTAGAGATCTTTCCAGACCATTGCACCTTCATGATGAGCTGGGTTTCATGCTTGACTTGTGAAGGCATGCTTTCTCAGAACACACACGCCATACAATCTCATGCTATGAGATAACATGCATTGTCCTCTTGTGTACACAAGTGCACATATCTTCAACCTCAGACTTCCTTCACAATACTCACTTGAAGCAACCCATGGTACAAGCACATCTCTGTGCATCAACCACATGAATGCATTCTAGAAGCACACACAAAGACATACCATGACAGACAGACACACACACACACACACACACGGCTATGCCTGTTTCTCTCTGTCAGTTGTCTTCTTGTTTACACTGTAGGTCCTTCCAAAAATAAGCTGCAGGTGGGTTAACAAATAGCCCCATGGCCTGTTTGTTCCACACTAGACACCAGCCTCATCAGGTGACAGCGTAGGATTCTTTGATTCTCAGCACAGAATATTCCCACTTGGGACCTCACAACTCCTCTCCCTTTCCAGTCAGGGAACTCCCATGAGGCAAATTCCTCACCTGGGGTCACTGTCCTTTCCTGGATGTGGGAATTAACTTTGCAGCCAAGTTAATTCTGGGATACCTGTTACCACAATTTCATTGTACTAGATGGGGGCTTCCTGGTAGAGCCAGGGCTTTGCCCAAGACAGAAGCCCACTGTCTGGGCCAGAGAAGAGAGCCACATTGTCTATAGGCCAAAGATTTTGACTGGCTAAATCAAGTTTCCAAAAAGAGGCAGAGGCCCTGATTACCTGCTTGTTCTAATTTTTTTCCCCAGCCATTAACCTTTCTTTTCTTGGTTTCTTCTAAGATGGGAATTCTCAGTCTATGGGTTGTGACCCTTTTGGGGGTTAAATGACCCTTTCAAAAGGGTTACCTAAGACCATAAGAAATCACCAATATTTACATTATGATTCACAACAGTAGCAAAGTTACATTTATGAAGTAGCAACAAAATGACTTTGTGATTGGCGTTCACCACCACCTGAGGAACTGTATGAAAGTGTCACAGCATTAGGAAGGTCGAGAAGCACTGCTCTAAGATCATGACAATGATACTTCCACTGGCAGACGTTTGTGCTGCTTAAGTAGAATAGAGCAGTGGAGTAGGTAACGCTCAGCCCTTCATCTACAAACCAGGAAGTAGCTGATAGTAACACCATCCATTTTCTTTTCCTGAGAACCAGACTAAATCTATAAAGCTTATAGATCTTATAGATCTATAGAGTCCCCCAGGACCTTAGATCTATAAAGCTAAAAAGGGCGATGCCTTCAGGTCATCCTGTCCAGTCATCCCCCATGAGGGAAGGAAGTAAGAAGCCAAGTGATCTACTGCTCAAGGCTTCACAACTTTAGCTGAGTTCAGAGTCCAGTTATGAGGTCAGGAGGAGTCTTGGAAATCACTCTAGCACAGGCATAGTGAGTCTTCCTTTCTTTTGAGGTCTTCTTCAAGGAGGCAGGTCAGGCTAACAGGAGACAGAGATATCCATCCCACATGAGTCATTTCAATTGTTCTTATGAAATTCTGCAATGCAGCTAAAACAATTCACATTTCTCATTTCATAGGTGAAACCAGGAAACTGAACCAAACCCAGAGAAGTGAGGGATCACCTACACTCACGCCTTTTCATCGCTAGACCAGGGTATCTCTCATCATCATCATGACAACTTACAGAATAAACGGACATCATTATCACTCTCCTTTGTTCAGAGCGGAACCATGCAAAAGGCTTGGCTCAGGCTCAATGAGCAGAATACAGAGGTTAGAGCCTTTATGTTGCACATCTGGATTCCTACGTCAGTGGTCTGTTTCCAATGGTAACTTCTAAATGGCAATTCAAACACCACCTCCTCTGGGAAGCCTTTGGGAAGCACTGAGCTAGGGAGAATAGATGACTTCTGGCATGGTGCCTTACCTCCAACTCCCCAGATCTTATACCAGGCCCCATAATTCCACTTTTCCACAATTGGCTTACATGCCCATCCTTCTCTCCCAGCATCGTCTTCGTCTTTGTTCTTTGAGAAGTAGGGGGACATAGGATCTGGTGCGCAGTGTGTGCTTAGTAAATGTCTGAATGAGAGAATCAATCAAACAGTGACTGAATCAGTGCTCTGAACACAGGATCCCTGAAGCCCATCACCCATGCAGAGTAACCTCTCATTATTAAACACAGGGAAGGCATTAACTAGTCCCCTGACACTTAGTGCCAACAGGTCCCAAAAGAACCCAGTGCCAAGCCTGGCACTAGCAGTCTGAGCTCTGAGCAGTCTGATGCTGTGCCCTAGGGTATCTATCGCACAGAAGCCCAATGCCACCCACACTGAGTAGAGAGGGTGAAAACGCTTTACCCCCATTAATAATGGGCCCATTTCTGGCTTCAGAGCCTGTGAAGCTGATCCAGGCTCAGGAACTTCAAAGGGAGCTCGGTGCTGGAATTGGCCCCAGAGGGTACAGAGCAAGACAAAACATGGGCCACAGTTTTTATACTGTGGATGGTATATAGGAAGTCATTGTTACTGAGAACTTGCCCTGCCAAGCCTATGAGATTGAAGGAGCCGAATATCTCCTATCTCTGCATAGCTTAAGAATTAGTGCACAAACCATTTTGGTTCCAAGGCCCACCAGACTGTAGTGGGGCATTGCAACATGTTTTGTTTTCCCCTCCCTGGAATTCTCCCTCTATCCCCAAAACATACACAAACATACAAGATAAATACAATAAATAAAAACCAACACCGACTCAAACTCAAGTCTATCCAACCTGATCCTACAAACCGCACAATAGGCAGAGTCATTACGTCAAACAATGAAAAAAAGTTATTGAGGTGGGTAAGAGGCTCTCTCCCCGTGTAAACAAATCCAGATCCCAGAGAATGGAATTCTTCCCTCTTCTTCCCAGTCCTCCAGTGAGGACTCAGCATTAGTGATGCCAGATGAGAACTATGGGTTGGAATGAGTGTCTCCCAGACACTACCTTCCCACCGTCCTACCCTGGAATACCTTGCAAAGTATTTGAGCCTCAACACTGAAATTATCTCTTTCTCGTTGTTTGACGTGTCTGTTATCAGCCTTCCAGATCCATGAAATAAGGCACCTTCTCTTTTGCTTGTCACAGAGCCTCAGCACCCGGGGGAAGAGACTGGAATGCAGTAGACACGAATAATGATTTTATGAATAGCTGTCAAATGCCTGGCATGTGATATGTGTGAGACAGTTTCCTGGGTGGCCTTAGACCAACCCTGCCTCTCTTTCCCTTTCATACTCAGTTCTCAAGAATAACTGCAAAATGCATGAGGAATGCAGACTTCTGAGGAAGGGAGGGACAAGCCTCAACAGCTGGTCCTCCTTCTAATCACCATCCCGCTGGCCAAACACAGTTTATCCTTCTGAGCTTTAGTATGTCAAGTCATGTGATCCAAAGCCTAGCAGCCACAGAAAGCTAATCCATGAGTCTTCATGCAGCCGAGGCCTGGACAGTCAAGGCTCCATGCACTCTAGGCAGAATTCCTCATCTATGGCGAAGTAGCCTACCATAACTACTGAGCATTCACTCTTCTTCCCAACCTGTCAGTAAGAGATAGGCCCTCATCGTGTAACCTATAAACATAGATATATTTTATAATGCAGTGAAGTTCATTGGTGCACAGTGAGACAGCCAGGCAGAACACAGCAGAGGTGATGTGGCTACATTAGTTGACAGAGCACCCACCTGTGGGATGATACAAGTTATGGAAGATTTTTACAAATATTGAAAAGAAACCTAAGCAGGCTATTCATAAAATGGTTGAAAAATCAAGGTTATTATTGTGAAAAAAAAAACCTAAGACAGAATAAATACATAAGGCTCGTCCCTTGGAAGGAGAAAATGGCTTCTTTGAGAGCTGCAGAGTCTAAAGCACGATTATAGTTATCACAAGAGGGAAGAGGATGAGGAACAAAGAACTGCAATGGTGTACTTTCCACGATTAAGAAGGCCTTAGGGGGGACTGCTGAGATGGCTCAGGGGTTAAGAGCGCCGACTGCTCTTCCAAAGATCCTGAGTTCAAATCCCAGCAACCGCATGGTGGCTCACAACCATCTGTAATGAAATCGGATGCCTCTTCTGGAGTGTCTAAGACAGCTATAGTGTACTTACATATAATAAATAAATAAACATATTTTTAAAAAGAAGGCCTTAGGCATCCTCTATATATAATTCTAGATAATATGGAGTTTCTTCCCCATAACCATATCCACCTATACAAACACAAGCCTTAGTGAGCTCTAAAAAAAAGGCATCCCCCTATGTGGATGCAGCTCTGAGGACACCCCTGCCCCAAGGCTGGTTCATCACACAAAGTCAGCCTGCCTTACAGGGCACAGTCTGCATTTCAGTCGCCATGTGCTTCCTTGGCTGTGTGTTCAGCTGAAATTGTGCAGATCCAGGCAGAGAGCTCTGCTTGCAGAGAACCCAAATGTGTTGCAGAACCGCATGCTCTCACCCAGAGACCCTCACTTGCTCTTTCCTCCCTGGCTATTTCGGTAGCTTTCACTACCTCTTCAGCTTTGACACGATTCTGGAAATCATTCAGATTGGGGGCTGCTAGGCTGTGTAAGCCCTGAGAGCACGCTTAAGTCACGCTTACTATGGACTTACTGGAGGTCTCTATGGTATAGCGGTCTCCGGCTCCTCTGAAGGGGGGTTTTATTTAGAATCCAACAAGTCCCTTCTTCTTTTAGGAAAAGTCAATAAAAAGCTTTTCAAAGAAAAATTCCCTAAAGCAATACAAATTCGAGAGACAAGAAAAGAGGCCATTGATTGAACCTAGTGCAGAACCTTAGGGAAGATCAGCACAGGGCAAATGGCATCAATTATCACCGAATGATGTCAAATGCCCAGGCTTTAGGGTCATACAGAAAAAAACTAAAATAGATGCCACTCGTCCACTTAGTCCACTAGACAGAGAAGCACCTATGGTAAACATTGCTTCTTCTACACACCCTTCAGCTGGACCAGAGCCATAACATGCAACCAAAGCCCAGGCTCCAGGTATTGAACATCTTTTGAAACTAGCCTCACTCAAGTGAAAGTTCTACAGCATGGCTGTGCTCCAAGGAAGGAAAGGAAAAGCGAAAGGAGACAAGAAAAAGGTTAAACCAAGCTTCTAGGGGGCCTTACCTTGTTCCACATTAGCCCTGCTTTTAAGGAATCTCAAGGACTGCAAATGTCGAAGCCAGTCTGTGTGCCCTCTTGCTTACTGTCATCTAATCATGCCACCCCCTCTTTCACTGTCCCAGACATGTAGCATGTCCATACCTCTCCCAGAGAACCAGGTTTATAAGAGCTTTGAGCCCTACCACCAAAACTTGCCAGCCATGTCATCTTGGGCTGAAATGCCCCTGCACAGTCTAAAGGAGGTAGCAGATGCATCGACTTCACAGTATGATAATAGAGACTTAAGTAGCTCAGTGCAGACTGATTCTCCAAGAACAGTACAGAGTACATACTCAGGGTGACTGAGTGTTTGCAGTAGTCACATTAAAACACATGGTTTTCCCATTTGAGTCCATCTTCCCTAGTTCCCCGATGCCCCCGGCTTTGGATCCGCTTATTGGAACTCATCTGTATGGTGACAGGTCTATGACTATTGCTCCCTCTCAGCTGTGTGGGAAGAGTCTAACTAGAATCTGGACCCAGCACTAACATACATCCTGCTCCAAAGAGTAAATTCCTACTAAATGTACAGTTGTGTAGGGTGTTTAAACATTTGATCCTCACAATTAATTTTCCTGTTGTTCCTGTTTTGTAGTTTAGATAACTGGGGTCCTGAGAAATTAGATGCTTGTTTTTCACAGTCACATGAGTTTTGGAAAATAAACTGAATTTGGGGGTACTTGTCTGAATCTGTGAGGTTTATTGTTGTTGTCTTGGCTTTTGTGCATCTTGTTGCTTTGTGCAACCTCCTGACTTCACACCTTTCAGATGCCAAAAGAAAATAAGTTAAAGCAAAGCCTGAGTATTAATGAGGCATTCTCTAAATATAGATTATGAATAATGGCATTCTAGATAAAGAGCATTTCATGACCTTGGGCAATGAGCAAGTATGTTGGGGGCAATAATCACTGTCTCACTAAAGACTAATCCCTTTGAGGCTAGAGATTAGATTGCCACCCCAATATGGTACCACTACTGAGCTCAAGCATTTAGTATAAGATATATAAGCAAAGGATGGAAGGATGGATTGGTGGCTGAATAGGTGGGTGGATGGGTGGGTGGGTGGAGGTGAAAACTAGAAGAAGTTACTCTCATTACAGAAAATTAGAGTACATTCTTAAGTCTGTTTGTTCTGAAATCTTGAATTGTACAAGTGCTCTCTAGTGCTGTCTATTGTGGCCAAGGTTGGGGTACTTGATTCAGTAGTATTTATGTTTTCATCAGAATTAGAAAGGACACCATAGAAGACATGTCACAATGGACTGCTGTATTGAAAGCCAGATTGTGACCTGCAGTCCCACTCTGTCCCAGACATAGTGCTCAGGCACAAATGGAGAGGGTAAATTATGAGGGACTGTAACATTCAGGAGACTGTGGTCAGGCTTGGAAAATGAGTCTGAGAAACAACCCATGGTACCTAGTCTGCCATAGCTCTTTCTAGATATACACAAAGATGCACAAAGCTAAGTGCTGTGGTGTCACTGAAGGCCACTGAGGAGCATTCTGCAGGGACTGAGCATGAGATGGTCTCAGGCACCTTTCTAGTCATTCTTTATCCCAACCTGCTCTCAAAGAATGGAATTTAAACAGCAGAAGAGAATTCAAACCATTTGAGTCTCCAAAATCGGCAAAGCACATCTAGGGAGAAGTTTTGCAACTCCCAAATGGACAATTTTATGGTTCATTTAATGCTTTGGGACAATTTGCCTAATGACAAGTTCATGTAGGAAGATTGAAAGTGAGTTTTATGCACAAGTGCCTGGAGTGACATGCATTTGGCCTGTAACACATCATCAACAGCTAATGCCTCCCCAACCCCAAGATTGCCTGAAGACTCTATTTTTGGCAAAATTGATCAAGCCATTTCCACAGGTTCCTTTAATTTTCCAGAGACTTGCGGGACTATATCAGGGAACTTATGAAGAGAGAGCCTCTCACTGGGAGAAGACATGCATCATTGGGCATCTCTGTGGGCTCTCTCATAAGCAGACTTGAAGTACCCAGAGTGGCAGGCATATCAACAGAGCAATGACACATTACATGGAATCTGCTACTAATTACAGACTGTTCTTGTGATAGGAAACTACCATGTAAAAGAAACAAACCAACAACCACCACTACAACAACAACCAAAACAATTAAATAAAACCAAAAACCTTACTCTAGTGGTCCTAGGGTAGGAAGAGGAAACCTGCACCTACCACTACCAGACAGAGATGAATACTTTTTATACAGCCGTGTTCGTGGCTGTTCCAAAGTGCTAAATGAGCACTTTGGGGTCAGTGACATGTTCAAATAACTGGAATTTGCCTGCTATGTGCAGCTGTTTGCTTTCGATTTGCTACTCCTTGATGGAAATATTCCTAAACAATTATGCTGCTAATCAATTTATTTTTTCCTTTCTCTGAACTATTAAGAATCACCTTTTGCCTGACATGTTTTGTGCTGGCAGAGCAAGCCAACGAATGTCTGTGTATTTACAAACAGTTATGCTGGTTGGCTGTAAAATGACCTGCCAACACTCACAAGGTAGTCTGAGGAAGCCACTCTGCTTCCCCAGACCGGATTGTCTCAGATCTAAAATTAGAAGCTAAAATTACAGGGTCACTCAGGCCCCTTCAAGCTCCAATACTTTGTGTTTGAACTTATTAATTTGCTTCCAGGAATAACTGTCACTTTAATAAAGCTAACTGTGAAAAATTAGAGAAGAGTTAGAAGACACATTTTAAGGTTTATGAGGAGATGGCTCTAGAGCTGTTTTCTGGTTTAAACAGACTTATTTACGCTCTTACATCAAATATGTTGATGTGGCTGCAAATAGAAGACAGTGTGTTCTTTCTCCCGCGGATTCTTTTCCTTCGTCTTCTGGCCAATAGGTGCTTTCTGTTCATCTGCCCCCAAAAAGGAAATGCATGTGAAACTGTGAGTTCCCCAACTTCAAGAGACTAAGTTCTGGAGACCATATGAACACAAAACAAACGTGACAAGAATCTAAGTCAGACAGAATGGAATCAGAAGAGGCACAAAGGGTGTGAGAGTTCAAAGAGGGTGTGAGAAGTTCTGGCTTGGTGGGGACCCATGAAGGAGGAGCCATTGTTACATTAAATAATTAATAAAAATGGATGTACAGAAACATAGAAAGCATCCTTGAAAGTAGGGAAATACCATGCGTGAAAACAACTGAATGTTTTGGCATGAGCATGCAGGAGCATTTGCTGTGAATGTAAACTCTCGAAAGCAATCTATCTGAGACTTAATGTTTGCACCTCCGGAACCCTGCACAGAGCAGCTGCTCACTAACAGGAGTGCATGAATGAATGAATGAATGAATGAATGAATGAATGATCATAGGAAGAAACTTGGGATGGCCTATTTCTCTTGGTAAATGCCAGTCTAGCACATAATACTATAGATGCACACAATAAAAAGCCTAGAAGATCTTAAATTCAGATTTAAAAAAAAAAAACTTAGCTCTGACCTCTAATGACAGGGGCCCCAGAAGACATATATCAGGACTCAGCTTGGAACACTCAGTTTAAGAAATAAAACAGAAGCATGAGGCACACAGAAGGAGAGGCTAACAGTACAACATGAGTCTGTATGTTCACTGTGATGCTAGAGAATTTCAGATGTGTTTCAAACAAGCAGAGCACAATGATGCAAAGAATTGACGGGTGAAGAAAGGGTTAAATACACTGTCAGTAGTTGGAGGAGTTTTTACTTGAGAAATTGACCAGTAGCTCCATATTTTATGCCCTGCATCAGAAAATTATTAACTAGTAATGGGAGACCCCAGTCTCTTGCTGGGGGAAGAACATAAAGAATGGGAGCCCCTCAGGTAAGGTTAGGCTCTGAGATGCCTGTAAACCTGTCACCCCTCAGGACAGCTGCTGCTGGTGTCAGTTTCTTCTCTTGGTTCCCACTCAGGACCAGATACAACAGGGAGTATCAGAATAGACTGGGAACCAGGTGACTCAGGTACTCAGTATGCCGAACCTTCTTATTACATGAGCCGAGACACAACTTCCTCACATCCACTGACATACTGGAGCCTACTCTAAGCTGGTGGTCAGGATTCTTCCCAACACCATGTCTAGTGTTGTTCCTATAGGACCTTGACATTGGTCTGATAGGGGTGCATACATCACAGAAATCAGCAAATGCTGGGTTTTCCAGGACTGATTAATATTTTTATTTTTGTCAAAACCACTAACAACCATGTCTATGTCCCCCAAGGGCAGAACAGAGACATAACAACAGGTAAGCAGACCCCATAGGGTTATCAGGATTGTTCCGTTGATTGAAATTAATCAAGTGATTAGAATAGCTCCCTGCACACATAAGCACCCAGCAAGACAAGCACTCATTACCCATGGTTCTTCTACATGTCTTGTTCTTAGGGATAAGGACTTGATGTTTTTCTCATAGTAAGAACGATTGCACAATTCTACCTTATGTACCTGCATCAACCTAGTGCCTGGCACCAGGAGATGCTCACAAAGTGTGGGCAATCATGATAGTACCCCTCAGAACAAATGAACTGGAGATTCACCTAGGTCTCTATGGGTATCTGTGTTAGCACTAGCAGGCCACACTCCTTTAATTAACAAACCAGCCTTAGCTTTTCTTCCACCTCCCTCTCGTCTCCTGCCCGTCCTTCGTTTCAACTCCAGTTTCTTAACAAATCTCTCTTTTCAGGAACAGGGAAGCTGCTCTGTCCTGGGGACGTGCCAATGGAGCGGTGTGTGTTGGCTCCACCAGCGGCTGTCACTCTCAGGAGACAATGGGATTGCAGCGCCAAGGGGGAGAGTTCTCCATGCAGAATTTCCCTGCTTAATCCACTCTTGTGCGCTGGCACCAAGTCAACAAAGGAAAGGAACCAAATTACCCGGGCGGCTTTGGCAGGCTGTGCCACTGTCAGCGGGCCAGAAGTTAATTCCCTCATCTTCCCCTGTGCCACCAACTGAGGGGGCAGGTCTGGCCAGGCTGGCTTTCTGTGTAAGTCTGTCAGGTGGTGTGAAGGGGAGAGAGCAGATGAGCAGAGGGTGGTCTATCATCCAGGCAGCTCCACAGACAGACGGAGGGACAGATGCTGTCCTACTGTGTGAATCCTGTCTGCCACCCAGGCCAAGACTCAGCACAGGTAGAGGAGTGCATAGGAGAATGGAAACTCAATGGTACCCAGCTCATAATGTCCAAAGCTGATGTATGAGAACTTCAGAGAGGGCTACCATGGAGACTTCTGATAACATGGTCAGCCTGGCACTTAGGAAGACTATGGTAGGGGGCAGTGGTGTCCCACCACTCTGGAGCCATTCTATTCCAATATAAATCCACAGCTAGGGTAGGAGAAGGGGCCAGTGAGTCCTTCCATGATGCTTTGTGCTGTGTGAACCACGCTATGTGTGTTCTGTCTTGTGTGAGCCCCACCATGACTGCTAGACTCACATTGTTTGCTTTGCTGATCTCATTTGAAAGGTAGGGAAGCTGAGGTTCAAGAGAGAGCAGGAGCCATCAGAGCTGAAATAGAGTGGCTCTCTGCAAAGGTTTCCAATCTTGTGGCAAGAATATGCTTTGTAATGTAGCTTGCTATTGTTACTGAAATAACATGCCCCTTAACTGTGTTCAAGTGGTCTAATACCTAATCTATTATCTACTCATCCATATTTTGTGTATGTGTACAAGTGGTGTGTGTGTGTGTGTGTGTGTGTGTGTGTGTGTGTGTGTGTGTGTGTGTGTGGTATGCGCGTGTGCGCACACGTGCATGCACATGCACCATTGAGGTCAGAAGACAAACAGCTCTTGCCTTCCAACTGGTTAAGGGAGGGAGGGGCTGTCCTGTAGTTTCTGTTGCCGCTCTGAGTACACAAGCTAGCTAGCCCATAAGTTCCCAGGAAGTTCTGCATCTGCCTCTCATCTCACCATAGGAGTGCTGGGATCGCAAGCACATGCTGCCTCATCTGGCTTTTCCACACGGGCTCTGGGAATGGACTCTGGTCATCAGACTTGTGTAGCAAGCACTTTTACTTGCTGAGCCATCTTCCCAGACTCTCTGTGTTATTTATCTAGATTACTTTACATGTGGAAGTGACACCAGGACCCATATGATTAACACACAAAGCTTGAAAAACTATGCCCCCTACACAAGATGTAATCTCCAAGGACCATCTGCTTGGTGAGAGTCCCCGAAGATCAGATCAGCCACAGAAGCCAGGATGGCAACACCAGGACAGTGGTGTCTAGGATGGAGCCTGCCTTTTCTCCCAGCAGCAGGCTGGGAACATGATCTTCAGTGTAGGAGTGTGCAACCCTATTGTATTTCTGGATATTTCCCAGAAGCCTCTCGTTCCCTTAGCTTCTTGAACCCACCTTGAGCTCCCAGCTTTCTCAAACTCTCCTTCCTTCATCAGAACTGTTCTTAAAAAAAAATTACTGCTCTGCATGCTACACACACACAGTCACACACATAAACAGGGGCAAACATGTATACATGCATAGATGCACAAATGTGCATATACACACACACAGGTATGTACACACATAACCTATGGTTACAGTATGCCATAAGGTGCTCATTGGCATCTCAGGATGTGTTGCTAAAGAGCTATTAACACTTGATGCTGATTTAAATCTGACCTCCAGCTGTGGTTTGCTTGAAATGACACTAGGAATTATAAGACCACATGGCTCCACATAAGCTCACATGGCATGTTACCCAGGGGGAGCCATGGAGGCAGAACATGAAGCAGAAACCTTGGCCACTGAAGATGAGGCCAACCTGGCCAATAGAGACTGTTGGGAACCACACTACCCCAGGAGTACAGATTCTCTTTGCCTTGCATGTACTCTACAGCCCAGCAAACTGCTGTAGTCCAGAGAGGTAAAATGAGTTCTAATAGCTATGTTGCTGAATAAGTATAGGAGGGGTAGGCTAGGGGAGAACACGACTCTATGAAAGGTCTCCAGCTTCCTTTGCTTTGGGACTCCATTTCAGCAAGGTCTCTAGGCTGCTTGTTCCCAGGTCCTCCTGGGAATTCTGGAGTTCACCAGAACCCTTGCCTACTGTCCTAGGCCAACAAAGATAGAATGCCTCCACGAGAAAAGCACTTGGGTTCCATCTCTCTGTCTGGAGCAGCCGAGTCCCTCTGTTTCACCCTTGCAGCCTTACCTCACCCCCACCCCCATTGTTTGAAGGAGAAGGTCAATGACTTTTTCTTATGGTAGAATGAGGTCACAGAATGATGCTAACCTGCCTCACAAGCTATGTTTGCTCTCCTGTTGATTTAAAACGTCACCAATGCCATGGACTAGAACAGCCTAACAGGACAATTAGGATTCCCTTCTTAAATTGTAGCTGCTGCTGCTGCTGCTAGTGTGTGTGTGTGTGTGTGTACACGAGGGTGTGTGGAGCACACACACAATGAATGTGTGCCTCCTTCCACCCTTATATGGGTCCCAGGAATGGAACTTGGGTCATCAAGCAAGTGTGACAAGCACCTTTATCTTCTGAGCCATTTTATTGGCCCCAGGATTCCTTTTTCATCCTTACATCCGACACTGTTGAAGCTCTGAAAGAGTCAATGACACCCAGTGTCGTCAATCCAGGAGCGTCATATGAGTGGTCTCCAAAGTCAGTGCTTCTCAGCACACCTCCAGCAGGTGTCTGTCTGCACTGTTCATGCACGATATGGCTTCTGGACCTGTATCTAACTCCTTCCCTTTGTTTATATGTTAAGGACAATTTCTTCAGATAAAGAAATCCATAAATACCAAGCAGCACATGATGCATAAGAACAGTCACCAGCAATCTGTAAAAGCCACTGAATTCCTTGTGCATTTGCATGTATGTATGTGCATGTTCATGTGGATTCAGGCACACTTGTGTACATAGCTGTTTATGCATATATATGCAAATGGAACTGGAGGTTAAAGGGCAATCTTCAGGTGCTCTCTACCTTTTTTTTTTTTAATGGCAGATAGTTTAGCATTCTGCAACTTGCTGAGGGGGTGGGCTAAGAAGTCCCAGAAACCCACCTGTCTCCTCCCTAACACTGAGATTCCAAGTGTGCACAACCACACCCAGCTTGTTTTTAATGTATGTTCTGGGAATCATGTCCTTGTGCTCCCAAGGCAAGCGCTTATTGATGAGCTATCTCACAAGCCCCTCGACCGAGTTCTTAAGGGACCACCGAATGGCTAATTCAAAAGCAATAATTGTGCCCAAAGATGTAAACTCTGACCCAGAAGACAACGCTTCTCGATGTTATCGAGAAATCTCCGTTGCACAGACAAGTACTGAAGAGCTCCGGCTTGGCTCAGCAATAGCATTTGTCACCGAGTGTATCCTCCTTTCTGCCTATCAGAAAATGCCTGCAACCTCACCTCCAAGCACAGGCATAGGCAAGCACACATACACACGCACACGCACCCACTCACACATACACACACTGTGGAAGCTAGCCGACAGCCCAGCCCACTTGATCTCTCTTCAAACCCAGAGAGCCCATGCTGGCTCCACAAACCCTGGTCTACGCCCCGGCTGTAGGCGGCTCTTGACTGGCAGAGCTGCAAGCCAGGGTATCTTTGTAGGGAACAACTCCCTGCCAGGCTAGACTGTAACCTGCTGATGCGGTGTAACCTCACCAGCACTGTGGAGATGCCACATCTGGAGTCTTTCCCGGGATTTTCACTCGAGTTCCGTTCAATAGCTACCCTGTCTTTGGTATGTTAGCACGTTGATGAGGCTGGCACTCTGTTCAGACATTCAGCCTATCTCTTTCCCCAGGGCTGCGTGACTCCCGTGACTCCTCCCCCAGACACAAACCTCCTTTCAGCCGCGCTGAGACTCTAAGCCCTCTCCCCTTCAGCTAAGAGCCATTGTATCAGCTGTGATTTATGTACAGGCCTTTGTTGGACTCCTGGTTTTGACAGTCTCTGTGTTGTCCAATGGTAATAATTACGGGGCCTTTCATCCTTTATTTACGGGATTGCTCTGGGGGAGAGAGGCCTGGCAATGGGGTGGGGGAGTGCTGGGGGGGTGTGCCGGGGGGGGGGAGAGGCTCTTTTTCAGAACCTCGATACAGAACCAAAGGAGTAGGGGTGCTTTGGAAGTTATAAATAGCAGCTCAGAGAATAAAGAAGTCACCTCTGCAGGCTAAGGGAGCTTACAGAGGACAAAGGACTCCGAGAGCTGGGAACACTGTGCTGCTTGGAGACTGACAGGGCTAAATCGGGCGTTTCCAGGGTCCTGCCCCTTGTTTTCAAGCAGCAGAGTTTCATCTGAACTCAGGTCTCTGACTGAGGTGACAGGGATGTAACTTCATCTCACTCAGCCTGCCAGGAAGCCTCCTCTCTGCCTGTGGGGATGTTCTTCCCCACCTCCGCAAGCCCTTCTCACATAGGTCCAGAGCTTTCTGAAGCTCCGGTATTACCCAGGGCTCACTTGTGAGTATCCTGGGTCACATGGCTGCTTCTGGACAATAGGAATGGATAGAAGGATGCTGGGACTGGAGGCCAGGTGCTCAATGGCGATTAATGCTCAAAAAGACACAGCAGAGGAAAATGCTAGACCAGCAATGAACTTGAATGTGTGAAATTAACCTTAAAGTCCTGAGCCGCTAAGATTTCTGGGTTTATCTGTTCCTGGAGCACAGTCACTTATCTGACCAGCCTTGTAGCTGTCCAGCTTGGGCATAGAGATACCAGGAGCCATCCACTACCCTCAGAGTGTTCTCAGTCTGAGGGAGGAGGCAATATCAGGATAAATATGAGGGATGGCCACAGTGGAGGACTAGCACTGGGTGAACACAGAGAAGGGTATCTTGCGAGATTTGTGGTACCAGGAGTGCTCCTTGGAGTCAAGTGTCTTGTGAGGAATCTCGGAAAGCAGATCTCAGGCAGTGGAGCAGACATAGCAATAGGGACTTGGGGCAGGGAACTGAGGACTGGCATGGACAAGAGTGGTGGTGCTGTCATGGACAGCACTGCCAGGAACTCCAAGACAACCTAGTGCTGACTCACTGAGAGCCCCTGGGCCTGGGGAAAGGAACAATTAGTACAGCTGGTTTTCGTGGGTGCTGCCAACGACTGGGGAGGATGTGGACAAGAACATGGATGTGGATCATAAGGAGAATAAGGATGTGGGGATGGGGAAGCACAAGAAGACCGAGCACAGATAGGATGAGGCTGTCAGACCGGATGTGGACCTGGGGGAGATGAGAATCACAGGGAAGGATGCGGCCCATGGGGAGGATGCGGATCAGAGGAAGAACAAGGATCAATCAATGATGGTTACAGTGTATACAGACCTGTGGATCTCAGAGAGGGACGAGCAGCACATGTAAGTGCTTGGTTATCAGTTGCCACTGGCTTAGGGAGCTGAACTTTTGCTCCTTCAACTTCTGAAGGCCAGAGAGCTTATCCAGGAAGACAAATGATAAAAGATACCGCACATACCTGAGCATCATAGACTGCAGCTTTCTTACCTTATCTCCCATCTGAGTACTAACTAAGACCCACCTTGCTGAGCTTCGAAGAGTGGGTGTGTTCGGGATGGATTGCCAGCTTTTTCTCTCTTTCTCCTTGTTCTAAGGAATTCTGAGTGACTTCAACACACGCAAAGACCTAAGCCTATCCCTAGCCATGTGGACTTTGAGCCACCTTATCTTTGAATAGCCAAGTTCCTGAATGACGTTCCTCCTAGGATGCAGAAGCAAGCAGGAATAAGGAACTGAAAGGCCACAGCTATACCAAGGCCTTGGGAAAAGACTCAATGGAGTAGAATGGCCTCTCCTAACTCCAAAAGTGATGGCTGATAAGATATTTATTTATGATCCAAAAATGTTCTACAGAACAACCACTGAGGCCCCATGTAGAAGACACAACAGGTTCCCACTACATGTCCAGTCCTAAACTCAGATGATTTTATTTAATTTTTGCAACAAACTTGGGGGAATTGTGTCATTAGCCTTACATCACTACTGGGGAGTCTTATATAACCAGACAGGGTACATAACATGTCCTTGATCACACAGCTGGGGCAGATTTCAACTCCTACCCAATGTGCTTCAGGGTTCCCTATTTAGGCTTCTAGATAGACACACAAATGAGGTGTCCAGGCCCTGAGCGTGGTTTGTGGAGAATCCTTTTTAAAACTAAACAGGGATGACAGCATGGAATACCCACTATCTTTGACCTTGCATGTAAGAGCAACTAGAGAACAAGGTAATGAAAAAGAGGCTCCAGTCTTTAACCTTAGACTTGGTAATATACTCCCTCAGAATTACACACAGTAGGGCCTCACCATAAAACAAGTAGAAATGTGATCTCTCTTTGACAGACAGGGAAACAAGTTCAGAGAAGCTGAACGACTTCGGGCAGGTTTCATAGGTAGCTAGGGTAGACTTGAGCCTACCCGCCCTGATACCAGAGAACATGACTTCTATTTAGGCTCATAGAAAAGGCCAGATGCAGAGTTTCCTGCTATAACTCCAGGTCCCACCATTCAGCAAGCATCCTAGTCGGGTCAGGCAGTGTTAGTGCCTGCCTTGCATCTGGTCCCACAACTCCCTGTGAACGTGTTTATCAGAGGACACAGGTTCCATTTCTAATGGTCTGGTTTGCATGGTTCCATTTTGGGGGAAGATTGAAAACCTTGGTGTGTTTGTGATCTCTCTCCACTTGGCCATGCAGTGGATGAACAAGAGTAAGGATGGGCAGGAAGCTGAATTCCAAGTCTCCCTCTGTCCTTCTCTTCTTTGACTCAGAGCACAGTATGTGTAACTCCCACTCACAGAAGACATAGCAGGCTATCTCAGGACTCCTCCCATCGGCCTTCTCCTTTCCTCTCAGATTAGAGAGAAGAGGCGTTCCTTTAATGTCAATGGCCCATTTAAAGTACAGCCCATGCTCTGGCCTTCCTACTCAGGCTGTGTGGTGCTGAGTAGGTGTCCTATCCTCCCCATGTCAGGGTAGCTGCCTTAGCTATGACAGACAGCAGGTGTGAACAAGGAGAGCCTGTCGATGCCAAGCAGTGCCTGTCCTTCTGAATTCTCCAGTCACCATCCCATAATTACTTCCTCCCTGGCACTGAGCAGAAGGAAGCACCTGGGAACGCAGGGGCTTTTGGGTTCACAGGCAGAGGAAGAGAAATAGACTCAGCTCTCTCTCTCGTGTCATGCTTTCCTCCTCTGATCCAAATCAGCACTGGTCCCCACCCCCACCCCTTGTCCTCCCTGGTGACTGTCTGGCCACACTGTGTAGGGTACTCTTAACAATCTTCAAGGTTTCCAGTAAAAGCCTAGATGAAGTGAAGGCACTGGTAGGGGACTAAGTGCAAGGAGGCCTCTCCTGTCTGTGGTTTGAATGACATCAGAGGCTTAGTTGCCCTCCAGGTTCCAAGGTACATTTTCCTTGAGAGATGACAGCAAGAGACAGTGAAAGGAAACGTCCCCTGGGAGTTTACTAGAAAGCCAATTCTCTGTCTCAGAAAGAAGGGATCATTGAACACACCCTGCTCTTGGGCCCCTGCGATTTTTCCTGCCTCGTGTCTGTGCTCAGCCCTCTCACTGTAAGCCAACAGCTCCGCCTGTGAGATCAGCATTAATTAAACTGGGCTCAGTTCAAGCTTTTCCTGCCATTACAGTCGGAAAGCAGAGCAACTTGGAGCAAGACTCCTTCTGATGAATGAAGCATATAGTTATTGTTTTCGATCCCTCATAGCCCCTGGGGATGCCGCCTGGCAGGGAGGTAAATGAAACCTGGTACAGAATCCTCTATACTCCCCAATACGACACAGAATTTCCCACAGCCCGGGTTGGTTCCCTCCGCCCTTGGTAAGAAGGGGAAAGTGGTACAGGCTCTGTCAGTGTGCACAGCCATGGGACCAGTGACTTTGCCTCCCTCTTGGGCTCGGAGCTTCAGTTTCCTTTTCTCTTGTCTGAGGATCAGGTCTCGCCACACAGGTTGAGATAAAGAGTAAGGATTACATCAGAAGGGAAGCACAAGCTCCAAGGGTGCTTTTGCACAGTCCCCGGGATTAATTTGAGTGGCTGCCCCATGACGTCAGACTACAGCAGCAGCTCCGAGAGCCCCCTTCCTGTCTCATGAATGAAGACAGATTCCAACAGCTGGGGCTAGACAAAGAAACATGTGTCAAGCTCCGGAAACCCATTTCCAAAAGAACCCAGGCGAAGGGAGGACTATGGGTGAAGGGCTGGGCAGAGCAACCAATATATGGGCCATCAGCCTGCTTCCCGTTCCAAGGATGCCTGAGCTTCCATCGGTGCTGAGGGAGCCTGCCCTCAACCAGAGCTGTGAAGAGTCAGAACCAAAGAATGCATGAAGCTTCCTCCTCCAGGCCAAAAGAGACTTCCGGTCCATGAATATCATGTTTCATGTGACCATCCATCCATAGAAGGGACTGAGGTGCTGCTTCCGGTATCCCAGTGGAGAGTCTGGGGCAGCAGTTACTCTCAGCAATTCACTAGAGAGAATTTTAAAATCACTACGAAAAGGGATAGTGGCTTTTGCAGGAATTGTATGTCTGTGACATCTAAAAGGTACCTAGAGATGTCCTCACCTGTTTAACAGAAAGAATCAGGTGCAGAGACATCACTGCCTCCTGCTGTCAGGGATTTTTCTCAGTGCTGTATCATGCATGGTAAAAAAGGTATTTGCCCTCTTGGAAATACACTTCCTACATCTCAAATGAGCTACACGCTGAGATCATAGTACAGACAAGTACCTAAATAGAACATGTTGCCTGATTTAGCATTCTTTTAATGTTCACCTGCTGCCAAATTTAGCCTAACTCACCAACAGGCACTTATAATGTTTGTGAACTGGGCAGGGGTGGGGGTGGGGGTACAGATTTCTTAAATAAGATCTGACCAAAAAAAAAAAAAAAAACGGACCTGTAGCCATAAAGGGAGATGCTAAAGAATTCTGGATGCCCAGCAACTCTCAGGGGAAACTTGGTCTAGTATACTTTGGAAGCAGAGATGTGTCTTAAGGATCTGTTTTGGGGGACTCAAGAGACCCAGTGTGTCTCTCAGGATGACCAATGGTGTGAAGAACAGCAAGTCCTGTGGGAGTGGCTGCTTACTTCCCTCTCTAGGCACAGTCAGTGTAGATGAAACTGGCTACCCACAATGCCAGATCCCATGCAAAATAAAAATGGAGGAGGCCTTGTTCAAATAGAACAAATGTTGCCAGGTAGTGGTGGCACCACCCTTTAATCCCAGCACTCTGGAAGCAGAGGCAGGCAGATTTCTGTGAGTTTGAGGCCAGTCTGGTCTACAGAGTAAGTACCAGGACAGCCAAGACTACACAAAGAAACTCTGTTTTGGGGGAGGAAAAAAAAAAAAGAATGTCAAGAAATCAATAACAAAGAATGAAAACAAAGAACTCTTTTCCAGACACTGGACTTTTGGGAACTTGGGGCTCTGGTTGACATCTGGAAAACCAACTCTGGTATAGGTCTTGTTGTAATGACTCTACTACAAAAGGAAAAGTCTTAACCCCCAAGACCAAAGACTCAAGGTCCTGTCTGCGAACACTCTAATTATAACTCCTTTTCGGTCGTCACTGGGCATGCTTGTTTATCTGTGGACTTACTGTCTTGCTGTCTACTCTAGAGCATGACGTTCTCACAGTCTTGTCTTATGCAGAAAGAAAAAGTCAGCTCCTGATAGGTGTTTCATAAACAATCTCAAAAAAGCTTCTATGAAAAGAGTGATCAAGTCTGGAGCACTTCTCCTAGTGCATAATGGCCCTTAAGGCTCTGATGCAGAAGTCTGCCAGACAGGCAATAAACCATGGGTGACTAATACACTGGTGTGACGATGGCAAAGCTTTGACAATGCCCACTTTTACAAGGTTTATCTACCTCTTCAAGGCCATCTCACACCAACAGGTGTCTTTGAGCACTGTCTAGAGAGGTGACTCGGCTTCCCTAGTGTTGCAACCCTTTAATACAGTTCCTCATGGTGTGGTGCCCCTCAACAATAAAATTATCTTCATTGCCACTTCATAACTGTCATTTTGCTACTGTTATGAGTCATAGTGTAAATGTCTGATATGCAGGATATCCGATATTCAGCCCCTGTGACAGTCATTTGACCATCAAGGGGTTGCAACCCACAGGTTGAGAACCACTGTTGTAGAACCTTTAAGTGTGTGAGTCTCCGTAGATTAAATGAGTCTCTAGGAGCAGGACTTGAATTTTGGTAGCCCAACCTTACTTCCAGTCTTCTTTCTGTTTCCTGCTTCACCAAGAGGTGAACTCAAGAAGAGTCTGAGCTACAATTCCTGCCACCTTAGAGTGCCTGTCTCCATGCTTTCGTCTCTAGGATAAACACAGTATTCAGGCTCCAACTGTGAGCCCAAATAAAAACGTCCGCACTTAAGTAGCTTTTTATCAAGTTTTGATCATAGCAACAAGATAAATAACTGACCTTATATGACAGATAAACCATGAAAAGACAAGCCACTACACATTAGTTACTGGCAATGTGTTGCAACACCAATGAGGCAAGGCACATAGCCAGTGCAGGGGCTAAGATGCAAAGTCCTGACCATACTAAGAGCTGACAAGGATAGAGAGCAAACAGCTATCCCATACACTGCCAGGAGGGGTGCAAAATGGCACCAATACCCCAGAAATCAGTTTTTTTATTACAAAATTTAATACATGTCTGTCATATAAGTCAACTATCCCATACCTAGGTATTCATCCTTCAGAAATGTAATTATTTGCCCTGGGAAATTAAAAACTGATATTCCAGCATCTTTCTATGAAAGCTTTAATAAGTCTGTTGGTAAGACAGGACCAGCAATTGAAATGCCTTTAACATTTCAACATGGAATATTACTCAGCTACGATGAGAAGTGAGCCATTAGTTCACACAGCAACAGGTACAGAGGCTGCACACATTGTGTCAAGTGAAAGAAATCAGCCTCAAAGAGTTTGCTAAATGCAAACTGTATAACTGTATAACATCTCCATCTGTATAACATTCTCCAAAAGACAAAATCACAGCAGTGGGCAAATGATAGCCAGATAGCTCAAGCATTCGGGGGAGATTGTGTGTACTGGGGTGGGTGTGTTATACAGGAAGTTATTTAGAGTAGAAAATCTGCCCTGAATGAAGTTATTTAAAATGGAAGATCTGCCCTGAATCTGATCATGGTGTTATACAAATCTACATGTGTTCACATTCTCAGAGCTGTGCATCCTTGAAAAGATTAATATCACCATCTACTCATTTGTGAGGCTGTGGAGACAGCTCAGCAGTTAAGAGCACTTGCTGATTTTATAGAAAACACAGGTTCAGTTCCCAGGACTCAAATGGTGGCTTACAATTGTCTGTAACTCTAGTTCCAGGGTACCTCATGCCTTCTGGCCTCTATGGGGACACATGTGCCTACATGTGTAGAAAAAAAGATAAAAATGTATTCTTGTCCTGTAGATAAAAAGTAGACATAGTCATTGAGGGGTAAGTATCACAGTTGACAAAAACTGTTTGACTTCTATCTTCATCATCACTATGATGTGGCCATCATCTTCCTAGTCCAAGATGACTCTAGCACTGGCTCTCATAGCCAGCATCAAAGCAAAGGGGAAAGATGGTGACTACTTTTTAGAATATTTCCTATTATGGTGTGTTTTCCTACATGGCCACATAGCTACACAGAAGACTAACAGTTGTAATCTACAATCTAAATGTAGTTCTCATTATAAACAAAATGGGATAGTGGTTGTTTAAAAGCAATTTGCCCTTTCCATCATAGCTCTGATTTCTTTCTCCAAGTTGATCTAGTCTCCACGTATCAACAGCCTATGTCAACAGCTCCCTTTGCAGAGCTAACAGCCATCTCAAGTCAAACATGTCCCTAAGCCATAACACCTCCTCCTCTACCAACACTAAGCCTGCTGTTCCTCCAAATTCTCCCACTGATGTCACAGCATCCCTGTTCCCCCAACTATTCAAGCCAAAGGACTTTTCAGGACCTTAGGGAAGGGGCTGCTACAATCTGAAGCTCTTCTAATGGCTAGTTAACACCCCATTGTAATCTGGCATGGACCCAACACTTCTGCTTTCAACAACCCTATGCAGCTTTCAGGTGCTCTGCCTGGATAAGACACTGTGAAGACTTCAGGGCTACAGGAGAGAAAGATGACGAGAATAATGAGAATCAGCAAGGTTGCAGCCACACAGACAGCACCAAAGACCTCTAAAGACCATGTCAAGGGTAACCTTCCACAGAAGCAAGGACACACATACCCTAAATCCAAAAGAAAAAATAATTAGCAGACTGGAAGAATGGCTCAGTGATTAAAAACATTTACTCCTCTTGCAGAGGAATGGGGTTTTGTTCCCAGCATCCACATGATAATCACAACAATCTGTAATTTCAGTTCCAGAGGACCTGACACCTCTTCCAAGCTCTATAGGCTCAGACACACATAAAGAAAATAGTAGTTTTGTAAAGGAACAGTTTTGACCTTTCCAAATTCAATCCCTATATCACATTCAAAATGACTAAAAGAATTTTTTTTTAAAAATTTATTTTTTATTTTTTGAAACAGGATTTCTCTGTGCAACACTGGCTGCCCAGAAACTTACTTTGTAGACCAGTGGGTCTTGAACTCAGAAAACTGCCTCTCTCTTCCTCCCAAGTGCTGGGATTAAAGACATGTGCCACCAATATACTACTAGAAGGGAAATTTATCAGTTACTCAAGCAAGCAAAGTCCGCTCCATATATGGGGAATGGTGTACCTATCCTAGCAGGTATACCCAGCCTCGCAGATCCTCAGAAGGTGGGGAAGGACGCTCAACAAAGCCAGGTCTCAATCACTATGGGTGTGTCGAGACGCAGAGAATGGAGAACCCCTTTCCCCAGCTCATGAATCCACAAAAGAAGTAGTCCAGAGGCTTTGTGCTGGCTTTATTTTGTAGGACAGTAACCTCAGTGGCCATGTAACTCAGAGAAGCTTCAAGGTGATGAAATCCAACTCGACTATGATAGCCAGCTGGCTTTCTGTCACCTGGAGGAAGGTATGGAGCAAACAGAAAGCAAATCTGTGATCAAGGAAGACGGAAGCAAAAACTCTTCTCTGGTGAATTAGAACAAGAGTAAATGGGCAGAGCAGACCTGTACATGTGACTGTGTGTGGAGGATGTTAGAGCAGAAGAAGAGCTGTTGGATTTTCTCTAAGTTACCAAAACGCTGCCTCTTATAGGATGCATTTGGTCCAGTGCAGAATAGGGATGGATGTCCTGAGGGTATATAAAGTAAGTCATTTAAAAACAAAAAAACTGCCTACTCCTGAGTCCTGCTGAAAGCCATTTCCCACCTTTTGGTGGACTACTTAGCCTAAAGGCATTTGAGCCTTGGGCATTTCAAAAGAGTACAGTCAATTTTTCTGAGCCTCATCCAGCTGTCTGGGAATGAGAGACGGCGCCTTCAGTGGGATTGGTGCTTGTACTGCAAAGATACTTTGTATGTATATGCCACTGAAGCCCCTCATATTGATGTGACCATGACCATGCTGAGCCCTGATGAGAGATAAGATATCTGAAAGAAACCCCTGTGCCCCTCCCTTCACTTGTTAGATCTTTTGAACTGGTGTAGATGAGAGCAGAAAGGAGTTGTGAAGTGGGACCCCAAAGAAAGAATTCAAAAACCTACTGTTCCACCTACCAAAGGGATGAACCCAGGGATGAATGTGCCAGACCAGAGAAGGGTGAGTATCTTACAACTTCAGACCCCAAAGAATCTTCCCTGAAAAATATGGCATCTTTACAGTATTTTATTACAGCAATCTCTTGCAGTGTTTTATTATTACAGATAATGTAACGTGAGGCATAGGGGTTTCTTTTTCCACACAAAAGAAGGCATCCTGGCTGACCTTAATATTAATAAGGCCACCAGTGTGGAAAGACGTTTGGCCAAAATATAAATAAATCCATTTTCCTTTACCAATTTTATTTCGTAGTGTCCTGGAAATACAACAAAACTGAGACAGAGGCTTATGGATCTAAGTGCCTGGTAACATCAGGATAACTCAGCCTCTGAATGTCACTGTAAAGAACAGAGTAGAGTACTCACTACACTTTATAAATGCCATGACATGCCTGGAGAAATTACATGGCCTCAGCTGCTTTGGTTCCATGTATTTGAGTCTTTCTGCTTCACTCACAATGCAAATTAGTGAAAGACCTCTACCACTGTGACGTCATTCAATGGTTCTACTTTTCCCATCTGTTGGGCACAAGCACTTGGGTGTGAATTTCTCTGTAAGGCCAAAGGAGATGACTTGACTAGAGGACTTGAGCAGTGTCTAGCCTGGGACAGAAATCTAGACTTTGAGTAAATGGTTGGTTGAGTGGTGGACATTTGGATGGATGGATGGATGGATGGATGGATGGATGGATGGATGGATAGATGGAATGATGGCTTGTGGAAAGATGATATAATGGTGAATGAATAAGTCGAAGGAAGGATGGAAGGATGGGTGGGTGGATGGATGGATGGATGGATGGATGGATGGATGGATGGAAGGATGGATAGAAGGATGGATGGATAGGAGGTACTCAAAAGCAAAAGAAATGACTTCCTGTCACATTCCCTACAGGACTGAGTGTCTAGATTCAAACAGAAATCAAGGCTTACTTTTGGTAGATAGCAAGATGAGCTGCAGGTGGATAGGAGTGTAGGTAAGTGGTAGATGACTGATAGTGGTCTGCAGCCCCTCTTCTCTCCATGGCTAGTTTTCTGACCTCCCAGTCCATAAGAGAGGTGAATCCACCAACTTACTTGGCTCCAGTAAAAAGGAACTTCTGAGTTAATGTCTTTGGCATCCTCATAATTGGAATGGACCTGGAAAGATCCCAGGAAGAAGCAACTCTACTATGGAATACAATTACCTGGGACAAAAAGAAATTTCTGCAGTATTAGAAATGACCCCCAATAGAAAAAGCCATCTTGCTTTTCCTCTGTTTTATGAAGAAAGTAAACAAAGAGTTCTGAGATCTGCTATTTCATTTTTTCTTCAAAAACTGTTTTTCATTGTGCTTGTCCACAGCACTCTGCTGGGATCCTGAGTATCTATGGCTTGTTTTCCTGTGTAGATCTCAGAGAAGAAGGCAGCTTCAGCTGTTCTACCACCCCATGGCTTTGCAAGGGAGACCACTGACTTGACAAAAGAGACAAGGAAGGGGTCAAATCTGAATTCTTTAATGTAGCACTCAGACCCTCCTAGCCTGTCCCCATCTGCTCCCATGCCTCCCTGTCACACTCCCCCATGGCTCTGTTCATTTCTGTCAGAAATCACCCACATGGCAGAAGTGCTCAAGTTCTTTCTGACCCCATTACCCCATCCTCTGTGATACTTGCTGCTCAGTGTTTCAGGAAAACCCCTGACCCAGCTCTCCATCCATGACTCTCATCCCAGCCTTTCAGTGCAATACTCCTGTAAACACAATGTGTGCTGTTATGGATTACAACAAACTTGATGGCTTAAAACAAAAGAAATGTATCCTCTTACAGTTACAGGAAGCCCAAGTCACAAAAGTGTAACAATTGTCACTCTCTGGAGATAGATACTAAGGGAGAATGTATTCTATGTGGTTCTCCTGGTTTGGGGTGGTGGGCTGAGATCCTTGGCTTGTAACAGCCTCACTCCAGACTCTGACTCTGCCTTTACATGACCTTTGTATAAAAATGTCAAAATGGCTTCATTAGAACTAATTATATCTGCAAAAATGCTATTTCTAGATGAAGCCATATTCTGGTTCTGGGTAGACATGAACTCGGGTAACAGAGTCTGGTCTAGTCTACTGCTTGTATACCTGATTTGGTCTATACTACTATAAATTTGATCCTGTGATCTGGAAGTAAATTCCATTATAATCCTTCCTTCAAGATACTGACGCTTCAAGAGTGTCTGTGGGATGCTCTTTCATAATGCTCACCATACATGTTTGTATTCATCTATATATTCATTTGTCACAATCATGGGAAGAGACCAAGTCCGATTTTACATGTTTGTTTATTTCTTCTATTCCTTTGCAGGACCTGGCACTCAGCAAGCTTGCTGAGGAAATTGCTAACTTACGGTTCAGGAGAGTGATTTACAAGGCCCCGTGCTCACTATATACAACCTGCCCTCCACTTTCAGACAATCGCATCCTCCAGTAAAGTCCTGCTACCAAGGGAGTCCCCACTTATGTCCCTGAGCTGAACCTGAAGGCTGACATGTATGATCCATTTGGAGATCTGAGATTCTAGACCCTGTGTTGGCTATGACGATTACCCTTGAATCACATACCTGGCCACTTCCTCCCTGTTTTTCAGGCTTCATCTAAAAATTGGGTTGAGAAGAAGCACAGGGACTGCTGGGCATCCTGGGTTGTCTCTAGTCAGTGAGGCGTGTACTGCCTACCATACCTGACCTTTTATGGGTGCTGGGGATTTGAATTCAATCCTTGCACAGTAAGCACTTCAAGTACTGAACCACCTCTCCGTCCCCTCGCATTTCAAAGGAAACAAGAATGAGCTCAATGAATCACCTGAGGGCTGAGTCACCTCCTCAGCCTCACAGCACACTTACCAGAGACGCTAGAGCAGTGGTTCTCAACCTGTGAGTCGCAATCATTAGAAAACGCATATTTATAAGCGGACTTAGGAACTGAGACACCACTCAGTGGCAAAATTACTGTTATGAAGAAGAAAAAAATAATACATTTAGAGGATTCCTAAGAGTATCGGAAATACGTGTTTTCTGTTAGAGTCCTGACACCCAGGTTGAGAATCGCTGCTACAGTCACGGGTCATGTGATGAGAAAGGTCGAGGAAGAAACTGAGGTTTGCCCGAGCCAGAATCTGCTCCCTACAATACTGAGACAGGGCTGCCCGTAGCTCAATGTATGTGTAGCCCCGCAGGCATCCTCTGAAGGAATGCAAGTCTCCTTCTCACCGCAGGATTTGGGCTTTATTTTAAACAGGAATGTGTTGTTCTTCAGACAACGTAAAGAATATGTGCAGCTTCTGGGGAGCGACAACAGCTGAGAACCCCACACTGGTTCTGGATGAAATTCAATGCACGCCGACCTAATCGCCATGACCGGGAATTTGGAAGGAGTCTGAAGCGCCTTCGTGTTATTGGACAAACACTGCCTCTTCCCAAGCAGGCTGGGGCATTGCGGTGAAAGGCCTTTGATAAGAAGAGGCAGGCCCCTGGGAGGCGAGGCGAGCCACCCACCACTTTCTTAGGCGCTATTGTCCCAGGCTGGGGATTGTGATGTGAGGCTCCCGGTGCACACAATACCGCACCTCCCGCAATGGGCCATTCATTGGGCCTCAAGGTTCCCTGATGGGAGGGAGCCCGTTGACCCCGTATAATAGATGAAAGTGTTTCTCACTTGCCTTCGCCTCCTGACCTTTTGCCACCATTTTTCATGCACTGTCTCCTCTCCAGCCAGACAGGAGAATTCTTCCTCTGATGCGCAGGCCGGGTGACCCTCTCCTGCATGCATGCAGAAGCGGGTTGCTTATGGAGGACAGCCAGAGGAGACCTTGCCTTATGTGCCCAAAGCAAGCTGGAGTCATTTCCTCCCCTGTCCCACTCCTTACATTCATATATGTATGCATAAATGTTTGTGAGCATAGACACCCTCTTCTTGCACCGATATAGGACCTGCATACCAAAAATCCAAACCAGTAAGTGTTCATTTGCTCATTTTCCTTCTCTGGTGTCTACTCTCTGTCTCACTCCAGGTGGAAAATAGTTTCAAATTCACTACAGCAGGTCTCCCCTTCCTCACAGTCTTCTCAGAAGGATCGGGTCACAAACCACATGTGTGGAGGTGACAGCAGATCTCGCCATACAAAGTTTGACACCAGGACAGGGAGAACCTCAGATACTCCAGTACCCTACAATTAACTAGGCTGTAACTAGCATCACATAGGTCGAAGCCCCTGCATCCAGCCCCTAGGCTTCATCACAAAATGCCTCTTTGAAAGGGTAAATTCTCCATTGACTGTAAGAAAGAAATCAGGCCATGACAAGGGTGTTGTCCTATAGTTAAAGGTCACCAAATTGTGGCTGGCGATATAGCTCTGTTAGAGAGGGCTTGCCTACCACGCACAAAGCACTGGGTTCAGGCTGGGAAGATAGTCCAGTGGGTAGGAGCACTTGTTTGCCTTGAAAACAAAAGGACAAATACTTTTGTTTAAATCCCCAGCACACAGGTAAAAGCTGAGCATAGCCACACGTGCTATAACCCCAGTGCTGGACAGCAGAGATAAGTGAATCCCAGGAATTCTCTAGCCAGCCAAAACTTCAGGCTTCAGACACACACACACACACACACACACACACACACAGTAGTGCATAAAAGGAGGCAAACAGATCAGAAGTTCAACACCATCCTCATCTACATAGTGAGTTTGAGGCCAAGGTGGGATTCATATGACCTCACTTTAAAAACAAACCAAAAATGTCACCTACAATGTGCCCTTACAAACTCCGGGCAATGTCCCTAGTTGGATAGTTGGTGGAGCCAACTATCATGAACTCAGATGAACACAGAACATATGGATGGTCTAGGGAGATAGACAGACAGACAGACAGACAGAGATAGAAAGAGATAGATGGATAGGGGTGTGTGTGTGTGTGTGTGTGTGTGTGTGTGTGTGTGTATAATCTTCATGGGTCCTTCAGCCTGCTTTTAAGTCTTTGTGTACAAATGTAGCCCTCCATGCTGCTGTCTGTTGCTCCACTGCCTTGTTCACTGTGTGGTCCATAGGTATGGAGATGGTAACAGGCAAGACCAGAGCCCTAGCACCATGCTTTCTGAGCACAGTACTCAGAGGAACTGACAGGAAGGTGCCATGGTGACTATGATGTGCAGGCCTGTGCACTAAGGCCTCACTTCCCATGGTCACAGCTTCTGTGGACCAGCACTTACTTGTCACCTGCTAAGAGGTGTGAGAAGGTCAGTGCTGGAACAACCCAGTCCCCAGGTAGGACTCCAAAACAAAGCCGACAACTCAGACTGCCTCCGGCTTCCTGGGCCCTTTATGATCTAGGGCATCCCAGAGGAACAGAACCAACAGGAGGTGGCAGACGAGGGGATGAAAGAGGAAGAAAATTCAGTCTTCCCACTGCTGTGGTAAAGTACCTGGCAAAAGCAACAGAACAGAAGAGTTTCTTTTAGTTCACAGGGTGAGGGTAGAGCCCATCTCAGCAGGGAGGATGTGTGGTCACAGAGTAGTTCTAGCTGTGGTGGCAGGGACATGAGGAGGCGGGTCGCACTGTGTCTGCAGTCCAGACTCAGAGATGAGTCCTGGCTCCCGGATCACTTTCTCCTTTTCATTTGGTTGAGGAACCCATCCCATGGGGTGGTGCCCCTCACGTACAGGTTTAACCCCCTGCAGAAGTAGCCTCCTAGACAGTCCCTGCCCTAAATGCTGTCTGCTTACAGAACTGCCTCCTCCTCGGGTGGCCAATCATTTCCAGATCAGAGCCTTCCACAGACTCGATCTGACCCACCTACACAAATGAGGTACAACCTGTGATACCCAGAAGTCCACAGATTCCAAGGTTAACTTTATCTGGAATCACAGGAACACTCAAAAGAACACAACCCTAGGATCCTTGAGTCTGTCATTTCCTACCAACTTAAGTAACCATAGGGTTCCCTTGTTAGAATAGAAGTCAAGGGCAAAAAGTAGCAACTACAATGGGGACAAGAGCCCCTTGGTGTATGAGAGATCCAGAAGGGTAGCCAGTTAGGGACAATGTGTCAGTAAGACATACCCAGAGGAAGAGAGCTGCCAAATGTAGCCATTGTTCCTGATAAGGAAGGAGGGAGTGATATTACTCAATCATGTCAGACCTGGAAAGACCTGGGCTGACCCATGTCCAGCATGTTGCAGTCCCATGGACTTGTCTATCTCTGGCTCAGAGAGGAAAACTAACTGTGAACAGAGTCGGAGATAGGGCATGGATTGCTGGCTGTCCTGTAGACCATCATTCCCTGCAATAGCTTGTTGCTGAAACTCGGCTCCATTCAGGGTTCAGGGTATAGGGCCTAACAACTGACCACCATGGATCCTAGGGCATCTCTTCTCCTTTGCTGATGTAGGCTGGGCAAAGGTTGTCTGGCCAATGTGTCACAACGGGTTTACCTGGGAGACTAGTGAGAAGGATTTCTTCCTTAATTTAAAAATAGGAAGAAGAGATCTCTGTGATGAATGGACCTAACCCTTCCCCACCTGGGACATGCGCGTGACCCAGCCTCACTATGTCCAGAACTCAGCAGATACCTTGCTTTGGTTTGTAATAGAATATGAACAGGCAGGAAACAGAAATTAATTTCTTTTGGTCTCACAGGCAGAGACTTCCTGTTGGACTCTTAAAATGCCATAAAATGATGTTCAGGGTAGTTGACAGGAGCAAGAAAATAAGAAGACTACAAGAGCAAATCCTAAACTGCCCTAATGCCTCAGTCAAAGAAGGCTCCTGGCTTACTCAGAGGCAGAGCTGCCTATAAGAAACAAAATCATGAGTATGGGGTGGCTTGTCACATGTGTCACCTCAACAATGGCTAACTGATGTTCCCCCTTTTGCTGCTTGCATTAATGTCTAGGTATGTTGGCTGAAGCTATGATAAATAGCTTTTATTCACAGTGGAGATCTAAGAAAATTGGAAAGAAATACCCTCATCCCAACTCCTTGCTGCCAGAGCTTCAGGATAGACTCTCCTCAGAAGTCAAGACTCATTCTATACAGTGTCATCCTAAATTGTGCCCCTTGAATTTGACAAATCAGAGTGATCCCCTTTGCCTCTTTTACAAAATAGTTCCCCTACATGTAGCTTCTTTGGGGGTTGTTGTGATAAAACACAACAAAAACTATTTAACTCGAAGTTTCAACTTATGGTCCCTCACAGCAGGGATGTCAAAGTGATAATAACTGAGGCATCTGGTCCTATCTAAAGTGAAGAGGACAGGATGAATCCATACACGCTTACACTCATTCCACATTCTCTTCTTTTGTATAGTCCAATACCTAAGCCTAGGGAATGACACCACCCAGTTTTACACTTGATCTCCCCACATCAATTAATGTAACCAACACAAACTCTCACAGACATGCCCATAATCTGAACTGACCCAGACAATCCTTCAATGAGACTCCTTATTCCAGATTATTCTAAATTGTGTCAAGTTGACAATTACAACTATCCATCACAACCTATGTTTGGTCATAGTTGCTCTTGCCTGCCTATCTCCAGCCTCTTTGATGTGACCTGCTCAGAGTTCATAGAGATTAAAATGTCTCTTCCTTTTTCTGGCACTTTATTGATTGGATATGACTTAAAACAACCTTTAAGTCATTTAGTTATAGCCTTTATCCTCTATCTGTCATCATCTCAGGTATAAGCAAGTTTGCTGTAAGCAGGAGGGAGGAGAATGAGATGAGGAGGACTGGTTAATAGAGTCAGATCAAGGAGGGTATGTTAAGTCCAGCCAAGGGGGCTGGAGCTTTGGCCAACAGGCAATGGTAAAGAAGTAGGGCCACTTCAGTCAACCAAAAGTGCCTTCTGTGTGTGGCTGGATAACAGTATAAAGAAAATTGGCCAGGAAAAAGTCAGTAAGGTGTGTGTGTGTGTGTGTGTGTGTGTGTGTGTGTGTGTGTATGACAGAGAGAGAGAGACAGAGAGACAGAGAGACACACAGAGACACACACAGAGAGAGAATGTGTGCATGTGTATGAGTGTGTGTCTGTCTAGGGAACAAATCCAAGACCTCAGATACTACTCTATCGCAATGGGATTTTTAGCACTATACAATACAGCATTTTTCCAGGGCTCTCCCAGAATCTTGCCATATAAATAATCCACTATGCTCAACAAACAAACCTTAAGCAAGTTGGTTGTGATACTGTAGCAAAGAAGCCCTCTCAACAGATGAGGCAGCACTCTACGAATGGATGAAAACCAGGCTCTGCCAGAAAATGGGTGAGTCAAGCATTTGTTGAACAAACTCCTCCCAATGTACTGGAGAGGAGACACAGTTGCTGAAGAGCATTCAGCTCACAGCTCGGAGTGTGAGAATGGAAGCATGTGCTTGTGTTCAGTATGCTAGGAGAGAATACTACAGACTGGGTGCCGCAAACAACAACAGACATTTCTTCCTCTCAGTTCTGAGGGCTGGGAAGTCCAAATGGAAATGCAGATACATGTAGTTCTGGGCAGAAGAACTCTTCCTTGAACCAGATTGCTTTCTTCTGTGTCCTCACAATGAAGAGTGGGTAGGAGGAAAGAAAGAAAGTGGCAAAAGAGGAGAGGAAGAGAGGAAGGAGGAGGAGAAAGAAAGGCAGAAATGGACACAGAGCGGAGAAAAAGAAAGAAGAATGAAAAAGAGGGGGGGGGGAGAAAGAAGAGAGAAAGCAGTCCAGAGTAACCTCATGCCATTTTATCGAAAGGGCACGAATCCTAACCTGTGGGGCGTCCAGCCTCATGCCTAATTTGGCTTGACTGCCTTCTAATGTCTCTATCAGAAAATCTTATCCCATTGCAAATTTGAGCATCAGTAGATAAATCTGAGGGGCTTACATTCAGATGATAGCTCAGGGTTCACCAAAAACACCCGGCTCCCACCGTAAGTCAGAGGCAGCTAGCTGTTGGTAACTCTGCCATCCTGTGGTGCCCAACATAGCACAGTTCACTGCATTTCCCAGCACAAAGTTCCTCTATCTGAGTTATGTTAAGGTCTGGGGCAATATTAGTCTCTATTTTGGAGGCCATCCTGGACAGCAGGGACAGACTAGTACAATTCCTGCTCCTACTCACTGGACTTCAGTCACATCATCCCCAAGCCGTAAGTCAGACAACTAAAATGTTTCCCCAGAGGCAAAATTAACCCTCATCGAGAAAGACTGCATTAAGAAAAATCAAAGTAGGGGCTGGCGAGATGGCTCAGTGGGTAAGAGCACCTGACTGCTCTTCCGAAGGTCTGGAGTTCAAATCCCAGCAACCACATGGTGGCTCACAACCATCTGTAACAAGATCTGACTCCCTCTTCTGGAGTGTCTGAAGACAGCTACAGTGTACTTACATATAATAAATAAATAAATCTTTAAAAAAAAAAAGAAAAATCAAAGTGGACTCTAGCTATGACAGGAATGGTATGTCCATAAAATCTCAACAACCATGGCTTCCCAAACAGGACCTGAACAATTCTAACAGTAGCTGACATCCCAGCATAGATGGAGAAAATATCATGGGGACTCCACCTGTAGAAGAGATTGACAATTAACAACTGGTACGCGAGGTAGAGTTAGTTTTCTCCAGGGATGAGCCCCTTGAGTGGTTATCCATCAATAAGTGGTCAGCCCTGGAAGCGTGTATATGCAGGCAACACTGAATGAGCTCAGCAAGTTGTAGTTCTACATCGATTCATTTATAGCACACATACAACAATGGTTAAAGAAGAGGCCATGAATTTGGTGGCGTTAATGGGGTGAGGAAAAGGAGCAAAATGATATATTCAAATGAAATAAAAATCTATTTTAAAAAGACAAAAGTGGGGAATAAAATGTCAAAGAAAGATAAGGAGAACCATTGTCTCTGCCCCTACGTCATGCAAAGGTGGCCTTTGTCCTCAGTTTTCCGTGACACTCTCTCCCAGATCTGAATGGTTACTTCCTCCTCTGACCTCATCTCTATCATAAAGATAAGTATTTATCCCATTAGGGTCTTATGATTCTATTAGAGGATTTAACCAATTATAGTCTCATCACTCTTTAGCTCTCTGTCTGCCACAACTAAACCATAGGCTCTTTAAAGACGGGATTGAAAAGCATTTCTCTTTGCAATCCCCAGCACACAGAACAGAACCCAGCCTGGAGCGATGAGTAATGGGCTAACTCCACGCCCACAAGACACCCTGCAGCCAGGAAGTGGTGCGCCTCTTCTGTGCCCCCTAAAAATCCCTGCTCACCATTCACCAAATACACCACAGTTTTCCTGGGCCTTTTCCTTGCTAACACCTTCCTTTCCTGGGGTTCCCCTTCACACCTCACTCCAACCTACCTTCTGAAGTCCTAGCTTCCTCCTAGGCCCACCCCAAATGCATCTTCCTCTAGAAAGACGTTTCCAAACCTTCTAATTAAAACTAATCAGCCACCCACGCCTCCCCCATTACCCCAGCCACTGATCCTGAAGTGCTTTTTAATTCTGTTAAAACCATTTCCGGATACATCCTGTGTCCCTTACTAGACAGCCAACTCCCCAAAGGCAGGAACTGTCATTATTTATTTTCATATCTTCCCTGGAGCCTAGCAGAAACCTGGCACACAACAAACATCACTCAAATTTAATTCAAGTCTCAGCGAGGGGACAAGCTGGCCTTAGAGGGTAACACACATGGCTCACTGTGTGTCCCTCCTGTGCCTTCAAGGGAAAGACCACACTCTTCCTGGAAGACTCTGAATGATACTGCTGGAAAGCAAGCTGCCCTACAAAATTAACACTCTCCATGAAAAATTGGTTGGTGGTTTTGTTTTTTGTTTGTTTGTTTGTTTGTTTTCATGTAGAGTTAGTATTCGTTCTACATGAAGGATTGACCAGGTCAGCAGGAGTCCTCCCTCTGAAGTCATTTAGATCAACCTGGGGTCCCCATGACACAAGTCCTTGGCTCTCTAAAAATGTAAGATTTTTTTCAGTCTCTCTTGTGACAGTAAGCTCATTCCAGCCTTCTGGAGCATAATAATATGGTGCACGCTGGCAATTGCATCCATACTTTATAATGCATAATTAGAAATTGTATTAATAATTGGTTCTATTTCAGTAGTTCTTCCAAAGGGGAAAAGCCTAAATAATGGGATTATGTAACAAATAATGGTACAAAATTTTACACAGGGTTCTAGAAATGATAAAGCACTCCATACCCAATAATCTTGTTGGCTCTTCCTTAAAAGTATAAGAGGATGGTTGCCAGCCTGCCCAGAGAGTCCAATGTCACCAGTCAGCTCCATGGGACTACTAGCCCTGAGTGTGGGAAAAGTAGGAACCAGGTGGCCCATGGACACAGCACTGGGACAGAAGTTGTTGGCAGGTCCATGCCGTAGGATAAACATGCAGGATGGAAGGAAGGGACAAAGTCCCTCACCCTGACCAGACTCCTGGGAATTCGTGGCAAGCAATCTACTACTAAGTTGTCTTCCTACCTGCTCTTCTCCCTTCAACCATATAAGCCCGGGAAAGTCCAGAGGCTGCAGGAAGGGAATGGCTTGACCCAAGAGATAAGGAACACATTTCAGTGGGACTCTGAAATGTTTCACCTCCCCAGAACATCTATTTAGCCAGGGAAGCAATAGCCATTTGGGCAATGGCTATGACCAGGTCCCAGGGAACCCTTGGAGCTCGAAGGATCAGTGTGGTCTAGGGATGTCAGAGTCTCTGCCAAGCATGTTATAAAGGAGATGGACTTCTGTTGTTACAGTTTAAATGGATAAAGTTTGTGTCAAAGATTTTTATATTTGTAATAATAGTTTATTATTAACTATTATTAATCCAGTTGGGCATTCTGGATCCTGGGGTTGCTAAAGAGCACAAAGTCTGACGTCCAAGTAAATCATAATGATGGCCTAAACTATATGGAAAATGGCAACCCTCCCTCTGCCTATTTTGAAGGCTAAATCCAATTCTCTCTCTCTCTCTCTCTCTCTCTCTCTCTCTCACACACACACACACACACACACACACACACATACACACGCACACGTACACACGCACACGTACATATTCACCCCACCATGACAACATTCAAGGTTGGTAAAGCCTATCCTAGTCCTGCAGACACTGGCCCTGGTCTCATGATTTGGCTGACTTGCACAACATGTACAGAAATGATTTGCCCACATTTGATAGAGCTATATCACGTAATTTCCTCATTTGGTCTATTTTCTTTCATCCCCTTGGCTTCAAGATCAATGTAATGGATTGTTCTTTTAAGCCCAGAATGAGAAAGATCTGGATCAGAGTCTAAGCTGACTGGGTAACCTGCAGAAAAAAATGTAAATATTTGTCATATTTGTCTTCCTAACTCACTTAAATTCTGGTGATGTTCACTAGTATAGCATAACCCAGCAAAGGCTGACACCAAGCTGATACAGCTTGCAATGTATTACTTCAAGGAAATAGAGCTGCTATGAAACTGAATAAGGATCAGTTGCATTGGCACTGCTAAGACTGGGAATAGTCTGCCTACTTTTGCCTTCTGCCATACCATCCTTATAGATCCTATGCACTCTCATTGCCTTCTCCTGTTGTATGCCAATCTAAGAATCATGACTGGCAATTTGCTACATTTATTCCATGCATATGTATTAATCAGTATTAGATGCATAATGTTTCCGTCTTAAGGCTGCAGTGGTGAAGAGAGCCAATTATCTGCTCCCAGGAGCTAACAAGTCAAGACGAACAGACATTTACAAGGCCCATTTAGAAGGTCATAGTCACCAACTGCCTTGTAAGGGCCAAGCCAAAAGTCATATTCTCTCTCCCCTTCATAAAGAAGCTCAATGGGAAACATTTTAAAACTGATGGCGTGATCCCAGATTAACATGATGGATGCTTAGATTAGCTCAGTGGCAGCACACTTACCTGGTATGCCTGAGTACCAGGTGTGACCCCCAACACTACAAAATCATCATCTAAAAACTATAAGAGTTAAAAAACAAACAAACAAACCTATAAAAGTAGCTAAGTAACCTGGTCATGGGAGTTTCCATCCTTCCCTCCTAAAGCCAAAAGAACTATGAAAAGCTCCTACCACATGCATAGCAGTTCAGAGTCTATTGATTGATAGGTCTTCAGCACATGTTTGGAGTCTGTCCGCAGTCTCCCGAAGTTCACAAAGGAGGACTTGTTATCTCTTCTCATCTCTTTTTTTTTCTGAGCCAAGATTCCTCTCTGTAACTCAAGCTGATCTGTAACTCATTATATTCTGGCTTGGCCCCCTCAGGAGGGGATTGCAGGTTTTTGTACACTCTTGGTGGTGTCAGCCCCTTCTTACAAAGCAAGAACATGAGGCTTGAGCGGGGAAAAGGCAGGTTAGAGAGGAGACAGGCTGGTGCTCTAAGGTCAGGCTTTTTGCATATACTATATTCCACAATGATTTTCTTTTTATTGTTGTTGTTGTTGTTGTTGTTGTTGTTGTTTTGGTTTTTGAGACAGTCTCATCAGATAGTTCTGGCTGTCCTAGAACGTGCTCTGTAGACCAGGCTAGCCCCAAATTCATATAAACCAGTCTACTTCTGCCTGCCAGGTGTTGAGATTAAAGGCACATGCTACTATGCCCAGCTCAGAAACTGCTTTCGAAGCATGTAAAGAAAGTTGTTACTTGATAGGTAGATAATAAATACTAGGAGAGAAGTTTATTATTTACAACATATCATCAAACAGTTACAAAGAATGTATACAAACACACATACACACACACACACACACACACTGGTGGTGGCAAACACAGAAAGCTAAGATGTCAATTGATGCCACTAGATAAAGAATACACTGGGTTCATTGTATGCTCTTTTGATTCTTACATAGTGTGAAAATTTTCAGACTGAAATGTGGAAGAAGTCCCCATTTGAATCACAAACTATGAGACCATCCTTCCCAGTCTTCCTGCTCTTTCTGGGGTCTTTGTGCTTGCCCATACACTCCTCTCATTGCCTGGCACACCCCCCAATGTCTTATCTAACCATGGGTACTGCTACAGTCATATCTCTTCTGCAATCCCTGTGGACCCAAGACCTGCCCTCATAAGCATAGTGCAGGCTGTCAATACAGACTCTCACTGAGTTACTCACCCCAGATGCACACTCTGAGAGTAGAGACCAGGTTTTCTCCACATTCCAGCAAATGAAGCCAGCAAACAATGAAGATATCTCTGACAATGACTTCTAAAACCTTTTCCATAGTAACAGTGGACACTGTGTTTCTTTAAACCAACCTCTAGCTTGGAGGGAGAAATTGAGCTAGGTGCAAGAGTTACATTGTCATAGGTTCAAATCCCATTCTGGTTAATGGATTACTTTAGCTGGTGTCTGCACCCGCCCCCTCTATTCCTCAGCTTTCCCCTCAACATGAGTGGAGATAATACATTCTTGCAGATTAGGGGCTTAAACAGGACACACATAATGTACTTGACTTGGGGAGTGGGGATGTAGTGTGGTTGATAGGATGCTTGCCAGGCATGCATGGAGGACTGGGTTCAGTTCCCGTTCCCAGCACACAGATATAGAAACAGAAGGAGGAGTTAAAGGTTGTCCTCAGCTACATGGGAAATGTGATGCTATCTACCACCATATCTAGGAAAATGAAAGGAATCAACGATGCATTTAACCCGGTACCCAGCATACAATGTGATGGAGCATCCTCCTCCAAGGATGACTATCCTCTCACCAAGTCACTGGACTCTCCCAGGAAGACTCATGTCACCAAAAGGAACTAAAGACAGGGTAAGAACCATGCAGCCAGGTGTGTCCATGTGTGTTTATGTGAGTGCTAATGTGAGTGTAGATATAGATATGGGATGTAGATTTAGTTGACACAGATGATGATATAGGTAGATGTGTGAGCCATGATATGAGCCACCATATTTCTCTGACATGGCCAGCTGGATTGGTCAAACCACCCAGCCACCTGACAGGAAGCCTGTCTCACTGGCCCCCAACAGGATTATAAATCATTTATTTCATTATGAATTTGAGGAGCCGCTGTGTGTTTGAAGTGGGATTTGAAGCAAAAAGAAATGGGCAGATTAATGGAGCTTGAAGAAAGCTAAGTATCCCTCTTCGTTCCTGCCAGAGCTCGCAGTCAGCTGGCAGCTGAACAGCATTTGAAGAGCACGTCTCTCAATTAAACACATTTCCTCGCGTGTGCTTCCTGCTGGCTCTCGCCTACATTAATTGCATCTGAGTCCACCCACCAGTGTTCAGTGCTGCAAAGGGGTCTATGCTTATACAAGTCTCTCTCGGTGCAGAGATAAAGGCTTCAATGTCACCTGAACACACACCACCCAACACACTTCTGTCACTTCTACTTGGAGTATCTCCATGCCATCCTGTACTGGTGAAATTTCTGCTGTGACCAACCTGTGAAGCTGACATGCCTTGTGTTGAGAATGCTCTGTTGCTCTGTCTCCTATCCTGAAGTCCCCGAGAACACAGAATGCATCATCTCTGAAGACTGCAAATATCCGCTGGTCAATAAACTTCTGTTGACCACCTAAGTGGGTAAACAGTTGTACTGGCTATTTTTGTGTCAACTTGACACAGCTGGAGTTATCACAGAGAAAGGAGCTTCAGTTGAGGAAATGCCTCCATGAGATCCAACTGTAAGGCATTTTCTCAATTAGTGATCAAGGGGGAAAGGCCCCTTGTGGGTGGGACCATCCCTGGGCTGGTAGTCTTGGGTTCTATAAGAGAGTAGGCTGAGCAAGCCAAGGGAGGCAAGCCAGTAAAGAACATCCCTCCATGGCCTCTGCATCGGCTCCTGCTTTCTGACCTGCTTGAGTTCCAGTCCTGACTTCCTTTGGTGATGAACAGCAGTATGGAAGTGTAAGCCGAATAAACCCTTTCCTCCCCAACTTGCTTCTTGGTCATGATGTTTGTGCAGGAATAGAAACCCTGACTAAGACAACAGTGTTTTATACTTAAAGAAGAATCTCAGAAGGGGGGCAAGAAACAACAATAAATATGTTTTTCAAAGCTTTCCAAGCTCAAGAAAGAGAGGAAGTCATACCTAAAAAATAAAGAAATAAATGCATTTCCCTTTTCTGTGTGCTTTGTCTGTGTGCATGTCTATGTACTGTGTTCATGCAATGCCTGCAGAGGACCAAAAAGGTCACTGTAACTCCTAGAACTGGAGTTACAAGTCATCAAGTTGGGTACTAGGAACTGAATCCAGGTCCTCTGCAAGAGTAACTGATGCTTGTACTCAGGAGCCTTCTCTCCAGCCTAAGAAGCATGCGTTTCTGATCTTGTTTCCAAACTGCTTCCTCTTGACTTCCAAAGCACATCCTTCCACCACTGAGCCACCCTGACATGGGTATCTTCCATTCTTCACACTTAATGGAATATCAACTAAATTAGACTTCCGTGTCCTTAGGAGACATTTAGGACTTTTAGCCTTCTACCCCCAGCAAGACCTCAACTCTCATTCCTTCCAGCCTCGATCATACCAGGACAAAGGAGTCCTAGAGAACCCATGGAGAACTCAGACATGTCCCCAGGACAAGGTCCCAACCAGATAAAGAGGACCAGAAAAGAGTTCCATAAGATATGGCAGTAGATGGGCTCTGAGCATCAGTGTATTGATGCTCATACTAATATGCACATTCAACGGCCAGCCCAACACCAGGAGATGCAGTGTAGACTGAGAACCTGCATCCTCACATGATGGGAAGTGGCCTAATTCATACCTGTTACATGGCATGGTTATTATGAGTCCCTAATCATTCTCCCTCACCGTACCCTGGCTTGGATCTAATTACCTGATCAGTCTAATTGCAGGGACAATTGTCTGATTTGGTAAAGACAGTTTTCTGGATAGCCAGTTTGCTCCAGAGACCAGAAGCTCTCTTCCTCGAAAATGAGGGGATTACAGGTGGGCTGTCACACCCGCTCAGCATTTATCTGAGTACTAGAGATCCAACTTCACATTTGTGTTTCAAAAGCTTTGTACAGTAAGCCATCTATCCAGCCTCAAGACAGGATTTTGCATCAATAAGAGCTGTTAGTTTGTTCAAGAAGCAAGACCGCATTCATCTGTAGGGCCCAGCACTGAGCAAAATGTAAGGCCTAAACATGGGGAATATTCACATGTAGCAGCTGAATAAATGGCTCTCAACTCTTATACCTTCCAAGCTAGACTGGGTCAGGACAGAGGAGGCCCAGGGAGCCCATGGAGAATTCAGATATTCTCCCAGGACAGGCTCCCAGGAAAGTGAAGGGATGCAGAGGGACAGAGTAGAGAGGCCCACAAGATACGTCAAAGGAAAGAGAATCCCTAGTACCGGAAGTCTCACAGGGGATTTGAGCACCACTAGGGAATTTAGATGGTGAGATCTTTCAGGGATGTTGCATTCAGGTCAAATTCAAAATCAAAAGAAGAGAAGAGAAGAGAGGAGAGGAGAGGAGAGGAGGGGAGGGGAGGGGAGGAGAGGAGAGGAGAGGAGAGGAGAGGAGAGGAGAGGAGAGGAGAGGAGAGGAGAGGAGAGGAGAGGAGAGGAGAGGAGAGGAGAGGAGAGGAGAGGAGAGGAGAGGAGAGGAGAGGAGAGGAGAGGAGAGGAGAGGAGGAGAGGAGAGGAGAGGAGAGGAGAGGAGAGGAGGGAAGGGAAGGGAAGGGAAGGGAAGGGAAGGGAAGGGAAGGGAAGGGAAGGGAAGGGAAGGGAAGGGAAGGGAAGGGAAGGGAAGGGAAGGGAAGGGAAGGGAAGGGAAGGGAAGGGAAGGGAAGGGAAGGGAAGGGAAGGGAAGGGAAGGGAAGAGAAGAGAAGAGAAGAGAAGAGAAGAGAAGAGAAGAGAAGAGAAGAGAAGAGAAGAGAAGAGAAGAGAAGAGAAGAGAAGAGAAGATCTGAGCCTGTGATTCCTGCACTTCCTGGTAGAGGATCCCAGCACTTCCTGGTAGAGGATCCCAGCACTTCCTGGTAGAGGATCCCAGCACTTCCTGGTAGAGGATCAGAAGAGAAAAAGCAGCCTCAGCCTCATGGCGAGTTTTAAGGCAGTGTCAGCATGGAAGAAAGAGAGAAAGAGGGAGAGTCGGGGAGAGAAAGACAGATTTAAAAAAGAAAAGAAAAGAAAAGAAAAGAAAAGAAAAGAAAAGAAAAGAAAAGAAAAGAAAAGAAAAGAAAAGAAATTAGACTTATTGGTATATGTCTGTGAATTCAGGGCCCAGAAGGCTGAAACAGGACCACCATTGGCTTGAGGCCAGCCTGGGCAACATAGCAACTTCCAGGTCACCTTTGACTACATAATGAGACCTCATAGCAAAGCAATACAGAAACAAAAAAAACCACACAGAGAACAAAGAACAAGATTAAAGAGCAAACTACAGAGCAGTAGACAGCTCGAGTCAGCCAGCGAGATGAACAAATTAACCTGTAGCCTGTGTAAAGTTATAAAGAAATGGTCTCCGACTTGTTCTTCAGTTTCTCAATCAGCAAAGTATGTGGAAGAATGCATGGGTCAAAACAGAGTCGAGGCAACTTTGGAAAATGAATACACACAGAAGGCTGGCTATTGTTTCCATGGTTATGGCGGTGCTGATCCAGGGCTTTGTCCTGCAAACGAGGGGAAATCTCTGGGAGAGGTGGCTGAAGACCTGCTTCTTCCCAGTAAAGGCTGTGGAAGGTTAATCAGATGGTGAGCCCAGTCACCAAGATTAAGAGAAAGAAAATCCCTCCAACCGCCTTTGAATTCCAGTTATGTGTACGTTTTCTTTGAACTGGTGATTCGACTCTCTCTCTCTCTTGGAGAGAGAACAAAGCGGGTGGTGTGGAACTCAAATCTCATTTACAACTTAATTTTGAAACTGAGGAGATTTGCAATGTTGGAAAGGCAGGGAGCAGGAAATCAACTTCAGAGTAATTGCTCCGTCGTCTTTTAAACATAAGGCGGTGCACTGCTATTTTTGCTGATGTATTCAAATGAGAGGATGCCACAGCTGCGGGGTGTCTAAGGGATCAGGGATGGCACCGCCTGCAGACTGGGAGGAAATCGTGGGCCAAAGTGAGTCTGTCTCCCAACTCCAGCAAGATAGAGGCCAGAGAAGAGTGAGATTTCCCCAGCTCCTGTCACACGCTGCAGAATGCCAGGGAGCACAGAGTAGAATAATGACTCAGAGCATGCTCTTGCTACCCAACTCCGCATTGTGTTTACAGAGGCACAAAGGCACCCTTCAGGACAATGTCAGGGGTGGTGCAGGGTGGGGGCAATTTCCCAGGATCATCTACATTGCCCAGAAAGGGTCCACTACAATAACTCCTGAGTCTAGGAAGCCACATATGAAGTATATGCCCATTG
This sequence comes from Mus caroli, assembly GCF_978045245.1. Classification (NCBI taxonomy): domain Eukaryota; kingdom Metazoa; phylum Chordata; class Mammalia; order Rodentia; family Muridae; genus Mus; species Mus caroli. The sequence goes on from NW_028227269.1 coordinate 9,967,707, forward strand.
AACAGACAAATAAGTTGAGGCCAAAAGGCATCACCTATATTCTAAATTCCATGAGGCCCCTTTTTCATGGCTGAGGGCTCTCACTGAAGATGTCTAATGCAGCAGCCCAGAAAAGACCGTTCTGATTTTCACAATGTGCCCTAAACTTGACTTCTCTGGTTGTGCTCCACATCCAAGGGGGGGCTAACCCCCAGCCCAGCTCTGATGCCAACCAAAGAGCTCTAGTTTTCCATTTTGTCAGGTCAACCTAAAAGTTTAATTGTAGAAGTTTGAATAAACGACGACTAAAACACTGAGTATTCTGGCACTGTTGTTACGGCAGGCCCCACCCTGCAGGTATCTGAAGCTAGCTTTCCATGGATGCTTCTGCAAGTCTGGCCACAGTGCTAACCGGTCACTGGAATAACAGTAATAGTTGTTGGAATAGCTGTTTCCAGCTGTTGTTGTGTCCACTGGTGCAGCAAACAGCTCTGAGTTCTCCAGGAGACCCAGATGCAGGCCGACCAGGCCCATGGGGCTTCCTGACAGTTTGTCTACATTGTGCCCATTGGAATAAGTTGTCCCCTCTGCTGCTGTCTCTCTATTAGCAGTCTCAGCCAGGGCCATTCCGATTAACCCTTCAGAGCCACTCCACTCTGGGCATGCCTGTGCTCTCTTCTTTTCGCTGATTTAATTAACATAATATAATGGAAATAAAATAATTGAAGGGGCTGCCACTTCAGAAAAGATCATCACGGGGCTGCTTGGGAGGCATTGTTGCAGGGTTTCCAGGCAACGCCAAAGAGGCCCCGAGAGGGGCTAGTGGTGGTCCCCGAAGCAGCCAGACGGCTGGGCCTCACCATAGTCCCTACACAACCGGTCCAGGTCTGGCTATGTGGACCTAGAAGTACTTTTCTTATGGCTGTCTTCAAGTCTTGAAATGTGAATCCCTCACTTTAGAGTACTCTAAACGTGAGTGCAGAGCAACCAGACACACAGATCTCCTCCAATCAGACACCTCACATAGAAAACTAACAACAGTTACTTGCAAGTGTGAAATCACACTTTGTGCTCTAGAAAAGATATTTCTACCCAAGAGAGTAGGATTTGAATGTACTTTCTCAACTTGATTTTCAATGAATAGCATGCCTGTGTGCGTGCGCGATTTTTAGGCTGCTGTCCACCTTGGTTTGATGTTTGTCATTTTCAGATTATTTTTCACTTTGTCCTGAAACCTGGCCAGCCAGAGAACTTCTGGAATCTAGCTGACTCTGCCTCCCATGCACTGGTATCACAAGTGTGTGCCATCCTGCCCAGGCTTTTCTGCCTCCCATGCACTGGTATTACAAGTGTGTGCCATCCTTCCCAGGCTTTTTTGCCTCCCATGCACTGGTATCACAAGTGTGTGCCATCTTGCCCAGGCTTTTTTGCCTCCCATGCACTGGTATCACAAGTGTGTGCCATCTTGCCCAGGCTTTTTATGTGGGCTCTGTGGATCCAACTCAAGTGTTCATATTTATACTGTAGGCACTTTACCAACTATTTCCCCAGCACCCAAAGGAGATTCTCTGAACTGGAGAGAGCCTGGATTCTCCGAGGCTTGCTCTATCTCAGTGCCAAGTATCTTGGCTGGTCATTTCAGTTCCACTGTATCCCTCGCTGTCCTGATACTCAAGAGCAGTGAAGGGAACTCCAGGCTAAGACTCCACGGGAGGTTCTTGCAGACCAGTGATGCCCAGTTCTGGTCCTCTGATGGAAAACTCTGCTCCAGGTCATGGGAATTCCATTCCCAGTCACATCCTTCCTGTGTTTCAGTGGAATGTGGAGTGAGGCTCCTCAGGCAGATAGAAAGTTCTTTGCTTCTGTGCCGCAGGAGAGGCCAAAGGCTGCTGGTGAAGGGGAAAGAGTGGGAGAGTGAGAGATTGACGTTCACTTGACAAGCCGACACCACAAAGTACCACAAATCCTTCACTGCAAATACCTTTAAAGCCACTCCAGCCCTGAAGAAAAGCATGCTTTCGTGGCTTATCCAGCTAGGAGTGCATTTGCAGGCTACAGAGAGAGGACGACATAGAGAGGCACCATGGAAAAGAAAATGCTATGGTTTTGTCAAATGTTGCCAAGTCATAAACAGAAGCAAAACAAAAAACAAAAACAAAAAAACAAAAAATTCCTGCTGCTCACGAACAAAGATTTTGATTGTGCCATAATCATTTTTGATGGTAACTTTTCTTAGAGCCGGAAATGCAGAGAGAACGGGAGTACACCAAAGGTTTCAACTGCTCGGCACCTCGTTAATGCTCCTGCCATCTTGGTTCCTAGTAATTAATCCAGTGTAATAGAGAAGTCCATTATGCTATATTAATGCCACTTGTTATAGAAATGGCTAAATTAATTAATGCAGATGGACAACAGATTCATTATGATAAACGTTTGATAAGTTCCTCAGCTGCTCTCCAGGGTTAATTTGGCTTGAGCTCTCCAAAACATGGCTTAGCTCCCCCAGCAAAAGAGATGCTGATTACGGATTGGAAAGGAGTGTGAAGATCAGATTTGAATAATAAAAAAAAAAGTGTAGCAAAATTAAATTAAAAATCCTCTCCCCTCCAGTCGATCTGGATAGGGCAATGGACTTTACCTCTGACCTTGAGAGATTCACAATTTATATCTCCAAGCGATAGGGTCTACTTGAGCTATCCATTCCTTCTTTTTGTTTTTTTTTGTTTTTTTTTTTTCATGTTTTTTTTTTCAGAGTAAGGGAATGAGATTCTTTGTCTACACAAATGTCCTAGATGTCCTGAATGTCCTAGAACTTGATCTGTAGACCAGGCTAGCTTCAAACTGCCAAGTGCTGGGTTTAAATGTATAAACCACCATCCCTGGATTTTCTTTCTCTCTCTCTAAATGTATTTATTCTTATTTGATGTGTGCTGGCGCTTGGCCTGTATGTATATTTGTATGAGTATGTCACATACCCTGGAACTGAACTTACAGATAACTGTGAGCTGCCATGTAGGTGCTGGGACTTGAACCTGGGCCATTAACCCTGACTCTAAGCAACTGGAACTGAGTTTATCACACATTCATTCAGTGTAGTACATGATGCCTTGGTTCTGAGCTTCTGGTCACCATAGTGCCCCAGTGCCTCCCCAGGTCCAATCAGAAACCTTCAGTTCTTCCTGCCCCACCTCTACACCCATCATTAAGATTACTAAATCTGATAGGGATTACCATCTATGTATCCAAGTTACAGTATGCATGAGATTACAAAACAAACATAGAGCTGAAAATAATCAAAGCCCGTAAAGAGATGATTCACACACAACGACTTTTTTAAATAAGAAAATCATCCTATGAAACTGGACAAAGGAGAATGATTGGCAAAAGATGTACAAAAGTAAAAGAGTATGTGGGGGTATTCTGTAAATTAGGTAAAATCCAGTTAATGTAGCCAAACACATTTTTCCTCTCCAAAGGCTTGCTCTTTTGCCGTCCTTAAATGACCAATCTTGTTGTCTATGAGAGGACTCGTCCCTGAGTCAGATATGCCGGCCCAGAGGGCAGAGACACCTTGGGAAACCAAAATAACGAAAGGCATCAAAGCCTTAAAAATGTCCATGCTGGGCTCATTCGGTCAGTTGGCCTTGCAAGCATGAGGATTTGAGTTCAGTTCCCCTAAATTCAAGATCCGTGTGTGTGTGTGTGTGTGTGTCTGTGTGTGTCTGTGTGTGTCTGTGTGTGTCTGTGTGTGTGTGTGTGTCTGTGTGTGTGTCTGTATGTGTGGTGTGTGGTCTGTGTGTGTATGTGTGTGTGTGCCTGTGTGTGTGTGTGTGGTCTCTGTGTGTATGTGTGTGTTTGTGTGTGTGAGAGAGAGAGATCTGTATGTGTGTGGCCTGTGTGTGTATATGTGTGAGTGTGTGTGTGTGCATGCACACGCGTGTGCATGTGTTAGCATACTTGGAGCATACTTGGGAATGCCGTTAGCCTACTCAGTGAACTCTAGGCCAGTAAGATACCCTGTTGTCAAAAACAAGGTGGATGACTTTTTGTTTGTGTCTTTGAGACAAATGTGTGTGTGTGTGTCTGTGTGTCTGTGTGTGTCTGTGTTTGTCTGTATATGTGGTGTGTGGTCTGTGTGTGTGTATGGTCTCTGTGTGTGTATGGTCTGTGTGTGTGTGTGTGTGTGTGTGTGCCTGTGTGTGTGTGTGTGGTCTCTGTGTGTATGTGTGTGTTTGTGTGTGTGAGAGAGAGAGATATGTATGTGTGTGGTCTGTGTGTGTGTATGTGTGAGTGTGTGTGTATGTGTGTGTGCACACACACATGCGTGTGCATGTGTTAGCATACTTGAAGCATACTTGGGAATGCCGTTAGCCTACTCAGTGAACTCTAGGCCAGTAAGAGATCCCGTTGTCAAAAACAAGGTGGGTGACTCTTTGAGACAGGTGTGTGTGTGTGTGTGTGTGTGTGTGTGTGTGTGTAGACCCAGTTATTCTGGAACTCTGTTATGTAAACCAGACTGGCCTTAAACTCAGAGATTTGCCTGCCTCTGCCTCTAAAGTACCACACCTGTCGAAGTAGATGATTCTTGAGGAATGGCAGCTGAGATCGTGTTCTCTGGCCATAACGCACCTCTACACACACACACACACACACACACACACACACACAATGCTGATGGCTCTATAGCCAGTAACTAAGTATCAATTGTAGGGAATAATTAGAGACACAGAGCAAAGACATATGTATCAAGAGCTTATTACCACATTAAGGTCAGCATTTTTAAAAAATGAAGAGACATTAAATATCAAAACCTTGAGGAACTGTCAACAGATGTGATATGTCTCTTGATGGCCCATTTATTATACAGCCTTAGAAACATCCACGGAGGATGTCAATGAGTGAAATGCGTACACGGATGTAATAGAAGAACAGGCTAGAAACCAGATACAGTGAGACTCTAGTTTTGCTCTTACTTTTCCAATTTGTAGTTTATTCTCAACATCATAACGGCAATTCAGGAGCCCCCCAGTCTGTGATGTCTGCACTTGTGTTATTGTGTGTGGCCCTTTGGAGTCCACCCCTGGCACTTCTTCCACACTTCCTCCTCCCCGCCAACAGCTTCAACTCCTAACAACCTTTCACCTGTGCCTCCTCCCAGTTCGCTGCCGAATCTTTCCATGTTTCAGGATGATTCCCTCATCCTGAAATGCATCACCTCCCACCAATCGCTTGGTTTTGGTCACCTAAAAATGCCCCTTAGCCATTCCAATCATAAATCATGAAACTAAATGAGCCCCTGAAACAGGGCAATGGTGTTAGAGTGTCCCCGTCCCACAGCCAGCGTCCTGGTGCCTGAGGAAGCATGACTCTGAGCTTCCCTTCCACTGAGGGACTCTTGGTGAGGCCACAGTAGAGAAGAAAGGGTCCCTTCAGATCCACATCATAGCCTCTAGAGCTTTTTCAGAATCCTTTACCAATGGGCAACAGATGCTGCGAGTCACTCTTGGACTTCTACCAGCATGTCCAGGAGAGCTCAGACCACAGCAAGGATGTCTAGAACCATTTCTGTCCCCAGCAAGAAAGAACACACAGGTAAGCTCTGTCTCAAGAGCACAGATGCTTGGCACGGTCATGGGGATACTTTGGTTCCTGGAACTGTCTTGCTTCCCTCTGGAGTTTGGGAAGTTTTCAAATTTCAAGGGCTTCTAAAGGGCTTAGGAAAGGACCACAGTTAATGAGAAAGGAAGAGCCTGACTTCCAGTCAAGCAGACAGGGATCATCTGTCTGGAAGATTCCCTCAGAGACAGTAGAAACAGGTGTCTGCTGCAGTTTGAAGGCCTGGAAGGAGGTGGCTCTCAGACAATGGAAACACTTGCCCACCCACACCCCGGAAAGTCTGCCTCAGACAGGTTCCTGCAAGAGCCTGCAAAAATGCTTCCCTCCCTCTACCACCCACTTCCTTTGTAGCCTCCCCAGGATCCTCCCTCAGCCCTCCCTGAAGTCAGGAATGAGATCCTTGCTCTGTGTCTATGTGCCAAGGGCCCTGCTTAAACTCTCTAGCCCGGCAGTCATAACTCCCAAGGAAGCGCATTTTCATTAAACTGTTCCAGCCAGAGTCTCTTTCATTAGAAATTAGCCATTCCAGCCATAAGCGATGAAAAGAGACAAATGAGCTCTCGAACCAGGTCAGTGATATCAGAGTATTTCTACCCCACAGCTGCCTGAGCAATTCGCCTCTTCACCTGTAACATTCAGAGTGACCTTTCCTAAGCTAAGTCTCTCTGTCAGTCCCAGTCAGCTCCCCAGACTAATCCTCACCCAGCTAGCCCATCTGAGCTCTTCTGGCAGCCTCAGATGCACAGCCACATGCCACAGAACAACCCTACTCACTCCCATCTGTTGTCACCAGCCAGGCTGGAAGTGCCATGGGAGCAGGAGCCAGGCCATAAGCACCCTGTCCTCCTCTCTCTCGGATAGACTATCAACAGACATCTCCAGTCACTGAGACACAGCATCCAACAAGTCACTCAGCTTTCTAGGAAAGGTCTTGTCTGATTAGAACCTAGAAGACTCTGAACAGGGAGCTGGGGGGGCGGGGGGTAAGTCAGGCTGTGAAGTGGTTGCCTTCAATCCCTGAAAGCCACACAAAACAAGCCAAGCGTGGTGGTACAAATCTGTAATCCCAGCACTCAGGAGGCAGAGACAGGCAGATGGATCCCGAGGAGTCACTGGCCAGCCAGCCTTGCCTACTGGGCAAGATCCAAGGCAGTGAGAGAGCGTCTCTCAAGTAAAACCAAACTGTACATCATCCGAGGAAAGATAGCTAAAGTTGTCCTCTGTCCACCACACATGCACGCACATGCACGCGCACGTGCACACGCGCACACACACACACACATCTTACTCTCCAAAAATACAAGTTAATGACTCCTTAGCTACAGTTTCAGAATCTAAACACGCCAAGGTTGGAGGCATGAGCAGAAAATCGAAGCACACTTGGCAACAAGACCCGATTCGAGCTACAGTCACTTATAAAACACTGGCAGTGCTTAATCTGTGCAAACATTAGGTTTCACTTTGCAGAGTTGTGTGTTTGGCTGCAAAAATATTAAGGTATTAATTACAAGATGCTCCAGGGATCCTGCTGGGGGTGTTACATAATCAATGCGCAGCAAGTGAATATTTCTTTTTCAAAAATGCAAACGCTTCTAAATTCTGAAGCCATCTGGCTGGAGTGGCTTTCCATAAGGGAATACAGAGATGTGCCTAGAATGTGCCTGAGGTGTCATAAGGTCCAGTACGTGATGGGTTGTACTATGAATTCTCTCTCTCTCTCTCTCTGTCTCTGTCTCTCTCTTTCTCTCTCTGTCTCTCTCTGTGTATGTCTGTCTGTCTGTCTCTGTCTCTCTGTCTCTCTCTGTCTCTCTCTGTCTCTCTCTGTCTCTCTCTGTCTCTCTCTGTCTCTCTGTCTCTGTTTCTGTCTCTCTCTCTCACACACACACGCACACACACACACAAGAGTATATATTCCTGTCCTTTCCAGTGGGTTTTGAGTAGCTTCTGAAGGATATTCTTTGCTCCATTGGCCAAGCATAGGTAGAGTGTGCCAGTTTTTCATCACTGTGAGAAAACTGTCTGAGCAAAGCTGCTTCAGGGAAGAGACCGATGCATTTTGGCTCATGGTTTTAGAGCATTTAGTCTGCCTTGAAGGGGGTGTAAAGAGCTGGCAGCTCATGGTGGGTTGGACACAGAGATAGACAGGAGAGGCCTGGAACAAGATACATCCCAGTGAACTATGTCCCCAGCTGAGCTTCACCTCCTAAAACTTCTAAATTCTACCAAAACGTCCTTAGGCCATGAGCCTGTGACACTGCATAGCCAACATTCCAGGTAGACACAGTTCTATGGTTCAGAACCATTCTATGCCTCAATAGACAGACAGACAGTCAGACAGAGAGACAGACAGACAGACAGACAGACAGACGGACACATAATACACAGAGGCATGCAACAAACAGAAAAGGGTAATTTCATAAACTATGTATGGACCCATGTTCACAGTAATAGTATTAGAAGTATTTACTGCAGGTAAAATGTAGAACCACCGTTAAGCCCATCAGTGGAGAAAATAGGTAGTCAAATCGTATAAACACAAGAGAAAATTAACCAGCTATGAAGAAGAATGGAGTACTGATAGCTACTACAGCATAAATGCATCTTGAAAATTAATGCTGAGTAAAGGAAATCAGACATGAAACTCACTCACAATTCATGTTTCCATTAAATGAAACCTTAAAGCTGGAGAAATCAAAAGAGATGGCTCTCAGATCAGTAATGAATGTTAAAAGGTAAAGGAGGAAACAGAGACCAACCATGTAGCAATGGTGAGGCCCCTTTGTGAGGATGAAGGCATTTAGTTCTAGCTAAATGGTAGTTGTGGTTCTACAATAGTGCCCTGCACAAAAGTCAAAGACATGTTTGCTTTTCTGCAGTGACTATCACATCACACCAGTGTCTCTTTAATTGTAAAAGGGAGATGGGGAAAAATAGTCTCCAGTTCCGGGACCTCATGATAATCTCTACAAGTGACCAAGAATGGTCATAGGCAGCCAGGAAGGACCAAAGATGACTGGAAATGTCTAGCTATCTCCTCTGCCTGTAAAACCTAGACTACAAGTCTAAGGTCAGGCAATCCGATCATTGTCCCATGAGGCAAGATGTCGGAAAGTTGGACACACCGTTTTCATGGCCCAGCTACCACTTCCACAGTGGTCGGTGTTAATTGTCGACTACTGAGACGGTCCTGAAAAGTTTATTTGCAGCACGGCTGGATCTGGCACCTGCTGCGGTCATTAGGGACGAGGAATGCTGAGGCGATACAGCAGTGTCCTTGGGAACACCAGAGAGTCCCTGATGTCCCTGAAGTTCTGAGTTATGCTGACACTGGAGACACCATGCCAGGCAATGACAGTATGGCTAGAGAACCCAGCCCAGGCAGAAGTGCCAAAGACCATGTGGGAGAGGATAAGTCGGTAGATATAGTGGGGATTCTTTGTGCTTAAAACTTTGTATTACTATTCAAGGACAAAGAACTTGTTATTTGAGCCTGTATCATTCCAGGAGAAAGATATCAGATTTGTAACAGGGTCAGCCACAAAGGAGAATTTGGCATTTGGCAACCTGAAATGAACTATCCTAGAAGTCAGACTTAAGGGCCAAGGGATCAGAAAAGCAAAGAAGAAAGTCAGAAATAGATAACTGGAAAAACTATAGCCTCTTCTTTGACCTTAAAATAGATTCTGTGAATGTACACATGTTCATATAGGTGGCTCATTCTTGGGTTGTCATGCCACTATCCATCCAACCTTAGCCTGTTTTGAGATAGTCTCTTACTTTTTAACCTGAATTTCTGATTCCTCTAGGTTGGCAAGGAGCCCCTGAGATCTATCTTGCTCTGCCTCCCCAGTACAGGGATTAAGAGCACAAGCAACTACCATGCCCATTTAATTTTGGGGCGTTCCTGGGGAACACACTCAAGTCTTCGTGTTTGCCCTGCAAGCACTTTACCCATCTCTGTCTCCCTACAATTAGCAGGAAGAAGAGAGATCTCATTGTATGCATAAAGGTGAGCTGGCGCCCTCAATGACATGCCAGTCACTGTCTTCGGAAGACTCAGCTAAGTCAGTCCAGCGGCTGCCACAGGAGTATCCTTCCACACCTGCAGGGAATGTGGAAAACAGCTCAAGGGGCACCCAGAGAAGCTTTGAAGAAAGGCTCCCATCTGCAGAGAAGTATAAAGCTGTTTTCACAGGGTCTGAGTGATGCAGAGAGGAGAGGGTGGGAGATCTTACTATAAATTAAAAAATAAATAAATAAATAACCTATAAAACCAAAAAATCTAGCCAGGCAGTGAGCCTGGCTCACCTCACAATCAATTCTTCTTCCGCTGTGACTACTTTGAAGATCCAGAACAAATACAAGACATTTCTATGTTTCTCTATAAGAAAAATACCTTTTAATTTGGTCTCTTTCAGTGTTTTTGTTGTTATTGTTTTGTTTTTGTTTTTGTTTTTCTGTTAAGGGATTATACAATGGCTCGATTGAAAACAAGATAGGCTGTCACGAACTCAGTGCAGTGGAAGATATGCTGGCTTATCTCATCAGCTAAGTGCCTCTGTATCACTCAGTCGTAAACAGTATATTCTACATAGGTTTGTTACTGTTTGCTTCAAGAATTCAGAAACAGAGCGTAAGCTCTTACTATGTATCATGTTTCCCATAACATCAACTGGAATATGCTTTTGATAGAAGATGTATCGTTAGCGGAAGCATTCGAAAGTCAAGGTTAATAGCTGTAGAGCAAGAACTCAGTCTCAGCTGCTAAGGAGACTAATACTTTTCCCCATTAGAAAGTTTGCCTTACGATCTTCAACCCTATAGGTGGAACAACAATATGAATTAACCAGTACCCCCCATAGTTCGTGTCTCTAGCTGCATATGTATCAGAAGATGGCCTAGTCGGCCATCAGTGGAAAGAGAGGCCCATTGGTCATGCAAACTTTATCTGCCTCAGTACAGGGGAACGCCAGGGCCAAGAAGTGGGAGTGGGTGGGTGGGGGAGTGGGTGGGAGAGCGTGTGGGGGACTTTTGGGATAGCATTGGAAATGTAAATGAAATAAATACCTAATTAAAAAAATGAAGAAAGAAAGAAAGAAAGAAAGAAAGAAAGAAAGAAAGAAAGAAAGAAAGAAAGAAAGAAAGAAAGAAAGAAAGAAAGAAAGTTTGCCTTACATAAAAAGGCCAGAGAGCATGTGGGACAGAGCAGAAGTTTAGGAAACCTGTTGCCAATGGCCACCGTGAGTGAACAGTATGTCCTGAATGTCTTGAGCTACTGGGATTTGAGAACTTGTCAGGCTCTCCCACGCACATGAAAGAAAGCCAGTTCATGTAGCATGCTAAGTATCAAATAAAGGTAATGTCAAAACCAGAATTCTAAGGGATAGAGAGATAGCCGAGTGGATATGAGCAGTAATCACTGCTGGGTAATCATGTTCTAAGAGCCCATGAATATAACTTCCAAGCGTTGGTGAAGAGGTCCCAATCGCTGCATGTTAGACAGGAAACATCCAAGGTGCAGACAGCCCTCTGATGTTCTGTCTGCAGTGTTTGCAGGCAGGGCTTAGGCTCCAAGGCCCATGAAGGCAGCCTGCTCAGCACATCCTCCCTCCTGGATGCACGTTCTCCTTCACTGAGCTCTCTATCACCCCATCTTTCTCTATCCTCACCAGAGTTCCTAGATAGTCATACCTTCATCCTAGGAAGCCAAGCTCAGAGAAGTTCCGTGACTGCCCTGCTGGAAGAGTGCAATGGGAGCGACATTGGTCACCATGGTGTCTTATTCATAACTCACTGTCTTTCCCACCAGTGAAAGCACTCATGGTCTCGGGGCATTCTGACACTGAATTCATGACAGGGGAAACAAGGGACAGATGAAGCAGCTGCTGGAAGATCTCTCTCCTCCGTGTAGAAGAGAGAGACATGCTAAGCAAAGGTCCCTTCCGAGCAAAACTTAGTATGCCATGCGCTTGGCTCATGCTCCAAGGTCTAGGGACTCACAGTCAGCTATTGGATGGAATACAGGGCCCCCAATGGAGGAGCTAGAGAAAGTACCCAAGGAGCTGAAGGGGTCTGCAACCCTATAGGTGGAACAACAATATGAACTAACCAGTACCCCCCATAGTTCGTGTCTCTAGCTGCATATGTATCAGAAGATGGCCTAGCCGGCCATCAGTGGAAAGAGAGGCCCATTGGTCGTGCAAACTTTATCTGCCTCAGTACAGGGGAACACCAGGGCCAAGAAGTGGGAGTGGGTGGGTGGGGGAGTGGGTGGGGAGAGGGTGGGGAGCGGGTAGGGGACTTTTGGGATAGCATTGGAAATGTAAATGAAATAAATACCTAGTTAAAAAAAAAAGAAGTGGGAGCAAGTAAAATAGAGAGGAAGCAGGGAAGGGGAAAGGAGCTTGGAAAGGTAAGGCACAGAAAGACAATCTGTTAAAACTCCAGAGGGGTGGCCCAGCTGCTCACACCTATTATCACAGCTACCTAGAAAGGGGAGGGAAGCAGGTCACAAGTTCAAGGCCCACCTGGGTAACTGAGCAGGACTGTCTCAAAATAAAATTTAAACAGTTAGGTTGTAGCATAGTGATGGAGAGCTGGCCTGGCATGTGTAAGACCCTGAGTTCAATCCTCACCCTTCTCCTCCTCCCCATCGAAAGGGCTGGTATTATTTGGGTAGACATATTACTCCCTCTGGATACTGATTTAGAGGGAAGGATGACTTTCAACTTTGTCACACACATTCTTCCTCTGAAATCCCATCTCTGGATTCAGTACCTCCCGTGCTTACTTTTAAGAAGGTAGAAGGTTGGCAAACCATTGGCGCAGCTGAAGAAAAAGCTACCATTGCTACCCTTATCTAACTGAACAGAACCTCAGATTTTGGGGTGAATTTCAAAAGATGGTGTGGGGTAATGTAAGTACTAGGTGGATTTTAAGGTACTGATTTTTATCCAAATAAAGGGGAAATAATGAAAATATTTCGTGTTTGAAAAAAAAAAGAGCATTTACAGTTTGAACACTGTGGCAAGTATTGCTTTACTCTACACCCCCCACCCACACCCACACCCCCGAGAAACCAGACTTGGCATGCTTCATTCACACGGAATTCTTGCTAGGGTTGTGCACTGTGAAGATGTAGAGAAGGCATTAAGTAAGCTGCTGGCTGCGTCTTGCAAGCCACAGAGTACTGGGAGCAGTGGTCCTCAGCCTTCCTAATGCTGACCCTTTACTGCAGTTTCTCATGCTGTGCTGACCCCAACCGTAAGATTATTTGTTAGCTGGTCGGTGGTGGTACATACCTTTAATCTCAGCACTCAGGAGGCAGAAGCAAGCAGATCTCAGAGTTCAAAGGCAGCCTGGTCTAGAGAGTTCCAGGACACTCAGGGTTGTTACACAGAGACATCTGTCCAAAAAAAAAATTGTTGTTATTGCTTCTTCATAACTGTAATTTTGCTAGTTATGAAGTATAATGTAAACATGCGACATGCAAAATATCTGGTATTAGACCTCCAAGGGGGCTGCAACCTACAGGTTGAGAACCACTAGGTTAGAGCTTTTTGAGAGAGAAACAAAATTTGAAGCAGCAGTTGTTCCCAGAATATCAGTAGACTGTATTGGATTCGAACTCCGAGCCAGCAACTTATAGTCTAAAGGCCTTTAGGCACATTTCCCAAATGAGTGTTGAGTGTCCAAGGGTGCGGTTTGGGATGAAATAGGATAGTGTATATTTAAGAAGAGACATTGGTGCAGTGCTTGTTAAGGAGTGCATGAAGCCTCAAGTTCCATCCTCCACACCACCATCAACAACAAGAAAAATCACAATCTCAGGAAGAACAGTTCTTTCCTAAGTCTTGCCAACTGCTAGCAGGATCCAAAGTCTTCCTTTCATTGAAGCAAAACAAAAAAGGCAGCAAGCATTACAGAAGGTGAATTTTGCTGTTCAAACACGTCCAGCCCAAGGCCTTGTTTGTCCCGTGTGTTTGGGCAATGGATGGGTACTCGGCAAGCCCAAGCTTTTGGCATTTCTATTTGAGAATGTGGGGTGAGTTTATTGGGTTAAAACCGGCTTTGTTTGGGTTTGCACCGCCCTTGTTCCCCGGGAGCCCCACATGGGGCGCCAACATGGCCTGGAAGAGGGGCATGTCAAGTGCCCCCCACCTCGCATTGTTGTTGCGCAGTGAACTGGAGTCTCGGAGGGGAAGGGGGAAAAAAGGAATTCCTCACTTCCATCCTGACTGGGATTCTCCTTTTCTTCAGCTGCTCCAAGCTGCAGTAATCCGTATTCACCGCGCCCAGCCCCGGGTTCTCCGGAGTTCTCGGGCTCTCTGTCATTGTAGTCTTATCTGCGCCTGCTTCTTCCAATGGCGCTTCTTGGGAGCTCTTTCACAGAAAAGGGGTGGGGGGGAGGCGGCTCCATAATGGCCGGCGTGGCCCCTTTCTTCTCTCTCTCCCTCTCTCTTTCTCTCACTCTTTTCTTAAGCTTTCCGAGGGAGCCGGGCTATTTAATCTTCCTGAGCTGTTCAAGATGTCACTTACCTCTGATGGTGGGGACAAAGAAAATACTTCCACAGTGAATGCCGGGCAGAGCTGAATGCCTCAGGCTGCTTTGAAGAGGGTTCTTGGAAGTCTGTTTCAGAGAGTGGCCTGAGCGCCGATCTTTTTGTGCCGTGGCCTGCGTGCCTCCCAGCCAGCTTCACCAGAGGCATTTAGCATAAAGGACAGTGAAGGGCTTTGTCGTCAGCACCCAGTCCAAATCCCAGCTCAGGTTTGGGCAAATCAACCACTTAATTGTCCTGAGCCTCAGTTTCCCCCTCTGTGAAGATGAGGGAATGGTGGCATCCAATTCCATCTCTGTAAAGTACAAGTGTGAACAGTTCCCATGTGAGCTTATTGGAAGGTACGCACGCCCTCTACTTCTCTCCCTGGAAGCCTACGGTGTAATGAAGTGATTGATTATGTAAGTTCCTGGCAACGAGTGGGCTAGCCTGTGGAATTTTGGTAAGGAGTCCGAAGTTTCATTAATGGATGGATGAGTGTTGGAGTCAAAGGCTCACAACCTTTGTCACCTTTGACCTCTCTCCCACATCGAATGTGTCACTGAGCCTTGTTGGGTCTGCATGGGACAAGCCCGTGTACCACTGCACCAGTCCAGTCAGGCCATAGTCTCAGGAGCTCTCCTTAGTGAACAGATGAGAAGGTAGCCCCCAGCTCCAGGATAGCTGCTTCCCATTCCCTACAGGGTGAAAGGTGGATCTTTACCTCAGTGTGAAGGGCTTTGAAGAGCTGATCATTTCTCCAGCCTCTCACCTCCCTCTTCCACAAACCCTGCACTTCAGCCAGGAGGCCCCCATGCCCACAGTGTCCAAACCTTTGTGCATTTTCTGCAGCATAGAACAAGGTCTTTCCTTCCCACCGGTGGGCACGTAAACATTACCATCTTTCCATGCCCAGTTCGTCCTTGTGCCATATCCTTTCCTTCTGTGATGTGATTCCTCTCAACAAACAGCTTCCTCATTGCTCCCTGAGGAAGAGACTTAAGTCTCTGAGGTGTAACTGCCACTGTACCTCCCCTTGAAGTGAACATTATACATTGGGTGTCTGCATTCCTCTTCTTGCTTATAGATGCCCCCACCCAACTCCCTGAAGCAGTCTGAGGTACCTGCTCAGACCCACACATCCTGATGCACTAGCTGTGAAGACAAATTCAAACTCTGTACGATACTGAACTGCAGAATAAAACACTTCCTATCTACTGTGTACTTCGGAACTGCATGTCACGCCCTTTTGCAAGAAGCAGGCCCTGTTCCCATTCTTCAGGTGTCAAAACAGAACCAGATAGATGAGCCCAAGCCATGCCAAGAGAATCTAATGTATTTCCCACCTTCAAAACAATTCCATACCTAAAATCAAATAAGGAGATATTGCTGGAACTGAAATAACTTTTATTGCTAGGGGACAATACCTGTCTAGGTAAATGCCTCCAGTCTGAGGACCGCCCCAATCCTGCACTAACCTGGGTGGTGGGCAGCTTCCACTCTGTATATGAAATACACATCACACACCTTCTCCGCGGCCCCGCATGCAGCCAGGGCCAGCAGACCCTTCCCGAGCCTTGTACAACTTTTCATTTCCCATATCAATCATGAGAACAAGTTGAAGTTCAGATAAAGGCAGCTTGGTTTCCCCTAATTGTTCAGGATTTAGACTGACTGTTTGCACTGCAGACTGCGGCCACTGGGTTCCCGGCGGGGGGCTGTGGCCAGCTCTTTCTCTAACAAACCCGTGTTCATGCGTCCATTCAGATCCATCACCCTGAGATAAACTGTGAATATTGCCCTTTGTCGCCGCTGCATTCTTCCCGGCATTGTGGGGGCACTATTTACGGATTTAAAGGTTCATTTGCACAATTCTTTTGTCAGCAGCCTGGGCCGCAGAATGGTGAAGCGAAGGCTACCTCTCCTTTCTGGGTTACTGCCCCAGCTCTCTCTGAGCAGAATGGACACGCCTGCCCTGGACTTAGCATGAAGAATGTCATTTCGAAAATTACATTTTTTAAATGACCTGTCTGCTTCCATGGCCAGGGGAGGGTCACCAGTTCACACAGGGCAGGATTTAGGTGTTGCCCCTACGCCTTCTATCAGGAGCCTTTGGAAAAAGCACAGAGTTAAATGTGGCAAACCATATAGAAGGGCATCGTGACTATGCCCTGGAGTGAGTACTTCGTGCTGTGGGCTCTCTGCTCCGACCTTCTGCGGCTTCTTGCTTTTAGATTAATCTCACTAGTCTTATTTTGCAGAGAATGAAAATGAGACTGTGAGAGTTGGGGGTCACACAACAAGAAAGATGCAGAGTGGACATTCCAATCTAGGGCTTTCTGATTCCAATCTGGGAGCTTGCAGCATCCCCTGCTATTTCTGAAGTTTTCCATCGGAGGATCCAGGGCTTCTAAATAAAGCAGTAGGATTTGAACCAGAAACAATGCAACCAGGAGATGCGTGTGGCCAGCTTGCAGAGAACATAAGCGTGCTATTGTCTCTGTGACTCCCGCAGCTCTGGGACCTCCCTCAGGAGCCCCCTCCTCCTCTGGGATCTCACTCCGTTTTCACTGCCCGGGAGAGCTGTGGAAAGGCATCCTGTCCCCTTTGTGATGAGTCCTAATTACAAGCTCCGTCTGCCTCCCTCCTAGAGTGTAGGCCCCCTGAGGACAGGCTTGAGCTTCTCTCTCTGGGTTTCCAGTGGCGAGCTTCAACCCCAGATCACATACACATCATGAACGCACGTTGGAGATGAATGAGTGAATGGCTTTTGTGCAATATGGGGGCTACATTTCCTGGGACTTTCACAGGGAAAAATAGTATTGGGCATGGGTCGCCACAGATCATACAGCTCTGCTGGAGAAGATGGGAGCAAAGAAAGAGGTCCAGACCATTCTTTGAGTCTGTGGGCTTATTTGTAAAAGGTGGAAGGGGAAAACAAAATTGAAAAAAAAAAAAAGAAAGAAAAGAAAAAATATGTATTTTACCCAGAGGCGGAGGAAGTGCTAATCTGACTTAGGGTAAACTTGCTTTTACATCCTTTGTGAAACTCCCAAACTTTCTCTTACTCACAGTGCAGCTTGAACCACACAGCTATCTCTGCTTCCTAACAGTGACTGAAAGGAGAGGAAAACATGTAAACAGTGAAGTGGAGAAGTGTGGGATTGGAGCTGGAAGACACAAAGGGCAAGCCGTTTGCTTTTTAAATCTGAACCACAGAAATTTTATCTGTGACACGTTGATAGAGAATTGCTGTACTTTCAAAAGTGTGCGAGTCTGTAGTGTGTGCCTAGTATGTATACAGTATGTGTGTATGGACTGTCTGGGGTAATATGTTGTGTATGTGTAGTGTGTATAGTGTGTGTTTATAGTATGTATGTATGTGTAGCATGTATGTAGTAGTATATGTGGGTAGTATATGTGATAAGTATGTGTAACATAAAGGTGGGTAGTGTGTGTGAATAGTGGGTATATAGAGTCTATATGTAGTGTGCGTGTATGTAGTATGTGGACAGTGTGTATATAGTGTGTGTGCAGTAAGTATTGTGTAGTGTGTATGTAGTGTGTTTGTATAGCTTGTGGAAATAGTATGTATATAAAATGTTTGTAGTTTTGTAGTAGTGTTTGTAGTATTTTGTGTAGTGAGTATAGTGTGTTTGTATGTAGTGTGTGTGGGTAGTGCATGTGCAGCTGTATGTAATATTTGTATAGTGTGTATGTAGTATGTTTGTATGTAATATACATGGGTAGTGTATATATATGTATAGGGTATATGTAGTTTATATATAGTATCTGTAATGTGTATATGTAGTGAGTGTAGTGTTTGTATAATGTGTGTGATATGTATGAGGTAATGTGTGAAGGTAGCCTATGTAGAGTATATGCATAGTATGTATGTAGTATGCTTGTGTAATGTGTGTGTAATATATTTGTGTAGAATGTGTGTACTGTATGTGTATGTAGTATGTGTGTATAGTATTATGTAGTGTTTATGTATGTAGTGTGTGTGATTACTGTGTGTATATGTGTATGTGGTATGTGTATATGTGATATTGGGGGTATATATGTAGTATATATGTATGGTGTATAGTATAGATATATGTATAGTGTGTATGGAGTGTATATATAGAGTGTGTGTGTAATGTGTGTATGTAGTGTGTGTGTGTAGTGTGTATATAGTGTGTATGTCTAGTATGTGTTATGTGTATGTGGTCTGTGTATATGTGGTCTGTGTAGGTGGAAATGTATGTAGTATGTTTGTATGACCTGTAGTGTATATGTAGTGTGTATGTGTATAATGTTTTTAGTGTGTCTAGTATGTGTGTTTATAGTATTTGTATATGTAGTATATGTATTGTATGTATATGTGCTGTGTGTGTGTGTGTGTGTGAACATGTAGAGATCAGAGGAGAGCTTCCCAGGGGTCTCTAAGTTCTCATCTTTCTCCCTGAGCTAGGGTCTCTGTTCTTTGCCACTGCACAGTGTATTCTAGCACAGCTGGCTCACAAACTTCCAGACAGTTCTGTCTCTGCTTCCCATCTTGCCTTAGGATTGCTGGGATTACAGATATGTACTATAGCATCCTGCTTTTTACATGAATTCTGAGGACTGAAATCAAGCCAGCAGGCTTTTTGGACAAGTGCTTTTATGTACTGAGCCATCCTTCTGGCCCAAGAACTGCTGTACCTTCCAAGTCCCAGAGAAGTTGAAAATGAATAATACGGTGTGAGATTGCACAAAGGAGTAATGTATTCAATGCTAACGAGATGCGAAGGACATTTTTAGGATCCCATGATTGCTTCTGGACAAAGGTTAAGAGTTCATGCTATTCTTAAAGGTTGTTCTCCCTTTGCTTTGCAGATCCCTGTGGGGTCTACACTCTGGCCTAAAACAGTGATTGACAGTGTTTTACAGTACATGGGAAATGCATCCATTTTCAAGACTACGCTGAACCTGAAATATAGACTCAGTTCTATACAAAAGAATGTTGATTGAGAAAACTGTTAAGTAGGCAAGAGTGCTCAGTGCACAAGTGTGAAGATGTGAGTTCACATCCCAGCATTTTCCATAAATTTTACATAAATGCTGGGATTGACTTCACATACGCTGCAATCTCAGTATTGCAGAGGGGTTAAAGACAGGAGGGTCAGTGGAGCTTGCTGGCCACCGGCCTAGCTCCAAGGTCAGGGGAGACCCTATACCTAACATGGAGAGTGATAGAACCGGATGCTCACTGCCCACTGTTAGCCTCCACATCCCACCTTTTTTTTTTTTTTTGATTTTTAATATTTTTATTACATATTTTCCTCAATTACATTTCCAATGCTATCCCCAAAGTCCCCCATAGCGCCCCCCACTTCCCTACCCACCCATTCCCATTCTTTTGGCCCTGGCATTCCCCTATAGTGGGGCATATAAAGTTTGCAAGTCCAATGGGCCTCTCTTTCCATTGATGGCCGACTAGGCCATCTTTCGATACATATGCAGCTAGAGACAAGAGCTCCAGGGTTCTGGTTAGTACATCATGTTGTTCCAACAATAGGGTTGCAGATCCCTTTAGCTCCTTGGGTACTTTCTCTAGCTTCTCCATTGGGAGCCCTGTGATACATCCAATAGCTGACTGTGAACATCCACTCCTGTGTTTGCTAGGCCCCGGCATCGTCTCACAAGAGACAGCTATATTTGGGTCCTTTCAGCAAAATCTTGTTAGTGTATGCAATGGTGTCAGCGTTTAGAAGCTGATTATGGGACGGATCCCTGGATACAGCAGTCTCTAAATGCTCCATCCTTTCATCACAGCTACGAACTTTGTCTCTGTAACTCCTTCCCTGGGTGTTTTGTTCCCAATTCTAAGAAGGTGCACAGTGTCCACACTTTGGTCTTCATTCTTCTTGAGTTTCATGCGTTTATCAAATTGTATCTTATATCTTGGGTATCCTAAGTTTTGGGCTAATATCCACTTATCAGTGAATACATATTGTGTGAGTTCTTTTGTGATTGTGTTACTTCACTCAAGATGATGCCCTCCAGGTCCATCCATTTGGCTAGGAATTTCATAAATTCATTCTTTTTAATAGCTGAGTAGTACTCCATTGTGTAAATGTACCATAATTTCTGTATCCATTCCTCTGTTGAGGGACATCTGGGTTCTTTCCAGCTTCTGGCTATTATAAATAGGGCTGCTATGAACATAGTGGAGCATGTGTCCTTTTTACCGGTTGGGACATCTTCTGGATATATGCCCAGGAGAGGTATTGCTGGATCCTCCGGTAGTACTATGTCCAATTTTCTGAGGAACTGCCAGACTGATTTCCAGAGTGGTTGTACAAGCTTGCAATCCCACCAACAATGGAGGAGTGTTCCTCTTTCTCCACATCCTCGCCAGCATCTGCTGTCACCTGAATTTTTGATCTTAGCCATTCTGACTGGTGTGAGGTGGAATCTCAGGGTTGTTTTGATTTGCATTTCCCTGATGATTAGGGATGTTGAACATTTTTTCAGGTGTTTCTCTGCCATTTCGCTATTCCTCAGGTGAGAATTCTTTGTTCAGTTCTGAGCCCCATTTATTAATGGGGTTATTTGACTTTCTGGATTCCACCTTCTTGAGTTCTTTATATATATTGGATATTAGTCCCTTATCTGATTTAGGATAGGTGAAGATCCTTTCCCAATCTGTTGGTGGTTTTTTTGTCTTATTGATGGTGTCTTTAGCCTTGCAGAAGCTTTGTAGTTTCATGAGGTCCCACTTGTCAATTCTCGATCTTACAGCACAAGCCATTACTGTTCTATTCAGGAATTTTTCCCCTGTGCCCATATCTTCAAGGCTTTTCCCCACTTTCTCCTCTATAAGTTTCAGTGTCTCTGGTTTTATGTGAAGTTCCTTGATCCACTTAGACTTGACCTTAGTACAAGGAGATAGGAATGGATCGATTCGCATTCTTCTACATGTTAACAACCAGTTGTGCCAGCACCATTTGTTGAAAATGCTGTCTTTCTTCCACTGGATGTTTTTAGCTCCCTTGTCGAAGATCAAGTGACCATAGGTGTGTGGGTTCATTTCTGGGTCTTCAATTCTATTCCATTGGTCTATTTGTCTGTCACTATACCAGTACCATGCAGTTTTTATCACAATTGCTCTGTAGTAGAGCTTTAGGTCCGGCATGGTGATTCCACCAGAGGTTCTTTTATCCTTGAGAAGAGTTTTTGCTATCCTAGGTTTTTTGTTATTCCAGATGAATTTGCAGATTGCACTTTCTAATTCGTTGAAGAATTGAGTTGGAATTTTGATGGGGATTGCATTGAATCTGTAGATTGCTTTTGGCAAGATAGCCATTTTTACAATGTTGATCCTGCCAATCCATGAGCATGGGAGATCTTTCCATCTTCTGAGATCTTCTATAATTTCTTTCTTCAGAGACTTGAAGTTTTTATTATACAGATCTTTCACTTCCTTAGTTAGAGTCACGCCAAGATATTTTATATTATTTGTGACTATTGAGAAGGGTGTTGTTTCCCTAATTTCTTTCTCAGCCTGTTTATTCTTTGTGTAGAGAAAGGCCATTGATTTGTTTGAGTTAATTTTATATCCAGGTACTTCACCGAAGCTGTTTATCAGGCTTAGGAGTTCTCTGGTGGAATTTTTAGGGTCACTTATATATACTATCATATCATCTGCAAAAAGTGATATTTTGACTTCATCTTTTCCAATTTGTATCCCTTTGATCTCCTTTTGTTGTCGAATTGCTCTGGCTAGGACTTCAAGTACAATGTTGAATAGGTATGGAGAAAGTGGACAGCCTTGTCTAGTCCCTGATTTTAGAGGGATTGCTTCAAGCTTCTCACCATTTACTTTGATGTTGGCTACTGGTTTGCTGTAGATTGCTTTTATCATGTTTAGGTATGGGCCTTGAATTCCTGATCTTTCCAAGACTTTTATCATGAATGGGTGTTGGATCTTGTCAAATGCTTTTTCCGCATCTAACGAGATGACCATGTGGTTTTTGTCTTTGAGTTTGTTTATATACTGGATTACGTTGATGGATTTCCGTATATTGAACCATCCCTGCATCCCTGGGATGAAACCTACTTGGTCAGGATGGATGATTGTTTTGATGTGTTCTTGGATTCGGTTAGCAAGAACTTTATTGAGGATTTTTGCATCAATATTCATAAGGGATATTGGTCTGAAGTTTTCTATCTTTGTTGGGTCTTTTTGTGGTTTAGGTATCAGAGTAATTGTGGCTTCATAGAATGAGTTGGGTAGAGTACCTTCCGTTTCTATTTTGTGGAATAGTTTGTGAAGAACTGGGATTAGATCTTCTTTGAAGGTCTGATAGAACTCTGCACTAAACCCATCTGGTCCTGGGCTTTTCTTAGTTGGGAGACTATTAATGACTGCTTCTATTTCTTTGGGGGATATAGGGCTGTTTAGATCATTAACCTGATCTTGATTCAACTTTGGTACCTGGTATCTGTCTAGGAACTTCTCCATTTCATCCAGGTTCTCCAGTTTTGTTGAGTATAGCCTTTGGTAGAAGGATCTGATGGTGTTTTGGATGTCTTCAGGATCTGTTGTTATGTCTCCTTTTTCATTTCTGATTTTGTTAATTAGGATGCTTTCCCTGTGCCCTCTAGTGAGTCTGGCTAAGGGTTTATCTATCTTGTTGATTTTCTCAAAGAACCAGCTCCTTGATTGGTTGATTCTTTGAATAGTTTTTCTTGTTTCCACTTGGTTGATTTCACCCCTGAGTTTGATTATTTCCTGCCGTCTACTCCTCTTGGGTGAATTTGCTTCCTTTTGTTCTAGTGCTTTTTTTTTTTTTTTTTTTTTTATATGTAAGTACACTGTAGCTATCTTCAGACACACCAGAAGAGGGAGACAGATCTCGTTACAGATGGTTGTGAGCCACCATGTGGTTGCTGGGATTTGAACTCAGGACCTTCGGAAGAGCAGTCGGGTGCTCTTACTTGCTGAGCCATCTCACCAGCCCCTGTTCTAGTGCTTTTAGGTGTGTTGTCAAGCTGCTAATGTGTGCTCTCTCTAGTTTCCTTTTGGAGGCACTCAGAGCTATGAGTTTTCCTCTTAGAAATGCTTTCATTACGTCCCATAAGTTTGGGTATGTTGTGGCTTCATTTTCATTGAACTCTAAAAAGTCCTTAATTTCTTTCTTTATTCCTTCCTTGACCAAGGTATCATTGAGAAGAGTGTTGTTCAGTTTCCACGTGAAGGTTGGCTTTCTATTATTTATTTTGTTATTGAAGATCAGCCTTAGGCCATGGTGATCTGATAGGATGCATGGGACAATTTCAATATTTTTATATCTGTTGAGGCCTGCTTTGTGACCAATTATGTGGTCAATTTTGGAGAAGGTACCATGAGGTGCTGAGAAGAAGGTATATCCTTTTGTTTTAGGATAGAATGTTCTGTAGATATCTGCCAGATCCATTTGATTCATAATTTCTCTTAGTTTCACTGTGTCCCTGTTTAGTTTCTGTTTCCATGATCTGTCCATTGGTGAAAGTGGTGTGTTGAAGTCTCCCACTATTATTGTATGAGGTGCAATGTGTGCTTTGAGCTTTACTAAAGTTTCTTTAATGAATGTGGCTGCCTTTGTATTTGGAGCATAGATATTCAGGATTGATAGTTCCTCTTGGAGGATTTTACCTTTGATGAGTATGAAGTGTCCCTCCCTGTCTTTTTTAATGACTTTGGGTTGGAAGTCAATCTTATCAGATATTAGAATGGCTACTCCAGCTTGTTTCTTCATGCCATTTGCTTGGAAAATTGTTTTCCAGCCTTTCATTCTGAGGTAGTGTCTATCCTTTTCTCTGAGATGAGTTTCCTGTAAGCAGCAAAATGTTGGGTCTTGTTTGTGTAGCCAGTTTGTTAGTCTATGTCTTTTTATCGGGGAGTTGAGTCCATTGATATTAAGAGATATTAAGGAAAAGTAATTGTTGTTTCCTGTTATTTTTGTTGTTAAAGTTGGCATTTTGTTCTTGTGGCTGTCTTCTTTTAGGTTTGTTGAGGGATTACCTTCTTGTTGTTTCTAGGGCGTGGTTCCTGTCCTTGTATTGGTTTTTTTCTGTTATTATCCTTTGAAGGGCT
The DNA here is from genome assembly GCF_978045245.1 of Mus caroli. Classification (NCBI taxonomy): domain Eukaryota; kingdom Metazoa; phylum Chordata; class Mammalia; order Rodentia; family Muridae; genus Mus; species Mus caroli. The sequence goes on from NW_028227269.1 coordinate 9,991,944, forward strand.
GGATTCGTGGAGAGATAATGTGTGAATTTGGTTTTGTCGTGGAATACTTTGGTTTCTCCATCTATGTTAATTGAGAGTTTGGCTGGGTATAGTAGCCTGGGCTGGAATTTGTGTTCTTTTAGTGTCTGTATAACATCCGTCCAGGATCTTCTGGCTTTCATAGTCTCTGGTGAAAAATCTGGTGTAATTCTGATAGGCTTGCCTTTATATGTTACTTGGCCTTTTTCTCTTACTGCTTTTAGTATTCTATCTTTATTTAGAGCATTTGTTGTTCTGATTATAATGTGTCGGGAGGTATTTCTTTTCTGGTCCAGTCTATTTGGAGTTCTGTAGGCTTCTTGTATGTTCATGGGCATCTCTTTCTTTAGATTTGGGAAGTTTTCTTCTATAATTTTGTTGAAGATGTTTGCTGGTCCTTTGAGTTGAAAATCTTCATTCTCATCCACTCCTATTATCCGTAGGTTTGGTCTTCTCATTGTGTCCTGTATTTCTTGGATGTTTTGAGTTAGGATCTTTTTGCATTTTACATTTTCCTTGATTGTTGTGCCGATGTTCTCTATGGAATCTTCTGCACCTGAGATTCTCTCTTCCATCTCTTGTATTCTGTTGCTGATGCTGGTATCTATGGTTCCAGATTTCTTTCCTAGGGTTTCTATCTCCAGTGTTGCCTCATTTTGGGTTTTCTTTATTGTGTCTACTTCCCTTTTTAGGTCTAGTATGGTTTTGTTCATTTCCATCATCTGTTTGGATGTGTTTTCCTGTTTTTCTGTAAGGACTTCTACCTGTTTGATTATGTTATCCTGTTTTTCTTTAAGGATTTGTAGCTCTTTAGCAGTGTTCTCCTGCAATTCTTTAAGGGATTTTTGTGCTTCCTCTTTATTGTCTTCTGCCTGTTTAGCAGTGTTCTCCTGTATTTCTTTAAGTGTGTTATTAAAGTCCTTCTTGAAGTCCTCTATCATCATCAGGAGATATGCTTTTAAATCCGTGTCTAGCTTTTCCGGTGTGTTGGGGTGCCCTGGACTGGGCGAAGTGGGGGTGCTGGGTTCTGATGATGATGAGTGGTCTTGGTTTCTGTTAGTAAGATTATTACGTTTACCTTTCGCCATCTGGTAATCTCTGGGGTTAGTTGTTATCGTTGTCACTGTTTAAAGATTAGAGCAGAAGCTGTGTTCCACTCACCAGCAGTCACTAAATCCTGCGGCGGGGGTTGTGGGTAGCTGACGGTACCCCGGTGCTGGTCCAGCCGGAAGAGGCCTGTGGTCCTACTCAGGCCGGTTTTCTGCTTCCCTAACTAATGCAGTCTCTGGTCCCGCGTGCAATTGGATTGGAGCAGAAGCTGTGTTCCACTCTCCAGAAGTCTTAAGATCCTGTGGTGGGTGTTGTGGGTAGCTGGTGAGTGTCAGCTGACCCTGCGCCCCAGCTGCCCCGGTGCTTTTCTGACCGGAAGAGCCACATCCCACCTTTAAAGAAAAATTAATTTATCTGTTCTTTCCCGATTGCAAACACATATGAAAGGTTCTCTGACTGTACCTTCCCCATTACCTTTCCTACCTTAGCTCATCCCACCTGAACCCCTTTTCTTTCCAACAAGTCCCCTTCCTACTTCATATTTTATTTTTGTTTTGTTTCCTTTTGTGACCCACTGCCTTTAATTAGGGCTGCCTACTTGAGCATGAGTAGTGAGCTATTTACTTAAGCAAGAGCAACTTACTAGTGGCTAGTACTGAAGTCTCTTATCTATTTCCCCCAGTAAACCATTAACTATAGTTCTTCTCTCATGTCAGCTCCTCCCCAATCAGTGGCGAAATGTTAATGGGCCCAGACTTGTGAAGGGAATGTACATGTAGCCACTGCCACTGTGGGCCCATGGGTACAACGGACATGTCATGTCCAGAAGACAGCGTTGGCATCATTCCTTCCCATCTTCCAGATCTTACATCCTATTTACATCCATGTATCCTAACCTCTGGAGTGGAGGGCTAGAGATGCCCCATTTAGGGCTCAACAACTGTCTCAATAAATGTCTCAACAGTCACTTATTCTCAGCACTTTGAATAGCTATGAGTGTCTTCATTTACTGTTATCACTGCAAACATAAGCTCCCATAACTAAAACTAATAGCAACATTGATCTATGGATATTAACATAAATATTCAGAAGGTATATAGTTTGATAACGTATCCACATAACAAAACAATATGTTTTCCCCATAGAGCCTATGACCACCCCAGACACAGGCTTTTGATCACATTTTATAATTCCAGGATTGAATTCTTCCCTGTGGAGCAGGCCTCAAATTCATTCATTCATCACATCAAAACCGTGAAGCCACTATTGTGACTATGGGTACATCTTACCTGGTAAGTTGGTGCTCTAGTTCCCAGAGTTTCTAGAAAGATCTCTAATAATTTTTCTCTCCCATCAACTTACATAGAAGTTTCTTGGATTAGATTACATAACCTTGTTTGTAAAGAATTTCATATATATATATATACACACACACATATTACTATGTATGTATAATATATTATATATGTATGTATATATGCTATGATGTCAATTTTTTTTAAAAAGCAGAATACATAAATCCATCAAAAAGGAAGTATCAGGACTTGATATGGGGCTCAGAATTAAGAGCAGCTATTGTTCTTGCAAAAGAATTAGGCTTTGTTCCCAGCACCCAGATGGCAGCTCACAAAACCTAAAACTCCAGTCTCGAGAAATCCAAAGCCCTCTTCTGATATCTGAGGATATCATAGACAGACAGACAGACAGACAAAACACGCACACACATTAAATAAAATAAATCTCTTAAAAAAATATAAACACATGCCGGGCATGGTGGCGCACGCCTTTAATCCTAGCACTCGGGAGGCAGAGGCAGGCAGATTTCTGAGTTCAAGGCCAGCCTGGTCTACAAAGTGAGTTCCAGGACAGCCAGGGCTATACAGAGAAACCCTGTCTCAAAAAACAAAACAAACTATATATATATACATATATATATATATATATATGTACATATATATATATATATATATGTGTGTGTGTGTGTGTGTGTATATATATGTGTGTGTGTGTATATATGTGTGTGTATATATATATATGTGTATGTATATATATCTATATCTATATCTATATACATACTCATGAACATGTATATATTCATAGAAAAGTTGTCATTGACACCGGTGACCTTCTGTCAGGGTAGGGCTGCTGGTCTCATTTGGATCTGGAATGTCCCCTGAGGACCCATGGGTTAGAACAATTGTTTCCAACCTGGGGATCATGACGCCCTTTTGGGGGGCAGTTGAGTGACCATTTATTGTGGTTTTGTCCTTTACCATTGTATTTATTAGTTTGCTCACCACATTTTTTTAATGAGCACCTATGATGCACAAGACACTACAAGTCACTAAAAGGCCCATCTGACAACATTCATCCCTCCTGAGGTCCAGGCCCATATGACACCCGTGCATTGCTCCTTAAGTTGAGTTCTTAGCTCAGGAGTTGCCAGTATGCCAACAGCATGTGAGTGAGGCTCAGTGTTAGCCTTAAGGAGAGCCCTGAGTACAGCAGGGTGGTGCACAACTTCAACAGCAGCACTAGGGAAGCAGAGACCGGCAGATCTCTGTGAGTTCAAGGCCAGCCTGGTCTATATAACAAGTTCCATGCCAGCCAGGGCTGCACAGTGAGACCTAGTTGAAAGAAGAAAGAGGGGGAGGAGGAATCCTGAAGATCGATACTATTGTTTCCCAACAACCAACTATCATGCTTCCTCTGGGCAGATAAGAAGGTAAGTGTGAATCCTAAAAGGATCTCTGCAGCCATACTGGCATCATGAAGAAAACCAGTACAGGGATGCAAGGTAGAAAGATGGAAGGAGACTGAATTTGCATGAGTGCTCACATACTCATGCATATAAAATGAGTCAGCCGGGCGTGGTGGCGCACACTTTTAATCCCAGCACTTGGGAGGCAGAGGCAGGCAGATTTCTGAGTTTGAGCCAGTCTGGTCTATAAAGTGAGTTCCAGGATAGCCAGGGCTACAGAGAAACCCTGTCTCGAAAAACAAAAAACAAACAAACAAAGAGAGAGTCACAATTGGAGGAGGTTAGGCAGAAATGTGGCTTAATAGGTTTCACCCTCTTAAAAACCTGATGACCATGTTCAAAAAAAAGACTTGGAGGTGGGAAGTTGGTGACGTAATTGAAAGCAATGGCAGGGAAGACTGACCTGAGGAGTTGAGAAAAAAACAAACTACAGACAGCTTCACTGAACCTGCAAGTTCCACTTCTACGAGTGGAAACACATGAAAATGTATGCTGCGTTGCGTGCAAATGTTGCGTGCAAATGTAGGGCTGTGTTCCATCAAGATACTTAAATATCTGAGGACTCGGGAGTCTTGGGGCTCTTCACGTCAGTTTCATAGATACAGAGGGAAGTCTGCAGGAGAACAATGATCGACGAGAAAGGGGGAGAGAAGGACGTAAAACAAGGTGAGCAAGACAACCTCTCCAAGATTTAAGACTTCCGGTGGGTGGGGGTGGAAATGGGGAATGCACGATGTCGTGGAAACCCCAACCAAGTACAATCATCAGGAAGAAAACGCTGTTCAGGTCTGTGTCAGATACGCCTAGCACTGTGATTGCGCCACTCGGGTGGTGATTTCCTCCCTGTGAGTAGATGGCTGAACTCAAGGGGTTTGAAATTTGCCAAGTCGTCAGTACTCAGGTAGTAGCCGGTGTTCTGGTTTCTCTAAGTGTTCTGGATGCAGAGATCTGCAGACAAATGGATCTTGGTTTCTATGTCTTCTGATGGTTTATGCCGTGTACATTACCTAGAAGAACCCAACCAGCTAGAGGAGGAAGGATTCTCTCTGCTTTTATTTCTAGGTATGTAGCCTAAGGTATGGGTGTATAACAAATTATTACAAACTAGGTTAATTAGAATAAAAGAAATTTATTCTGAAATCTAGAAATCCAAAATCAAGCACTTTTCTCACTCCAGTTAATTGGTGTCTGATCTTTCCTTGACTGTTTCTAATGTGGGAAATCCCAGGCATTCCTTGGCTTATGGCTAACTCATTCAAATCTCTGCTTCTGTCTCCATACAGCCATCTTTCCCTGTGTATCCTTGGTCCCAATTTTCCTCCTTTTTCCTGTAGATTTTTCACATGGTTTTAATGACTCAAAGTAGTAGTATATACTTATGGAGTATGGCATTTCAAGACATGTATGTATACGATGCATACAATCGGACCAGAGTGATTAGCATATTGTAATTTTCACTCTATGTTCTGGGAATGTTCAGACCCTTTCTACTTATAAGATACATAAGTCATGGTCAACCACAGTTGTCCTAACGATCATAGGTCATTAGCATTATCTTTGTTCTTCAAGAGTCCCTATGCTCTGTAACTACCCTTTTCCATCACTACCTCCCCTGCATCTTTACCAGTATCTGCCACCTATGAAGATCTTTACTTCTGTAGGGTCAACTACTCAGCTTCCTTACCCATATAGGAACATATAGTGTTTCAAGTGTTTCAGTCTATGAGTTTGTCAACATCTCTAGGGTAACAGAACATATAAAATAAATCTCTCTGTCTCTCTCTGTCTCTCCCTGTCTCTCTCTCTCTCTCTCTCTCTCTCTCTCTCTCTCTCTCTCACTCACTCGCTTGCTTGCATTTATTAGAATAAGTTACAGGCTGTGGTCCAGCTAATCCAACAATATCTGCCTATAAAAGGTCCAAGAATCCAAGAGTTGTTTAGTCCATGACGTTGTTTAGTCTCATCTGATCTTCGATATACATAGGAATGCCAAAGAAGTAGGCTCTAATGCCAATGAAGAAATGGAGTTGCTAGTGAGGGTGAGAGCCGGCAAGTATGGAGAGAAAAAGCTTCCTTTATTTAGGCTTCCAGCAGAAGATATGGCCCAGTCTTCACACCTCAAAAGATCTGGATTAAAGGCATGGTTTCCACCTCAAAGATCTGGATTGGAAGTGGATCTTCTTATGTCAATGATCTAATTATGCAAAAATTCCACACAGGTGTGCACAGCAATTTTTGAATTTTACTTAATGTCAGATGTAGTCAAGTAGACAACCAAGGATAGCCATCGAAATCTGGTTTTTTATCCATGTGACAAATGCCAGAGATGATAAGCAACTTAGAGAGTAGGAGAATATATTTTGGCTCAGGACCAGGTTAGCTCACTCCATGCTTTGGGCCAACAAGAGGCAGGACAGAGTGTGTGACAGAGTTTTAGCTCATGATGTTCAGGAAGCAGAGAGCAAAAGGAGAGTATTGGGGACCAGGTATTAACCTTCAAAGCCATTCCTTCATGATTTACCCCCTCCTGCAAGGTCCTATCTCCCATTCAGCCACAAATGCAAAGGATGCATTATTCCAGTGCTGAGGTTAGTGTCTTCTTGAACCATTCAGCTCTACTGGCTGTTGACCAAGTCTTCTGCACATGAACCCTTTGGGAGATGCTTCATACACAAGCCATAGCATGTGGATCGAGCCTGACAATCATATCAAACATCTTCCGTCCCATTTGTTGTTTCAAATGACAGAATTACATTCTTTTTACAGCTAAATAATATTCTATCCTGTGTATAGGTAGTGCTTTCTCCTTATCTGTTCATCTCTTGCTAGACGTGTAGAGTGAATTGATATGTTGGCTGTAAACATACGGTATAGCTATCTCTTTAATATGCTGATCTCACTTCCTTTGGCTATCTACTAGGAACAAATCATATAGTCATGTCTATTTCTGGTTTTTTGAAGAGCCACCCTTCTGTCTTGTGTAATGGCTGTACTTTTTAACTTTCCTACTAACAGTTGGAATTCTCATTGCACCCTCGCCAGCATTTGAGGGAAAATCCTGCCCCCACTTTGTTTGGTATTGCTATTGCTATTTGTGCTTTTAAGACAGTCATTGAAAGGAATTATAAATGATACATTGCGGTAGCTTTGCTTAGCGTTTCCATAATAGCTCATGATGTGAACATTTTGTTCTGTGTACTTACTGCCACTTGTACAACTCGTCTGTCCAGGGGCTGGAAAGATAATTCATGGGGTAAGAGCACTAACTGCTGTTACAAAGGACCTTGATTCCCAGTAACCACATGGCAAGTCACAACCATCTATAACCCAAGTTCCAGGGGAATCAGAAACCCTCTTTTGTTTTCCAATGGTACCAGACATACACATGGTACACATACATAATGCAGTCAAAATGCTTATACATATAAAATAGAAATAAATATTCTTTTTTTAAAATGTCTAGCCAGGTTATTTGCCCATTTCTTTTTTTAAAAAATGATTTATTTTGGGTTTTTTATTTCATGCATTTATATTATTAATTATAATTGTTCTCTCCCCAAAACACCTTTTAATTGCTGTAGCATCCCTCAACCTCACTCCTACCCCCACCAGTCATTTGATTTTGTCTTATGAATGATTTTAGTTGACCAAATCCATCTGTGTGAGTGTTGAGTCCGAATTATCCATTGTAACCTAATAGAGTCACCAACTAGGACAGAACTGAAGGCAATGACTCCCTCTCTCCCTGAATCTATCAGTAGTAAATATCTCAGTACTGAAGGATGAGGCCCTTTGAGCCTTTTCCTCTGTCCATGCCTGACTCACAGGCTAAATCTTACACAGACTTAGTGCAGACATCCATCACTGCTAAGCTCATGGTTGCTCATTTTTAAAATCAACTTGTTTCTTGTTGTTTTAGACATTCATATTCCAGATATTATTCTCTTATCAGATGGGTGGATTCAAAATATGTCCTCTCTCTCTTTATCTTCTCCCTTCTTATAAAGATACTAGTCTTACTAAATCAGGAACTGCCCTACTAAAATATGGCCTGATGTTATTAATAAAGTAAAGTACTTTATTTTCAATAGGGTCATACCTATTTAGAGGCAGTAAGAGCTAGGGCTTTAAGATACCTTTTTCAGAGAGCAGTGTTATGACCTCATAACCCTGAGTAAAAATATTCACTATGGTATTTGAAAGCATGTAATAGAACCAGAAAGCTTTGGACCAGTTTTCCCATCTACACTTTTATTCAGAGCCACCCTTGGTGCATGCATCGTTCCCCAATAGGAAGATTAACTTTGGTTCTGACTGTGCTACGAACAGAGAAGATAAAGTTACTTATTTAAGGACTGTCCTCACATAGTCATCTTAGGTACACTGATCCTCTTTCCCAAGTTCAATTCCAGCCCATTTGTGAAAAAAGGATAAGAAGCACAAGCCTGCTGACTATAAGGGTAGATAATTTTATTCTAAGCTATAAGTAGGATTGTGCGTTCTAGGCCAGCCTAGGCTACATAACAGGCTTAGGTCAGCCTGGGCTATATAGGGAGACTCAGTTTCACACACACACTCATACAGAGAGAGAGAGAGAGGCAGAGACAGAGACACAGAGAGAAACAGAGAGACAGAAAGACAGACAGAGTGAGAGAGAAAGAATAGAAAAAATAAACTACAAGCTGCTTCCTATTTTTTAAATGTTAGAGATTAGACTACATATTATAAAGCCATTTCACAAATACCTACTGTATGCTTACATACATCTACCTTGGGGATGGGTGTAATCTAGGAATGAGCCCAGAACCACATCAGAATACAAGCCCCAAGGGCTCCATGCTCAGTGCTTTGATTTGAGTGTGATTTGTCCAGCTGAACTCATGCTGGAGTCTAAGCCCTAAAGTCATAGTTAATGCTATTAAGAAGGTAGAAACTTAATCCGCCTATTGTATTTAAAGGTGGGGCCTTTGGAAAGTGATTAGATTATTAGATTAAGCCACTAGGGTGGAACCCACCCACCATCCCTCCCATAAATTAATCCTAATAGCTCCATACGGAGAGAGGTGCATGCAGAGAAACACAGGTTGCCTAGTATGATATGTTGTAGCTAGGAGAGTCATCTCTAGAGCCTGCATCATGATACTAGGCCTTCTTGCCTTCAAAGCTGTGAAGTCGCTAGATGTGGTAGCCTATACCTTGGATCCCAGCACTTGGGAGGCAGAAACAGGTGGATTTCTGTGATTTTGAGGCCAGCCTGATCTTACCCAAATTAACCCTGAGGATAGATAGGCTCTAGAGGTGAGCCTGGATATACATCAGAATCCCTTGCACTCAGAGCTTCTTGCCTAGTGATTTGATTTGAAATTGATATGTCTTGCTGAACTCCTGTTAGATGTTAAAACCCAAAGTCATAGTTAAAGAGCTCCAGGCCAGCCAGGGCTGCATAGAGAGACATTGTTTAAAACAAAATAATAATAATAATAATAAAAGGAGGAAGCAAGAAAGAAAAAAAACTTTGAGGTCAATAAACTCCTTTCCTTTATAAACTAGGATGCCTGAGATATTTTGTTACAGAAATGAAAAGAAAACCAATATATGCACTAAGAGTACCCAGATGACTACCATAAGAATCAAATGTATGCTAAGTAGATAGAGACAGAAAAGCCATGTTATCAGAGGGAACATTTGTTCTATGTCCACCCACTCACAGGTGTGAGTGCAACCCAATTCCCCATGGATGTTACCAAGCAACTTAAGGGTTTTCACTCACCATTGGAGGGGATACAGTCACAGGCTATGCCATGGCAACAGGGACGTTCGGTTGGAAAACCTCACATCCTTACATCCTGCCAGAACTGGAAACAGAGCCCAGGTGGAAAGCAAGACAAGGTCATAAACTTTACATCCCTGTGGCCTACTTCCTGCAGCAGAGCTCCGTCTCCTCGAGGTTCAACAACATCAACAGAGCTCCATCAGCTGACAACTAAATACTCAAATACATGATGAGCCTGTGGGGGATATTTCACATCCAACATGAAAATATCCCAAGCAGTCTCCACCTTCCGAGGTATCCAGGACAGTTTCTGCCTGTTCCTTTTGAAAATGTTCCTTTCTTTAATTATTATTTAAAGACTTTTTTAAAAAAATTATGTGAAAGCATATTTGTCTGTGTGAAAATATATGCACATGAGTACTGTTGCCAGTAGATGCCAGAAGAGGGCATGAGATCCCCTGGACCTGGAGTTATAGGCCGTTGTAAGTTGCCACACATGAGTGCTAGACTTAAGTCCTCTGCAAGAGCAGTACTTGCTCTTAGTCACTCCCCTTCCCCTAAATGTTTCTTCTTGCAGTTTGCTGGCTCATTGCTTGTGTATGAGTTTCTTAGAGTCCCCTTGAAGAACAAAGTTCTCCTTTCCCTTTGCACATTTCCTCTACTCATAAGTTCTTTGGGCTAGGGCACAGCTTAGGGTCAGGTACCTACACTATACACAGTACAGCCCACAGCTTCAGGCGCATTCACCCCCATGTCATGTGAGTACATTGGAAATAGCAAATCTTTACATTTTAGTAAGCCTTTGCAGGACTTTGTTTATTCCTCCATATGCCATGAACTAAAATAACCTAGAATTGTTGAAAGGTTAAAGAAAAGAAATAATTAAAGGCATCTCACTTATAGCAAAAGCTCAAGAAATGGGCCTGGTCTTCATTCCCTTATTCCCTGGGTCTGTCACTAACAGTTACTGAACACCTACTGTACACTGGACAGTTTTCAACTAAATACTAAAGTCAATAGAACCAGCCATTTTCTTGCTTTCTTTGGAATTTACATTCTTCTGGAAAGAAAACAGACTCTGGAGAAGCAGGGATACGTACTGGCTAGAAAGAAAGGAAAAGGTATAGTCTCCTCAGGGTTCTGAGACAAAATATCCAGGGCATCCTTTACTTAGGCAGGCAAAGTGGTCTCTGATCTCTCTGGTAAAGGCATGAATGGCACTTGTGAGGTCTCACCTTCACAGTCTAATCATGTCCTGGATGTGACTGCTGCTAAGAGAATCCCCTTGGGCTCTAGGATTCAACGTGTGATGGAGAATGAATATACGCATTCAAACAATAAGCCTTGTCTATCAAGATGGCCTGAGAAGAGGTCAGATGCAAAGATGTCATGGGGATGGAGATTAAGGAGGAGTAAAAGTTCAGGTTAGAGCCTGGAACATGGTCTTTCACACTTTCAAGAACAATACTTTTTAACCAACTAAAGAGACTTCATAGAACTGGGCATGGTAGCTCACACCTGTGATCCTACCATTTGGAAGGCAGAGGCTGAAAGATCATGAGTGCGAAGCTAGCCTAGACTATATAGCAAAACTGCCTCAAAATCATAGTAATTGTAATAATGATAACAATAAAGACTTTATCAAGTGAATCGTGACATTGCTGGGACCTAATAACCGACCTGATAATTTAGATGCACATTGAGCTTTCAAAATGCAAGTCACCCTCACAGGCTTCCTTTCACATAAATGCAAGCCATACAGAAGAGTTAGGCACAGGGACATGCATTAACCTGCAATCCTAGCCCTTGGGAGGCTGAGGCAGGAGAACTGTCATAGTGGTGAGGTTAGCCTGGGTGCCACCATGAGTTCCAGGATAGCCTGGGCTATAGAGTTAAACCTTGTAGGGGAGAAAAAAATCCACACAAGAAGAATTCTAGATGTTTCTATGGTAACAAGCATATCAGCTCACACATTCATTGTACAACCCATGAGAATCTTGTGTTTTAAATTTCTACAGTCCTAGAAACTGCTACTTATGTATTCACTTCCAGCACTAACTAGCAATCCATTTCCTCTGAACATTGACTGATTCTCTTAACATTCTGTTTGGTGCCATACATCCAGATTCAAATGGAAGCATAGGGTGTCTACAGAATCAATGTCAAGTAAAATACTGGTCATCTTTTCATTAAATAGAGATGAAATGTTAAACTAGTATCTTTCTTTTCCCCAGACAAGGGTACCATTTCTAGACAGGAGTGACATCTCTGTTACGCAAAGCTCCAGGTCAGGAATCAGAAAGCTTGGATGTCCTTCGCTGCCATTAACTGTGTGCTCTTACCTCTCTGGCCCTTACTCTCCCCATTCACTAATACTACAGAATTTCATCTGTGCAACCACACAGCCTTGTAAAGATCACCTGAGCTTTTAAGTCTATAAAGTACTTTGAAAACATGGTTGTGTTGAGCCGAAGAAAGGGATTGTTTACCTTGCTCGCAGCCGGTATCTGACAGCACTCGCCCTGGGACATGGGTTTGTACTGTTAGTACAGGCCTGGAGATGAAGCGGAACACCTGTGACTTCCTGCCTACACCGTCTCAGAACAGTGCCACTGGGCTAGACCAGCTCCAGGGAATCCCCACACCCAAGAGGCAAGCTCTAGGAGTGCCAGGGGTGCCAGGCTATACTCGTCATGGCCCCCTCTCAAGGTTTTGTGATTAAGATGTTCAGAGTGTGAAAAGTAATCACCTTAATTGTTGAAAACCCTCAAAGATTCCAAACTTGTAAATCATGAAAGGCCACTGTTTAGCGGGCTGGAATGCTTTTGAAAAAGGCCAGCGATCAGAGATTGGCCTCGTTAATAACCACAGTAAAACTTGCTCTTGAAGCTCAAAGACATAGCTAATTAGGGCAGAAAAATTCAACCTCAAATTAAGAAAGAAAGAGAGAGAGAGAGAGAGAGAGAGAGAGAGAGAGTTTCTGAAGTGTAAAAGCCTTTCTCCCTGAGAAGTATGTCTAAGTAGATTTTGGATGCATTCCAAAATCCACTGTAAGACAAAGCCAAGACTGCAAAAATGTCAGGGTGGGGTTAATCAGCTGCAGAGCGTCTGTGTGTCCATCTGTCCAGGAAAAGGAATCAATGTCCTTACCTCAAGGATTCCTTAATACTGAACTTTTAAAGGGAGAATTTAGGAAAACGGAAATTCTCCCACATTGCTTTTTTTTTTTTTTTTAACTAATAGCAGATGCACATGGGCCAGCCCAGTTGGTATTTGTGAATTTATTGAGCATGGCTACATGTTGTGGATAATGAGATTTAAATAGGAGACTCCACTGGGCCCTCCCTGAAGGAAGCTGGTATCTGTGGCCTACCATTGCCTGATACAGCCAAGAACCCCAACATATCTTTAAGTTTACCAGAAAGAGACTTGCTTCACTAAAGTAAAGGTCAGGTGTAGACTCGGAATTTGCTAATTACCAAGATTAGACAGAGGTGTGAAACTGTCTTAACAGGTGACCTACGGACTGGCCCAGTAGCCCACAAGTGCTCTTGCCAGTGTAACATTGCTCAAAGACTGGATTTATGAATGTACCTTCCCAGAAAAGAAAAAAAATGGCAAAAGAATACAGCTCAGTAGGGTAAGCCATGATCCGCTATTGCACAGCAGAAGCAGCCTAAGTGTGCTGCTTTTGACAACTTTCCTTTGTTTCTTTTTTTTTATTAGGTATTTATTTCGACAATTTTTAAAAGTAATAAACAATGTGCAGGCAAGATGGCTCAGCAGGCAAGGGCACTTGCCACCAAGCTGGATGACCTAAGTTAGAAGCCTGGAACCTGGACAGAGGAGGAGAGAAGTCACTCCCATAAGTCTACCTCTGACCTCTGTACATGTACACACACAAACACACACACACACACACACACTTTTTTTTAATAGTGGGCTGGAGAGGCAGGTCAATAGTGGAAATATACTCCTACAGAGTACCCAGGTTCAGTTTCTAGCACCCACATAGCTGTTCAGTCATCTTTCTCTCCAGTTTCAGGGGTTCTCACATCCTTTCATAGACTTAAGAACATCAGACATATAGTGCATACACACATAGGCAAGCAAAACACCTACACACTAAAATAAAAACGTTAAAGCGTAACAGTAATGACGTGTCATGACTTCAGATCTGCTCTGAGCCCAGTCCAGGGACGGCTGACTATGGACAAGTAAGTATCTGACACTCAAGTCACTTTAGTGCAGTGCTATGGGGTTGAGTACCCTCAGAGGAGAGTCAGACCTGAGCAGGACATCCCAGGAGGAAGTGTTAGGAGAGGGATTTGTCGGACTCAGAAATCCTGGCTCTGAGGGTTTCAGGGTGACCGGGGCTCTAACATTGAAAAAGGGAAAAGAAGCGCCACAGAGCAGCAGCCTTACCCTGAATCCGGTCACAAATATAGACTCAGGTTCCACCCAGACCTGAAGAACAGAGAGTTGCAGAAAAGAGGAAAGTTCAAGTGACTTGCATGGTCTAACCTAGACCAAACATATACTACCCCACATCGGATTTTATTTCTGAATGTGGTCTAGACAGTTACCGGGAAGGAAGCAGAGACAGCTGTCTCTCAGGAGCAAAATGCCCACAACCTGTGTAGCCAAAGCTCCAAGACTTTCTCTTCCTGTGTCTTCCTGCTGTACTGCTCTATTCTGTGGGATGAGGAGGGAGCAAATGAAAAGCATTTTAAGTCTGAGAACCCATCTTTTATGATAGAGACGCTTCTCTCTTTAATTTTTGTTTTTAGACAAGGTCTCATATGTCCCAGCTTGACCTTAAACTAGCTATAGCTATATATGCATTATTTATTTATATACATATTATGTGTTATTTATCATATGCTAAATATGCATTATTTATTATGTATGTGCTATATGCTATGCTATAGTAGATATGTTAGTATCTACATAGTAGTGTGTAGAATTGAACCCAAGGCCACACGCTTGCTAAGCAAGCTCTCAACCACTGAGCCACAGTCCCCAATAAACCATGAGACCTCTGACAGTGGGAGCATGAATGCCTTGCTCCCCCACCATTTTCGGTACCCAGTGACTGACACAAAGGAAGTGCTTAATAAGAGTCTGTTGAATGAATGTGTAAATATTAACATTCCTACACCCGATATGGATCTTTCTGGAGCTAATTTAAACTTTTATGTTTTCAATTAGAGTTACAATCCCCAGTGATCCCCATCTCTTGCTATTTACACCTCACTCTCTGATGCAGGGTTGATCTTTGTGAGCAGAAATGGCAGCCCCCAGCTTCTGCTTCAGCCGTCGTCTGCAAAAATGTCGACAACAGACGACGGCTAAAGCAGAAGCTGGGGGCTGCCATTTCTGCTCACTTCTGTTGCGCTGTTCCTGTCTTATTCTTGGTCACTTACTCTGAGGAAAGTCACGGCCTGAGTAACTCCAAGGAAACAGCCACACACTGAAGATCTGGGGTCACCTTCTACCAACTCCTAAGTGAGCTGGGAAGTGAGCCTCCTGAGAGCCATCTAAGCCAGCGGAGATAGAGGACCCATTGCGCTTCAGTCTGTGACAGATCCTGAATCCGAGCCTCAACCGATTCCCGACGCTCAAAACTGTGGGCAAAAATGAAGACTGGGTGTTTAAACTGCTGAGTTTAGGTGTGGTTCCATTTGGGGTTTGTGAGAGAAACAAAAGCAACACAGTGAATATGAGTAGGGGATTTGTTGGATTGGCTTCGCCAGTGTAGGCTGGGTAGTCAAAAAAAAAAGGGGGGGGCGGGTCTGAGAATACAGAGCTCTTCTTTCCATAAGACTAGGAACCTCAAATCCTGACATGGTACTAAAGATCAGAAGAGTTGCTGGTCCTCGGAGCATACTGGAGACCAGAAGAATTTCAATTCTCAAATGAGAGAAGAAATACAGCAGCAACTGGATAAATCAGCTCTCAAGCAAAGCAGGGTGAGCTCACTGCTGAGACAGGAAGTCAAGTAGGCAAAAGCAAAAGCTTTCCCCTAGGACCTTGTTTATCTTCGCTGCCACCAAAAGGTCCACATTTAGGATGGCTCCACCCACTTCAGTTAACTCTATCAAGAACATGGGGGGGGGGGGCGTTACTGTCTCTTAATTGATTCCAGAGCCAATCAAGCTGAAAACCGAGATCAACCAGCACACACGTTTTACACAGCTACTGAATAACTGCTGTATTCCTGTGGTGGCTTCTGAGGCCTGGGCTAGTGGGAAAGAGGGCTCCATCCTCACGGCATATGCAGGCAACAGGTACAGAAGCAGCTGAGAGACTTGGTGCAGGTACTTTTACCTCGAAGAGGACTGATCGATCTGTTTCCTCGGCAAATGCCACTGACAGTCTTCTCCTGGGACCATAGAGAGAGATACTTCCTGACCAGGGCTCTTTTCTTGAGTGTAGAGTCCCATTGGACTCTGGAACAGGAAAGCCATCTCTCATTGAATCCTAATGCTTTTTGTCATTCCGAGCTTAGCTTTTCACACCAGCAAACACAATGAGACCTGTCTAGGGCCAAGTGACAAATCCTTACAGAAGCTTTGGGGGGAATAACAATGAAGACCAACTACTCCCTGTTGAGAAAAATTAACTTAACCCGAGAATACCTGTGCAGTAACCTCAGTTCCCGAACTTGCAGCTCAGAAGAGAGCAGTCTGAGTCCTAACTCTGTCCACTCTCAGTACCTATTGTTGCCTGAGGTCTACCATGCATTTGTTCATCATTGTTGGGAACAGCCAGCTCGAAGGCAAGCCTTGCCTCTAATGGCTATACCAGCCTAGTATGGTAGCATGCTCTTCTAGGTACATTCCATGTTGCTAGCAAGTAACTTAAGTGAGGAAGGGCTTACATTCTGATGGGATCAGTTCATTGTGTTTGGGAAGACATGGCAGGAAGCAAGGAAGGTGTGACAAATGAGAAGCAAGAGGGCAGCTGGGTCCTTCACATAAAACTCCAAGGCCCACCCTCAATGACCCAATTCTTCTAACGAGGCTCCACCTTTTAAAGGTTCCAGAACCTTCCCAAATAGCACCACTAGCTGAAGAGCAAATGTTCAAATATGAGTCTAGGGAACTATTTCACATTCAAATCATAGTACATACTTAGGAGTACTATAGCCCCATGGAGACAGTGGGAAAAGAATCATCTTCCCTATAACCTGCCAGTCAACCAGGAGAAAAGAAAAGAAAAAAGAAAGGAACCTCTCCACTGTCTCCAACTTTCTCCTCCTTTCAGCCAATAGGAAGGTCAAAGACAAAATGACACTAATGATCACAAAGCTGAAGGAGAAGCCACATCTGTGAACATGTCTAAAATGTCTCCCGGGCACGCAAGACTTCTGCTTGTCTCGAGTTTGAGCTCTCAGTAAGAAGTATGTTGCATGTTTTGTCCCATGTTTGTGAAGCCTTAGGATGGGGACCAAGCTGTCTTACTATGTACATGGTTCTAGAAGCCCCACTGGACAAACCAAATGACCAGATATTATTTTCATAAACCACTAGGCCCGCTCTAGGACTTCTTGCATTAGACAGCTTTGTCTCCTAAGAATCTGTCTGCCATTACTCCATCCAAAACATACATCTTGCCTTCCAATTTGGGGGCACCTCAGTGCTCTGGCCTGATACAACATTATCTTGTGATTCTGCTCTGTGACAGCCCATCAGAGAAGGGATAACAGCAGTTGTTTTGCCCCAAGATCAACCATTCTTTATATTTGGAAAAGCTTTTATAAGTTCACATTCCTCCTCTGCTAGTCTACATATTCTCCTTATTGCATAAAAAATTGGCATTAAACCTTATCCTGTAATGCGGTCTAGACTACATGAAATAAAGCTGAGTTTTCACTGCCTTTCATGTTTTTATCATAATTCTTTAAATGCAATATAGGTTTGTACTAACTTGCTTAGAAATTGCATCACCCTGCTCACTGTAATCATATGATTGAAAACAAATAAAATCAATTGGCTCCTTTCATATAAACAACTATTAATCCAAGTCACACCACACTACTCAAAAACAAGAAGAAGAAAAAATACTAAGAACAACAACAAATTCTTCTGGTGGGGTGTCTCCATGTCTCAGTCGTTCGGAACATTGTTTTTATAATTGAGCAAAAAATATCTTCGTACAAATGTAGTAATAGACACCTGCATTTAAGATAATTTTAAATGTACTTAAAATACAATTTTGAAGGTAGTCATAAAGATGAGAGACAGGCATGCTGGTGCATACCCTTGATCTCAGCCTCTGTGGAGGCAGAGGCAGGTGGATCTCTGTGCATTTGAGGCCAGGCTGGTCTACAAAGAGAGTTCCAGGACAGCCAGGGTTACACAGGAAATCCCTGTCTGTCAAGACAAAAGGGAAAACAAACACCTCAGTTTCTCTCAGGAGCTTTCAGTACACCACACTAAAAGCTAGAAAGCAAGGAGCCCCAATAGCAGATTCAAACGCAAATGAAGCTATTTCCAGTCTCCTCAAATGTCGAAATCCACTACTTCCTCATTTCTTCTCTCAGACATTATTCTCCATCTGTAGGTATTTGGATCTGGTTGCCCTCTGGGCTTTTATTTCAATGTCTGTGTGACTTTCCCATAGACATGTGGATCATCAGCTGTGTCAAAATTTACTCATTGCCTGAAGAGCCATCTCAGTCTCTACATGTCTTTGTAGTGGACTATTTCAGACATAACCCCCCAAAATGTAGATGATAAATTTCACTCCATCTATTCTGGCCCAATACTTTAGTCTCTATCAATTTTTAATGAAATATTTCAGGCATCTATAACCATATAAATGATGATATCATGACTGCCCATCTTGTTGCAGCCCCTGTTCAGAAAGAATGTACTTGGATTCTCACTGGGCGATTGTAGATGGCCTCCTCTGTAGCCTATCTCTGTCCTAAAAGGAAGCCATGTTTGGAGCATGCTTGTAATTCCAGCAAATACCTTTGCCACCCTCTTCCCACGTTATATTGTTTTAATTTACTTTGCATTGATTAAACACTGACTAAAATATATTTTTGGAGGAAAGGATTTATTACAGATTAAGTTTACAGATTACAGTCTATCATTAAGGGAAGTCAAGGCAGGAACTCAAGACCGAACCTAGACACCAGAACTGAAGCAGAGAGCATGGAGGAAGACTGCTTGCTGGCTCATTATCTCTCTAGCTGACTCAGCTACCTTTCTTATACAGACCAGGCCCAGCTACCCTGGGATGATAGCCCATACTAAAATGGGATATCATACATCAATTAACAATCAAAAAATTGCCCTACTAATAAGACCTGATGCCTTTAATCCAGTACTCTAGTGGTAGAGACTAGGTAGATCCCTTTAGTTGGAGACCAGCCTGGTCTACAAAAGTGAGTTCCAGAACAGCCCTGACTACACAGAGAAATCTAGTTTTTAAAAAACAAAACAAAATAAACAGCAACAACAACAAAAACCCAACAAAACAAAAAGAAAGGAAGAAAAAGAAAGAAAAAAGGTGCCCTACAGATATGCCCACAGGCCAGTCTGATGGGACTGATTCCTCAAATGTGTCAAGTTGACAAAAACTAAACAGTAGGGAAGCCCCACCCCAACCCATACATTTACAACTTAAAATGGGCACTTGAGGCTCAGAGAAGAGAGGCCAGAAAAATCGCAAGAGCCAGAGGACTAGGAAGTCTGCTGTGAGATTGTGTTTTCTAAGAATGGCTGGGAAGCTTCAGTGATGATTCCCAACAATACGGTTACCCAAGCAGGACCCGAACACGGACAGCACTAGGCATGCTGATGTACAAGGGGGAAAACTCAGAGTCCCACCCCTAGACAAAGAACAAAAGGCAAATGGTGAGTTCTGAAAGACAAAGAATTCATCTCTCCAAGAAATGAACCATTTATTTTGGTGTTACACTACAAAAATTGCTCTGTTTGAAATCATATACACACAAGTAACACAAAATGGACGTCATAGGTTATATTTACTTATTGATAAGCATGTGTGTAATAACAATAATCAAGGCCAAAGAGGATATCAATTTGAGAAGGGGATAGGGGATGGGGAAATGGAGAGGAAAGGGAAAGGGGAAAGTTATGTGACTAGAATTTAATTATTTTTAGAAAGGAACCTAACCATTATACATATCATGTGCATGGTTTTAAACTTCATTTGAATAATTTCAGATCCTGCTTTTTTCTTTGAGGCTTTTATTTCACTCAAAACTGTGCTTCCATATTGATACATATAGCTATAAATTATTCATTGTAACCATTTTATAATAGCCCCGAATCTGTCTTGATATGTGACTTACTTGTTTTCTACTTGAGAACTATAAAGATTTGTGTTAGATAGGGTTTCTAGTGCTGTTTCTATTGACAAAACTCTATGACCAGTAGCCATTCGGAAAGAAATCAGTTTATTTCCATTTATAACACTCAGGTCTCCTTCTATCTCTGAGGAAAGTCAGGACAGGAATCTAAAGTCAGAAACTGGAGGGGAAAAACCAGGATGGAGTGCTGCTTATTGTTGTGTTCCCCATGGCTTCCTCAGACTTCTGTCTTAGAGCACAAGATTCACCAGCCCAGCATCCATGGCGCCCTCCCTCATCAATCGCTAATTAAGAAAATGCCCCGAAGACTTGCCTACATCCCGATCTTCTGGAGGCATTTCTTCCGTTGAGGTTCCCTCCTCTCTGATGACTCTAGCTTGTGTCAAGTTGACATAAAAACTAGCCAGCACAACTTGTGTGCTGTCATTTCCATTATTACACATAGACTGAAGATCCCCTTCATGTGTGTTGTGTTGTAGGTGATGCTATTTTCTATTATAGCAGTTCATTCTCTGAACTGATTCACTGAGTGACAGGATGTAGGATAGGAGAGGATCCTGTAGCTCCATGCTCTCACTAGGGGTCAACCAAGGTCAGGCTTAATTATTAGCCAACTCAGTAGCTGTGAGAAAGTTTCCTATTCGCCTCTCATCTGTCTCTAATCTTTGTCTTGTCACCTCCCCTAATCTCATGGTGCATTAATTAGAATGCCTTCTCACCACACAGGACAAATCATTCAATGGAGATGAAGCAGGGAAGGGGAGGTCTGTGACGGGTGAGCTCCGGAGCTGGCCAGTGTTGGACCAAGAGCTTCCATCTTCCATCATCTTCCACTGCCTGCTACCTCCCACTCTTGTCAACTTGTCTTCTCAGAACAGCAGCGTTCCAGAAAGTTCCTGCCCTGTAGCCCTGCAGACTGCCAGAGACAGGAGGTCAGGGAACTTGGCCCAGGGCCTCCTGGCCACACAGTATTCCTTTTATAACATAATGGTTAGAGGTGCTTTTATTCCTCTGACACTGTGACAGAAAAGGGAAATGGAGTGTTAGTTGTTTGTTTGTTTGTTTGTTTGTTTGTTTGTTTGTTGCTTTTGATTTTGAGAAATTGGACCTTGGGGATGGAATGTTCCACTCTCCTAAGCACATGAGAAGGCAACACCCTACCCTAACATATTCAGGACACTAGTATTAAGGGAAAACATGGATATAATGGTTGTTGGGCAGCAGAGACAAGTGCCAGCTGCAGGTAGTAAAGTCCTTTGAGGCTGACTTCCAGAAACTTCCTTCATTATGCAGATGGAGTTCTGGTCACAGATGAGAACATCAGTAAATTTCTCTGCATTCTGACCCAGCAGATTTTTCCACTCTTACTTTTAAATGTAGAGCTTCTTGGGATTTCCTCGTTCTCAGTTGGTTTTCTGTCTGCAATTGCTCTATATGTGTTTGCGTGCTGTGTATGTACCTGGGGTGTGTGTGTGTGTGTGCATTTCTATACGAGTAGATGCATTTGTGAACAGGTGTGTCCATACATGCAGAGACCAACCTCAGATGTTGCACCTCGGGCACAGTGCACCTCACTGTAGGCCTCTCACTGGCCAACAGGTCATCAAGCCAGTTATGCTGACTGGCCAGTGAGTCCCAGAGACCCACCCATTTGTGTCTCCCCAGCACTGGGATTACATGCCTGTGCCACCATGTCTGACTTTTATCCATGTATTCTGAGGCTGGCTGTAGGTCTGATGCTTGGGAGCCAAGTACTCTGTTAACTAAACGCTCTCTCCAGCCCTTGCACCAACTGCTCTCTCTTTTCCTAAAACTTTTTCTTTATCTCATATTCCAAAACATCACTGGAAATGAAAGGGAACCCAATCTCCATTTAATGAGAATGGGAGGGAATCCAGTGTCCATTTGGCATGGATTTTTACGCCAGTGAGGAGATCTCTTCTACAAATGCTTATAACTATGAATAGAGAGTCAGCTCTTTCCAAGCTGTTATTCATTATTCCCAGTTTACTTATATTCTTCCAGGATGACAATGTCTGACCTACAGTCTCCAAGTATGTTGACTAGTTTTTCTATTGTTGAATATTAGTAAATTTTCTAGAGAAATGAACAAACTTGACAAGGAAGCAATTTTTTGTCTTCTTTTGCTATTTTTCTTTGAGACAGTCTTACTATGTATATTACTGACCAGAGATTTCCCCCCTTTCTTTCGCTTTTTTAAATTTAACTTTTTTTTTTTTGGAGACAAGGTCTCACTATGTATCCCTGACTGTCCTGGAACATACTATGTAGACAAGACTGGCCTCAAACTCAGAAATACACCTGCCTCTGCCTCTGCCTCTGCCTCTGCCTCTGCCTCTGCCTCTGCCTCTGCCTCTGCCTCTGCCTCTGCCTCTGCCTCTGCCTCTGCCTCTGCCTCTGCCTCTGCCTCTGCCTCTGCCTCTGCCTCTGCCTCTGCCTCTGCCTCTGCCTCTGCCTCTGCCTCTGCCTCTGCCTCTGCCTCTGCCTCTGCCTCTCAGTTGCTGGGAATAAAGCTGTATCGCCACATCCAGTAATTAATTTTGAGAGGGAATGTTAAATTTCTAGAGCCCAAAGGGGGAAAAAATTGAGATCTGAGCTGGAGAGATGTTTCAGCTGTTAAGAGTGCTACTGTATGCCGGGACCTGGCAAACACAGAAGTGGATGCTCACAGTCAGCTATTGGATGGAACACAGGGTCCCCAATGGAGGAGCTAGAGAAAGCACCCAAGGAGCTGAAGGGGTCTGCAACCCTATAGGTGGAACAACAATATGAACTAACCAGTACCCCCAGAGCTCATACCTCTAGCTGCATATATAGCAGAAGATGGCCTACTCGGCCATCATTGGAAAGAGAGGCCCCTTGATCTAGCAAACTTTATATGCCCCAGTACAGGGGAACACCAGGGCCAAGAAGTGGGAGTGGGTGGGTAGGAGAGTGGTGGTGGGGTCTGGGGGACTTTTGGGATAGCATTTGAAAAGTAAATGAAGAAAATACCTAATTAAAAAAATAAATTAAAAAATTAAAATTAAAAAAAAAAAGAGTGCATACTGTTCTTGTCGAGGAGCTAAGTTTGCTTCACAGCGCCCTTATCAAACAGCTTGCAGCCTCCTGCAACTTCAGTGCCGAGGACTCAATGCCTCTGGCCTCCATTGGCACCTGCACTTGCATGCACACACCCATGCTTAGATACACAAGTAAAAGTAAAAATCTAAAACTATATTTTAAAAGATTTCAGAAAGAAAAGAGGAAAGGAAGGAAGGCAAGGAGGGAAGAAGGGAAGGAAGGAAGGAAGGAAGGAAGGAAGGAAGGAAGGAAGGAAGGAAGGAAGGAAGGAAGGAAGAGACAATAGACTTGCAATTGGTCCTTCTGCCCTCTGAGACCCAAACCAAAGAGCCTTTAAAATTGGGACCTGAGACCAAATGTTTTCCTGGGCACTGACTCATTACTCATCAGTCGCATCAGTGATTAAATATTTAAGTGCCAAGGAGTCTGTGATTAAATATTAATTCTCAGCCAGTCTGCTATGAAATATTTAAGGACTGGTAAGTCTGAAGCATGTGGCTTTCAGCCCAGGAAAAAAAAAAAGCCCATCAAATGCCGGATAGTGGATGATGGAGCAGATGCAGAAGGATGGGTTGGTGAGGAAGGAAGTGGGCCAGGCTGAAGCTCACCCAGATGCTCTGGCTATTCAACACTACATCTGTGGACAGTCACTTGGGGCTTCTTGACGTAAGTAATCACTAACCTGAGATGAGGAATGAAGATATGGTATTATTAGCATTTTAAAGATGGAAAGACTGAGGCTCAGAAAAGTGGAGGGAATCCACCCAGGCTTCATATCCAGCAAAAGTGAGCACTGAGATTTGGGGGGACTGGAGAGATGGCTCAGTTGATAAAGTGGACTTGAGTTTGGATACTTAATATCTGTGTGTGTCTGTGTCTGTGTCTATGTCTGTGTCTGTCTGTGTGTGTGTCTGTCTGTGTGTCTGTGTCTGTGTTTGTGTGTGTCTGTGTGTGTGTGTCTGTGTGTGTCTGTGTCTGTGTCTGTCTGTGTCTGTGTTTGTCTGTGTGTCTGTGTCTGTGTCTGTCTGTGTCTGTGTCTGTCTGTGTGTCTGTGTCTGTGTGTGTGTGTCTGTGTGTGTGTGTGTGTGTGTGTGTGTCTGTGTCTGTGTCTATGTCTGTGTCTGTGTCTGTCTGTGTCTGTGTCTGTCTGTGTGTCTGTGTCTGTGTGTGTGTGTGTGTGTGTCTGTGTGTGTGTGTGTGTGTGTGTGTCTGTCTGTCTGTCTGTCTGTGTGTATATTCAGTATATTCAGGTGTAGGATCATGTGCTTCCCAGCACTGGGCAAATGGAGGCAGAAGGAACTCTGCAGCTTGCTGGCCATCCAATAAAGCCAACAGGTGAGCTTCAACTTCAGTGAGGTACTCTGACCTCTGACTCAAAAACTGAGCTAAAGAAATGATTGAGGATAACATTTGAAGTTGACCTTCAGCCACCAGATGCACATGAACCTACACACACACACACACACACACACACATGAGACAGACAGACAGACACAGAGACAGAGACAGAGACAGAGACAGAGACAAACAGACTTATCTTTGTTAACAAATTGTTTTCTTTTCAGCATCAGGAATGCCATGGGCAAAGTATATTTGTCTAGCACTTGTATCTGCAAGAAATCATGTACTCTAGAGTTTTAAATGTTGGACATTTAATATAGGCAATTAGTCATAATGCATAAGCTAAAAGAACTGGAAGAGAAAGAGTGAGTGGGCATTTGTGGACTAGAGTGAGCGGGTGTCTGTGCACTGTACGGACAGAAAGGGCAGTGTTTAGCGCTCAGAATGCTTCTCTTGCTGCTGAATCCTTCCGGATGATGTCTCAGTTGGCTCTCCATACAGATAAAAGATAAAATCTTCTCAACCAGAAGTAAAGCTGCTGAAAAAGATGGCCATTCTCCCAGTGGCCACATTACTCCTTCTGCTACCACAGCATCCACAGGTACTTGATGGCCATGCTGTCTCTTGTTTGAGCAAAGCAGGATCCTCCACTCCCTTTCCTATTTGGGAGGTCTCCTAATGATGACATCTATTGGCAGAGAAGCATATCCCTGATGCCAGAAGACCTAAGAAATGTAAATTGTAGAGAACTAACTCCAGGCGAATTTTTTTTAAAAGATGGGGGTGGTATAGTGTTTTGAGATATCTGAGGAGAAGGGCTCCTGCCTCATTCTTTTCTCCCTCGTCTACTGTGATGTGGACAGCCTCCTGCCCACACTTCTGCCATACGGACTGATCTACAGGACGTGCATTCCAGGCATCATGGACTGAACCTGTCAAACTATGAGCTCATGGTTAGCAAAGCAAAGCTCAGCCTCCTTCTCTCGTTCTCTTCTTTTTGCCATAAGACAAGTCCTTCATAATTTCAAAACATTTTCTGCAGTCTGATATTAAAATATGAGTTTAAGTTACTGCATATGTCTTAGTCAATCCTCAAACAAACAGACAAACAAAAACATTCAATTGATTGCTGGAACTCTGGAAGCTTCAATTTTGTTTGTAGCTCTCAAATTATTCCAAATAGTTCAGGCTTTGAGAATTGCAAAGGAAAGCTTGGAAAGAAAGTGGCTTAGGTGGCATTGTAGGAAACTTGAACTTAACAGTGCTCAGAGATCACGAAGACCATTTAGCCCATCCACTTGGACTTGTCTAAGGTGGCTCAGGCTGGACCACCACAAGCCTTTCTAATCACACAGGAGAACTTGTCCAAGATGGCTCCAGCTGGACCACCACAGGGCCCTCTGATCACACAGGCCTCCCCAGGTTCTCCCCAGGCTCCATGCCCGGCAAGCTGATCTTTCAAAAGCAATGTAGCACTGCTGTTCATTTTCCCTCATATATTCCTTTCATCTCTCTAGTGGAGAAAAATGTAAAGAGAATAATTCATCTCACATATCTTGGAGTTTATACAGAATTTTTTTTTAATATCCATTTTCTCCATTGATCCCTGAAAGAACCCCTTTGACTGGAAAGGCAAGGCAGTTATTGCGGCTCTGAATGTGGAAGGCATACCAAAGTTGAACTTGCTCAAGAGCACACAGTGGGGTATGTGCCCTTTAGGAAATTACCAGAATGTTTTTGCTGACTCATCGATCAATAGAGACGGGAATGGTCTGGATCTGGTGTCCCCACAGACTTGTGATTTAAATACGTGTCCTCTAGGTGATCACACTCCTTTGACATGCTGTGGAACCTGTTGAAGGTAGGCCTAGCTGGTATGGCAAGTTCCTGGCTGAGGGGCTGTGTCTGTGGGGGTTATAGACTGGCCCCTGGTTCCTGTGTTCTGTGCATCTCAGTCTTCTGCGATGTGGACAGCCTCTTCCTGCTGCCAGGAACTGAGCTACTCTGCCATGCATCCCTCGCCATGATGGACTGAAACCATGAGTTGAAATAAATTTCCCGTACATTGCTCCTGTCCAGTATTATGATCATGGTGATATCAAAGTACCTATTATGGAGTTCTATTCATCGTTCATTAAAAGTCAGGGCTGAGGAAGTATATCATTGAGATTCAACAAGAAGCAAATTCAGGCAAGAGACAAGTGAGAGTGGGTAGGAAGATAGAACCCGAGTGGAATGCATTACTTTCTTAGCATATGAAGTAGGAAGCAGCTCTCAAGAATCCACAGAAACCTCTCCACCCATTTTGAGGTCTCACAGAACAAGGATTCTAATTAGGCTGCTTCTAAAATTGGGCTGCTGCTCTTAGACTCCATCTCTTGTCCATCATCCCTGCAATTGGGAACTGACATGATTTTGGAGGCTCAAGGCCAGTGAGAGTGCTCAGTGCTCAATCCTTTCTCCAGGTTTCTGATTCTCCAGTCTTTACCTTGTCACCTCCTTCTGTCACTCCACTACCACAGGAACCTGACCTTCCATTACCCTTAAGACATGTGGCTTCCTGCTCTCCCTTTTACACTCCCTGTCCCTCCCCAGATCAAAATGGAGAGTGCCTGTCCCCCATCCCGGATCCAGGGTGACATTCCAGGCCAGCTAGCACCAGGTCATTTCTCTTTCCCCTGACTGGGACTTGCTTTGTGCTGACTCCACTACAGGGCTTGTTTGGAGACAAGGGGGAAGATGCGCAGTCTATTACCCTTATAAACCAGCTCCTTTCTTCCTCTCCCTGCCATTTAAAAGGGCCTTTCTATTCGACTGAACAAGAAAAGGAGCTCTAAGAGGGGAATTAACATCGCCCCCATTATATTGTCCAATTAACGCTTGTCCCGTCAAAGACTGAGTAGGAAGCCCAGAGCCTCCGTCAATGAGAACTTTTAATCCCTCAGGTAAATGCAAAGTCGCATTGAACACGATCAAAGGGCAGATCTCAATGTAGTCGCTCCCCTCCCCCTCCCCCATCACGTATGGGACTGTATGTGGCTGCCGAGGTCTGGTTTGAATTAGTTTCAACCTTCCTTTGTGGCCGGTTGGGTGAAAGTGTGGGGGGATGCTTAGAGAGACATTTGAACCCTCACACCAAGGCTCTTGGATCCCTTCTACACAAAGACATCAACACAGACAGGCTGAAATAATGTCGACCCCACCATCTTCTTTTCTAAAACTCTATTTCCTCCCTGCAGGTACTTGCCAGGCACCATTATTAACAAAGTAAATTATGCAAATAACTAATCCCTTTGAGGGATGGAATTTGGGGGTCAGTTTCCTCATTCTATAGAATGCTGGTGTTCACTAAGATCTGACCCATGAGAAAGTGAGGGACACAACATAGGGACTTAAGCGGGAGGGCAGGGACTCTACAACCATTTTTTCTAGTCCCTCCTGCTGAGCCTAACACCTCCTTTCACATAGTAGGTGCCTAAAACTTACTTGCAAATGACAGTGTCCGAAGTATGATTTCTCTAGGGATTTGTTTAAGACTCAGACCACTTAAAAGTTTCAAATTTGGTTAGTAAGATTAAAAAAAATAATAAAAAGTAATAGAGGCAAAAAGTAGGAGTGGCATTATAAATTGAAGTCCAGGGTGGGTTAATTTAGAAAAGAATTCATGCTGGAGGTTCCTGCCCACTTACTATGGGTGATATGAAAGACTGAAGAGGAGTTTCCTGGCTGCCATGGGAAAAATATGACCAATAGCACAGCCTGTAGTGTGCAGAGAATGGCTATTAGTACTTACACTTAAAACCAATAATACAATATTGACACATTTAATGGCTATGACAACACTAAGAAACATCTATTAAACAGTGGGGTGCCGTTCTTCATCCTGGGTACTCTGGCTGATAAATAGCTTGACAGAATTATGCAGAATGAGTATCAAGTGAGATTCCAAGCCCCTGGGATGAGCCTCAATCAAGGTCTATAGAGCAGGCTCTTCTGTAGTGGAAGATATCATGGGCCTTCTGGAGGCTGATGCCATCAATGGATGTCAGGGGATTGGTTTACAGCTCAGTTGCTGTGGGAACCTCTACATGCCCATACCACATCTACAGTCTAAATACAATGGACCTGGGAAGCTTTGCCTCAGACCCACTGTGCCCAAGAGAACAGATGGCTCAATGAACCAATCACCATCCTCCAAGGCCATCAAGACATATAGCATTAATGTTAGGCAGCGGCAGAGAAGACAGGACCTTGAGTCATCCAATCTGTGTGTACTCTGAACCCCTAGCTGGCACTGACATCAGTCACACTGTGATCTTGCTTCTCATTTCTTGGGGCTTTGAAATCTGTTCCTTTACCTGGAATGTCTTTTCCCCATCAAAGTCACTCACACACTGTATCAGACTTGGTTTAGAGGGCACATGTGTAGAGAAACTGCCCTGCTTACAACATGCATGTGTTCCTTACTCCCAGTGCCACCCATTATGGCCCTACTGTCTTCATCTTTACCATCAAGGAATATTTACATATCTTTTTCTATAATATGTACTTTTAAAGAGAATTAAATAGTATGCCACATTAATATATATACATATATATATTGTATATAATATATACACACAATTTATATTTATATATAATATACACATATTTTAATAAGGATCTCACTGTATAACTTTGGATAGCCTGGAACTCATAGAGATTTAAGTACTGCCTCTGCCTCTTAAATACTAAAGGTTAAAGGTATGCACGACCAGGCCTAGCCCCACATTAAAATATATTAAAGAGATGGGCATAGTGGTACACACCTTTAACCCCAGAACTCAGGAAGTAGAAGCAGCAGGTCAATCTCTGTGAGTTCAAGGATATCATGGTCTACAAAGTGAGTCCAGGAATCCTGTTTTGGGGAAAAGAAAAATACACACACACACACACACACACACACACATATATACATGTGTATATACATATATACATATATATTAAATATAGCTGGATCTGATGGCACAACAGAACTGTAATCCCAGCTATTTATGTGGCTGAGACAGGAAGATCACAAGTTCAAGACGTGCCTGTACTACATACTGAGTTCAAAGCCATCCTGAACAACTTAGTGAGACACTATCTCAAAAATTAAATAGAGCTATAAATATAGGTCAGCAGTAGAATGTTTGGCTCAGAAGCACAAGTCCCTTGTTTAATCATAGGTGTGTATGTGTGAGCAACAACACATGGGTAGGAATCAGTACTTCCCGTGACTTCAGAAACATTCTGTGAAGAAGGGGTCTGCAATGAATTCTCTGCGTATAAAGGAGGTTACTGTGCATTTTTCACACCTCAATTGTGAGGGAGAAGAATTGATCCATACTAATGTACTGATAATCTGTCTTTCTTTCATTACCCTTGCTTTCTAGTGTCTAGTGTCAGGGATGCCCTGGTGTACAGAGGTACACATGGAATACTCATTGAACGAATGGGGGAGGGGAGGAAATGGATATCACACATGGAAGAGTAGAGAGGAAACCCCTAAGCACATGGGTGGTCAGTTGTCTGGAAGATCAGCTCAAGCAGAATGGCGGGAGGTAAGCATCAGTGGTCACTGAAGCTGAGAAATCCCTCTGATCATAATCAGGACAATTAAGGGGACCATATAATTTATCACCCTAAATAGGACACTTTGGGGGTAAAAGGGAAGCTATTAATAATTACACCAGGGCAACAGGCATAAAATAGGACTGTCCTAGGCAAGTTGGAATTTATGGTCACCCTGTGATCATTAACTAGGAAATAGAGAGGCCCTCCTGCAGGGAAATGTGAGCCTGGGCAGTGGGCATCCTATTTGCTTGGTTATATTCTAAGGATTGCCCTGTAGGGGTCTCCAAGATTATATCCCACTGGACAGGAGGGAGCTTTTCTGAAAGGGGTGGATAGACATCATAGGCATCCATCCTTGAAGTAGACCTCACACTAACAGACAATGGGGCTATGGGGATAAAGCAGAGGGATTGTTTCTCCATGTTTTCAGGCCCCACTCTGAGCTGGGAACCCTGGGTAGGTACTGAGACAGCAGCCAGTGGGTGAGAAAAGTGTTAGCAGCAGTGGTCAAGAGAGTCCTATGTTGTTCCAGGCATCCTTCACTCAGGTCTGTCCACAAATACCTATAGTGTCATCTCAGATGTTGAATAAGGTCTGTTCTCAGTTCACTAATAGATAAAAAGAAACAGCCATTCATATCATATAGATCAGAACAAGAAAGAGGAGACAGATAATCTGAAAATAGTTAATGAAAAGAGTTTGTAATCAATAGACTTAACTGTAAGCTTGATACAGTCTAGAATCATTTGGAAAGGGAGTCTCAATCAAGAATCATATAGGACAGGTTGGCCAGTGGATCTCTGTGGGAGACTTTCTGATTATATGAATTGACGTAGAATGACCCAGCCTACCGTGGATGACACATCCCGTAGTCAGAGGACCCTTGACTGTTTAAAGGGGTAAAGAAGGATGCTAAACAATCAAACAGCATGCTCTCACTTCTCTCCATCCTGACTGTGACTGCGATGTCATTAGCTGCTTCAAGTTCTGGCCTAGACTTCCCTACAATGATGGACTAAAACCTAGAATTCTGAGCTGACTGACCTTCTCCCCTAAGACATTTTTTGTCAGGATTTTTTACAGCAATGGAAATGAAACTGGGACATGCATTCTCAACAGTGGTTATTAAAATGTCTCTTAGGATAATGATTTTTAGACTTTTAGCACAGGAAAACTAAATCAAATGTTCAGAATGCCAGTGTGAACTCTGACGAGACTGCAGGTTCTAGGGTCCAGTCTTCAACTTTCCTTCTTCCTTGTCCTATCTTCATGAAGTAGTGCCCCTAAATGATGCTTTCGGGATCATGGTTTGAGGACACCTACCCCTCAAAGTGTCTTGGACACTACTTTCCATGGCAGTGGAGAGTAGAGGTTGTGATATCACTTAGAGGTCAATCAACTTTTTTTGTGTCTTGTTAGCTTTCTTGTGATATACTTCAAATATGGAAACAGACACCAGTATAACACCAAGAAGAATAACTAGACAATCCTAACCAACTGAGGCCAAGATCTAATATACAAACTGTATTCATTCTTGGGTTGCCCAAAGTTCTCCACAGGCTCAACTTCTTGTTCCCTGAGTCTTCCTCACCTCCCCTGCAGAGCAACCTTCATTCACTATGAGGTCAAGGTTTCTCTGGTCTCCAGGATTGGCTGCCCCAGCTCCCATCACCAATAGATGTTGAGATCTAGAGACTGGGGTGTCTTAGTCAGGGTTTCTATTCCTGCACAAACATCATGACCAAGAAGCAAGTTGGGGAGGAAAAGGTTTATTCAGCTTACACTTCCATACTGCTGTTTATCACCAAGGAAGTCAGGACTAGAACTCAAACAGATCAGGAAGCGGGAGCTGATGCAGAGGCCATGGAGGGATGTTCCTTACTGGCTTGCTTCCCCTGGCTTGCTCAGCCTACTCTCTTATAGAAGCCAAGACTCCCATCCCAGAGATGGTCCCACCCACAAGGGGCCTTTCCCCCTTGATAACTAATTGAGAAAATGCCTTACAGTTGGATCTCATGGAGGCATTTCCTCAACTGAAGCTCCTTTCTCTGTGATAACTCCAGCTGTGTCAAGTTGACACAAAACTAGCCAGTACACTGGGGTGAAGTCCAAGAGGCACTAGGGTACAAAATGTAAAGAGAATCACAGTGAAGATGGAGCTGACTGCCAGTTGGTTCTTCACTTGCCTCACCCTGCTCTGGCCCTGCTGAGATGTCCTTCTTGTGAAATGTCCACCCTTTCATACCCTTCCAGAGTTGAGCATCTTCCATCTCCCTAATGTCTGGTTTTTCTTGCTAACACTGAAGGCACCAGTTGAATGACTGTAACTTTAATTTTTTTTCAAAAAACTATTTTTAATGATGGTTCTTAAATGCTTTAACCTCCCTTTTAGCCCACTATCCACCAGCAGTAATGGATATGGGGGAAGTGAACCTGTTTAGAAAGGATCTTTGGAACAGCTCCCTTCTCTGTTGTCTGGAAACCGGCAGTTCAGTGCACGGGTCAGCAGCAGCAGCTCCATCCACTCACAAACACCTCACAGATACGACCGCAGTTCAGTTGAGTAGAGTCCAGATAGCAAACAATTGTCAGCAGCAGTGGCACTAACTAGCAGAGACAGCCAGACCTCAGCCTCAGCATAACTCAGCAGGAGAGACCAGGGGGGACATCAGGAGAAGTTCTTGGCTGTGCCTTTCTTTCTCAGCTAAGAGGCAAGACCAGGCATTGCACAGCTAGCTCTATAAGCAAGCCTAGTTCAACCTCCTTCACTGTTCATCAAGTCCTGTTTATACCCTCCAAATATCATGTGTCCTCCACAGGTTTTGCCGCAGCATGTCTCAGCTTATGTCACTCTGCCAACCAGCCTGAGTCCACAGAAGTGGCACAAAACTGTAGCACACCACCGGAAGTTTTTTTGGTGAGGAAGTTGGGGGTGGGGTTCAATGGAGTCCCAACAAATCAGCTCAACTACACTTGTAAGGTGAACCAATACATGCATGTCGTTAGCAAAGAATCCTTCGCCACACATCCTTTCACAGGCGTGCTTTAGAAGAACATCATCTTTCCTGTGTCTGCTTCAGCGAAATGTTCCTTCACAAGTCTGCCTTACTCCTTCACGTGTTTACCCCAGCAATACACCTTCCAACACAACTGACTTTCCAAAGAACCTTAAGTTTCCACTTCAAATAACTATGTTCAAGTGCTACTGTCAGGTATGTAAACAGCTGGTCCATGCCTCCCCCTGGCCCCCAACTGCAGGCACTGTTTGGAAAGTTCTGAAATCTTTTGGACACAGAGCTTGGCTGGCAGACATAGGGCCACAGGGATGGAGAGAGAAGGCTGTAGCCAAATCTATTCCCTCTACCCTGATTTCCCTGTTTCCAGATCTGCCTAAATGTTAGCCACGCCCTCCCTACCTTTCAAATGAGTGAGACAGAAGAAATAAAAATTACTTAAGTTACTTCTTATCAGGAATTTATTTGGCAAGGAACATGCTCTCCCATGGGGATGGGTACAGTGAATACGGAAGACTGTGGTTATGATTTCTTACCAGGAAAGGCAGGCTGCACATGGATAGGATTGATAATAAACTACGCACATATAGCCTGCAGCAGCAGGGCTGCTGCTGGGCCTGGCCACCTCTTCTCCATTTTTTCTGGGTCCATAAGTGCCCTGTTGGAGGATGCTGGGTTAGAGCAGACACTAAAGTCTGTGACCCATCTTGTTTCAAAAAGCATTTCAATGTTCCCAGAGCTGCTGAAGAATGCTAGTGGGGGAAAAAAGAGTAGAGGGAAGGGGCATTATTCTCGTCTTAGTGAGGTTTTTATTGCTGTAAAAAGACATCATGACCAAGGCAACTTATAAAGGATTCAGTTGGGAGCTTGCTTACAGTCTCAGAGACTGAGACCATCATGGTGGGACACCTGGCAGCCCGCAGGTAGGCATGGTGCTAGAAGAGCAGTGGAAGACTAATACTTGATCCACAGGTAAGAGGCAGAGAGGGAACTGGCTGGAGATACCACAAGATTGCTTATGAAGCCTCAAAGCCCACCCCCAATCACACACCTCCTCCAACAAGGCCACACCTCCTAATCCTTCCCAAACAGTTCCACCAAACGGCTCCAATATATAAGCTTCTAGTGGCCACTCTCACTCAGACCAACGCAATTCTGAAAGTGAGGCTGCGCTCCATAACTTTGACCAGGATTCTTGTCAAATAAGCACTAGCTCCACAGCAGCAGCACAGCAACAGTAAAATAATCAAATTATGTGTCAAGGGCTTTGTGTCCTGTTCTCATCATCTCCCCTACTGGGAAACAACTGACACAGAGCAATACTCAGCCCAATCTGAATCCCAGATACCTCTACCCCAGTTTGCTAGCCTTGAGTCAAATAATTTAGCCTGCTGTTGTTTGTTTGTTTGTTTGTTTGTTTGTTTTGTTTGTTTGAGACAGGCTCTCTGAACATAGCCCTAGCTGTCCTGGAACTCACTATGTAGACTAGGCTCGCCTTGAACTCACAGAGATCTCCCAAGTGCTGGAATTTAACATGTGCCACCATGCCCAGGTAAATTCTTTAACCTTTTTTAACTTCAGTTTCCCTACTTGTAAAATGTAAATATAATGGATTTGAATTTGAGTTGTCTGGAGAATTCAATGACCATACATGCATCTGTCCAAAGTGTCTTTACATATAAAACATGTGCTATAAAACCATTGGTCATTATCTTCTATATGAGGTCACTGGGACTTTCAGTCACCCAGGCAATGAGCAGTGGAGCCAGGATTAGACTGATTGACATCACCCAGTCACCAACAATCAGTCTTGCACACCTGCAGTAGAATAGCAGGTACATTTCTCATTTCCTATTCAGGCTAGTAATGCAGGAATAAGAATTCCCATAGTAGCTAGGCAGTAGTGGCTCACACCTTTAATCCCAGCACTTGGAAGGCAGAGGCAGGCAGATCTTTATGACTTCATGGCCAGCCTGGTCTACTGAGTAAGTTACAGGACAGCTAAGGCTACACAGAGAAACCCTGTCTCAAACAAACAGACAAAGAAACAAGCAAAAACAGAAGAATTCCCATAGTACCAGCTGGAAAACTGACCTTAGGAGTCTCCCATAGGACAGAGCTGCTCCCTGACAGCCATGTGCACCTGTTTCCATCACTACCTCTGAACACACAGCCATGCCCCATCTCAAGCATGTTCACACTATAACGGGTGCAGGCCTAGCATGGTCAACTCCACTCTGCAAATGCAATAAGTGAGTTTTAGGCAATAACGGACTCTGGGCTTCAGTGGGACAGAAGCTTCCTAGAACAGGGACTCAAGCCCCCTTCTCCATAAACCAGCCCTTCCCATTCACATTCTTCTGCAAACATTTCCTCCTTTCAGATCAGGCAACCACACTCACAGATAGAAATCCTGGAACTCTCTGCAGGCAGCTCCTCTATATCTGCTTCAAGTTCATAGACCAGAAACCAGCAGCCCTGACAGTGCAGCTGAGGAAGGTAAGTCTCCAGCCCAGTCTTGCTGTCAGGTTGTGTATGGAATGTCCTTGTGAATAATTCTGTTCTCTGCCCTCTTTCCCAGCTTCCACAGTATACTAGGCTTTTCGCAGTCTCCCAAATCCTCGTTCTTTTGCCCTCCCTTCACCCCATGAAATGGTTCTCCATCATATGGCAGGAAAGAGCAGTTTTACAGTCTTCCTCCCAGGGAATTAAACTGAGGCCCAATCCTTTAACCCATTCAATGAGGTAGTCACCTGCATGACTTTAGATGTGGTCCTTGTCTCTCTAAGTTCAAGTTCTTTTCCCTTGAAATTGGGATGGGGAATGCTGCTCCTATACTGTTTTGTCTTAAGAAATAGATACACACACAGCAAAATGGCTCATCATCATTTCTCATTCCTTAATAACATCCCAAGGATGTCTCTGCCATCAGCTAACTCAAACAACTTCATGCCTTTTGGATGAGAGGAAACATCAGAAGGAAGGAAGGAAGGAAGGAAGGAAGGAAGGAAGGAAGGAAGGAAGGAAGGAAGGAAGAAAAAAGGAAGGAGAGAGAGTCTTTAAAGAAACAACACAGAGGCAGGCGGATTTCTGAGTTCGAGGCCAGCCTGGTCTACAAAGTGAGTTCCAGGACAGCCAGAGCTATACAGAGAAACCCTGTCTCGGGAAAAAAAAAAAAAAAACAAAAAAAAAAAAAGAAACAACAATAACATCATATTCTTCCTTTGAGTCTAAATCAGTGGCTCTCAACCGTCCTAAGGCTAAGACTCTTTAACACAGTTCCCCAAGTTGTGATGACCCCAGCCATAAAATTATTCTCATTACTACTTCACAACTGTAATCTTGCTAGTTATAAATCATAATGTAAATATTTGATATATAGGATATATGTTATGCAGACTCCAAATGGGTCGCAATCTACAGGTTGAAAACCATTGGCCTAAATAGGTGTTCACCAGCTGCATTAGAGACATGCCTGTGTTTTTCTCACTGTGTCTGTCTGATGCCTTGACCTTGTGTGATGCAGGACACTGAAGACACATTTCCAGATAGCCACTGTCTAGAAAGAATAGGCAACAAATCAAGGTCCCTCAGGCTCTGTGTGACCAAAAGGGAGTTGATGTTTTCTTTGTTGGATTAAGCAGGCCTCTGGTGGCTAGGAACCTGCATTCCAGTATCAGCCAAGGCTTGCAGAGTGAAGAAGCCCACTACTAGGACCGAGGAAGTTCACTGACAGCTCAAAATGAAGGCAAGACAAGATCATTGGCCTGGATGGACCAAGGTTATTGGCCTTTAATGGGAAGATCAGAATTAGTATCTGACAACATCCTAGCTCCTGGATGTGTTCCTGGCTGGCTTCCATATGATTCTGCAGCCTTGTTAGTGAAATGTTGATAGCAGTAGCTACTGTTTAGAGAATTAAAGGAGATGGTAGGTTTAAAATGCCTTGAAGAAAAGAGTGTTCTAATGGGAGATATGACTTTGATGGAACTGGCTCCCAGAGCATTAACCTTTCCTCGTGGGCCCAGGACAGAATGGGCTGTCAGAAGGAATAGACACACCTCACACCTTGGAACATTCCTTAAAACTCTATTCCACAAACAGCCCTGCTACATCTTCCCCATACTCAACACACATGCACACACACACACACACACACACACACACACACAGGCATTCTGCGAGTCTACCACCATCTCAGACATGCCATCCTAAGTGTGCCAAAGTGTCACAGTGCCTAATGCACTATGTGAACCTACGCAAGCTGTATGCTCATACCTCTTTCTCTCCCATAAGTGGAAAGGAAAAGCAGTTGACAGGTAGAACCATATGAGAAATGGTCTAAAAAGTAAAGTGCCAAACACCATGCCTGGCTTAAGTACCAACCTGTTTCTGCCTATCCGCTCCTGGCCAGGGAAAGCTTAAATACTTACCTACTAGCCATAAATCTTGGGTGAGCCATAATTATCCTGACAAGTTTCTTCAGTCCCTTTATATATGGTTTTTAATCTTGACTTGAACAGAAAAGACTGTCTAATACCTACATTCTTCTGCTTCAGAAAAAAAAGAAGAAAAGAAAAGAAGAGGGGAGGGGAGGGGAGGGGAGGGGAGGGGAGGGAGGAGAGGAGAGGAGAGGAGAGGAGAGGAGAGGAGAGGAGAGGAGAGGAGAGGAGAGGAGAGGAGAGGAGAGGAGAGGAGAGGAGAGGAGAGGAGAGGAGAGGAGAGGAGAGGAGAGGAGAGGAGAGGAGAGGAGAGGAGAGGAGAGGAGAGGAGAGGAGAGGAGAGGAGAGGAGAGGAAAGGAAAGGAAAGGAAAGGAAAGGAAAGGAAAGGAAAGGAAAGGAAAGGAAAGGAAAGGAAAGGAAAGGAAAGGAAAGGAAAGGAGAAAATTGAAACTCTAGAACCAGTCAGTTCAGGGAGGGAACTTAGTGGAGGCCTTACTGCTAACTCCAGCAGTCATGACCCACATAGTGATGTCTCAGTCCATGACATACAGCCTTTAAGACAGTGATCTTGTGTGTGTATACAGATATGTGTGTATACGTACATATATAAGTGTGTGTGTGTGTGTGTGTGTGTGTGTGTACCCAGTGACACAGTACCCATGTAAGTTTGTACAATATATTATATAGTGTTTTTGCAACAACAAAATCATATAATAATAAATGTATCAGTTAGGGCTCCTTTGTTAAACACTGCACTACTATATTTTAATGTATCCATACATATCAAGTCTGATCTACAAGCCCACCACCCTTAAGGAGTCAGGGAGAAACAGCCTCAACTTGAAGTCATTGCAGAATAGACAAAGCCCTCCCCAAAGGGGATAACCCGCCTTTGCTATAAAAAGTAGATCTGACTCTCTCTCCTCTGGGTGCAGGATGGAAAGCTACAGGACTCCCTCAAGGTTAATGACACATGGCAGGCTAAGCACCTGGAATGCAGGGGTGAGCAACATAGTCAGTGACTGCTGTCCTCAAAGAGACAACCGAGGAAGCTGTAAGCATCATACATGTCAGGAAAAGGAGGGTACAGCATGCCAGAACCTAAACTGTCCTCCGAGGACCCTCAAGGCATACGCTGAGGCCTGAAAGATGTTGGCTATACTTGGGAGCACCTTGGGCAGGGGACACTGCAGGCAGGTGAGCAGACAGACCCCAAGTAGGATGTAGTTGTACAGAAAAGTCTGAATTTAGAGACTGGACTCAGCCCAGTATGAGGGGGCACTAGCAAGGAGCCAGCAGAGCCTCAGGGACCATGGAAGATTGCTGGCCACACCCTCTTGATTGCATGCAGGTGTATCTGTCTGGGGAAGCATTAGTATCTCCCTTGTACACTTAAACGTTCTCTACACTTCCAGATCAGAGGCAGACGCACCCACACACGGCCCCCTGCACTGACCACAGATGGGCAGGCAGAGTGTCTGTGGACACATCATTCTGGGGAGTAGCCAACTGCTCTCGGAAGCTTCCGCTTACTGCTGTTATCATCTGGGAAACTGGGACTCACCATGCCCCGCCCAGAATCTCCATGTTGGTAGAAGTGCATTATGAAAAGGGTGCACCTCAGAGGGATAGCAGGGTCACTAATGGGGAGCATGTGTCTCCCCAGAACCTTCTCTAAGAGCTTGTAGATTATTCATGGCTGGTAAGAGGGCAAGTTTTCCCCCCAAGGAGAAACCCACTGACCGAGAACTAGCAGCTCAGGCTGGAGGAGAACGTCCCAGGAACAGCCCAGAGTATGACAGGCAGGTGGCATGAAATGCTCATCCTAGAAGCCTGAGGGCTGAAGGAGGTCTCTAGGGAGCTGGGAGCCAGGCGGGGGCCAGGTCTGCCAGCCCTATCTCCTCCCACAGCAGGCACTGACGGCGCCCCAGCCTGCAGGCAGATGTGGCTATCTAATAAATAATTTACACTCTCCAGGAAATGGACCGCAGAGATGCCAAAGCCATTAGAAGCCCTGCTGATGGGGAAGGAGAGAGGGAAGAGAGGAAAACACTGAGAGCTTGAGTTGAGCAGCCATCTGAGGGCTCTATTCTTCACAGGTCTTAGCCCTAGGGTCTCCAAGCAAGCTTATGCCACATTCTCATCTGAATTCACAATAGTCCTGGGGAGTCTGGATTGGTGCCTGTCCTGTCCACATGAGGAAGGATGAGGCACAGAGACATAGAACTTCTTACTGCGATGCTGGGTGGTAACCAAATCAGAAAACCAGGACCCCTGACCCTGAGTGCATCTTTGAGCAGAAGGTATTTTGACAAGAACTCATAGTCTTCATTTTTTTTATTATTCTAAAAACCAATACTTAGAAGCCACTGGGTGTTGTTCCTAGATGAGAGCAAGGTCTTGCTCTTCCCTCAGTCCTTCCTGTCAGGTCCC
The DNA here is from genome assembly GCF_978045245.1 of Mus caroli. Classification (NCBI taxonomy): domain Eukaryota; kingdom Metazoa; phylum Chordata; class Mammalia; order Rodentia; family Muridae; genus Mus; species Mus caroli. The sequence continues at coordinate 10,031,807 of NW_028227269.1, forward strand.
TAGATCCCATGCCTCTCCCCAGACCCACTAGAGGGGCCTATTTGTAAAGAACATAAGATGTGATGATTACATCCATGAGGTAAAGAGAGGAGTGACTTGCTCAGAATCACCTACTTTAATCCAGACATGAGAACCTAGCCCCCTTCTGCTTTCAAAGGCTGCTTCTGATATCTCACCTGGTCCCAACTTCACAGTTTATAATACCCCATTTAAAAGGAGAAGAGTTCCACCAAAGAAGCAATAGAAATGGTCTCAGCACCTGCACAGAGCCCAGGAATACCCCCATCATAGGTCTGCACAAAGCCAGTACAAACAGATCTGCACACACCCTGTCTGTCTCCCACAGCAAGGACAATCCCAGATTCTTCCATACACGCAGAGGAAGAGAGCTATGGGGTGAAAACAAAGCCGTGACTGCAAAGACAAGCTGTAGCTCTGCACTGTGGCAGAGAAACGCAATGCGTCTCCAGGGGAGATACACGGGCCTGAGGTTTTATCGATCATTTCTCAGAAAGGAGGCCAGTGCTACTGGAGAGGTATTGAGGTATTGATGTATCTCTCTCTCTCTCTCTCTCTCTCTCTCTCTCTCTCTCTCTCTCTCTCTCTGTGTGTGTGTGTGTGTGTGTGTGTGTGTGTGTGTGTGTGTGTGTGTGTGGGTGGGTGTGTACAGATACATAAGTGTATCATGGAGGTACCACCTCTGCTCTGTGGGTGGGTGGGTGGGTGGGTGGGTGGGTGGGTGGGTAGGCAATACCAAACCCAGAGTATCATCTTTCAAGGCTGCTGGAACAAACACAGCAAACATCAGAGATTTAGTCTATCGCAGTTCTAAAGCAGCTAGAGTCGAGGTGTCAGATGATTAAGTCCCCACACAGAGCCCTGAGGGGAAGATCATTCCCAGCTCCTTCCAGCCTGTCACAGAATCCCCTCTAGTATCTGTCCCTGTAGTCTGGCCTTCTCTTTGTGTTTTGTGATCCTATTTCCCTCCTGTAATAAAGACACCAGTCATCCTAAATAGGGACCCAACCTACTCCATTGTGATCTCAACTTAGCTCGTGACATCTTCAGTGACCTTACTTCCAAAGAAAGACATATTCTGAGGTCCTGAGAGTTAAGGCTCAAACATATCTTTCTGGAGGGACATAATTCAACTTCTAATACTATAGCAGATGGGAAGTCTTGGTCATAAGACTTGGGTAAGAATCTATTAACTCAGGCTTCCTTAACCCTCCTGCCAGGGACTAGGGTGGCTTCTTTGTAGTGGCCTCAGGCAGAAGAATGCCAGCCACACACAAGGGAACACTGGACAGAGGCCACAGCAGCAGAGGGCTGGGCCCATACCCTGTCATCAACAGTTTTTGAAGAGTTGGCAAATGGCTTGCTCATCTATAGAAATGGCAGATTTTTTTTTCTTTCATGCTCAGGAGCTAAATGAGGGACCGTCTTTGATTCAGTAAATTCTGTACAGAGTTTTTTCCTTTGAGACAGGGTCTCATGTACCCCAAGCTGGGCTCAAACTCTGTATAGTCAAGGACGACATTGAACTTCTGACCCTCCTGTCTTCACTCCCTGAGTGTAGGATTTCAAGGGTGTACTACCACACCTGGCTTATGCAATACTGATATTAAACCCAGGGCTTCAACCCTGCTAGGCACGCACTGACCAGGAGGTAGAGTAAGGTGGATCTCTGTGAGTTCCAGTCCAGCCTGGTCTGTAGAGCAAGTTCCTAGGCAGCCAAAAAGGTTACGTAGAGAAACTCTGTCTTGAACGAAAAAGTTTAAGAGAAAAAAAGAGATCTAGAAAGATAGCTCAGGAGTTATGCACAGTGGGTGCTTATGCGGAGGCTGCAAGTTAGATTCCTAGCACTCAAGTGGCAGCTAACAATGGCTAGTAACTCCAGTTCCAGAGGATCCAATGTCCTTTTCTGGCCACTGTGGGCATCCAGGCATGCATGTGGTGAACAGTCATGTACACTGGAGAAATACCCATATACATAAATCAAATAAGTATGTTTTTAGAAGAAGAAAAAAAGAAAGAAAGGGGGATGAAACCAAGTGTGTTTGATAGCCTAGAGTTAAGACCAGAAGCAAGCTGGCCTCCAAGTGCTCTCTGTATCTCTTATATTAACTACCTCTCTCTATCTGCCTCAATGCAGATGTACAGCCAATAAATATCCACAAATCTGGGCTTTTTAGACACAAGGCTTAACAGATAGCATAGTGAGGCATCTCATGACCCTCTGGGTAGGTAATGAGGCTCAAAAGCTCTCCAGCATTCCATACCATAGAGTTGCACAACAAAAGGCCACTTGCCATACACACAGTTCATAAAATTATTGAAAACCCCCAAAGCCACCCTGTCTGACAGCACCCACTTTTCTCTCAGTCACAGTAAGTAGGTCCTTGCAACTGCTTGAAAATCCAAAGCCTTCAAAATGCTCCTACCATTTACATAAAACACGCCTCAGGCCACAAAGTCACCAAGTTCAGGACCCTGCAGAAAACTACACATTTCAGGGTCCGTGTTCCCATGGGTAGAAGGTCTGTGACAGAACCCTGGCAGTGCCACCCTCGTGACAGCTGTGACAACAGCCAGGACAGGCAGCCTGTTTCATAGGCTCTTATAGGAGATGACAGCTTCCCCGCTGCACAGCCTATGTCCCATGAGAGACCAGCAGTAGCTGAGCTGTTCACAAAGAACCTCAATGTCAATATTAATATCTAGTCGTGAGCAGTCAGTCCAATAACTCGGACAAGTAAAGCCCAGAGCACATTGAAAATGTTCAATCAATCTCACATTCAAAGAGATGAGAATAAAAGTGACAACTCATTATCAATTTGTATCTATTAAACTATCCATACTGGGAGCCAGTGAGGTGGCTTGGTGGGTAAAGGCACTTGCCACCAAGGCTGATGACCTGGATTCGAACCTTGAAATTCACATGGTAGAAAGAGAACTGACACCTACTCCTTGTCCTTTGACCTCCACTTGTGTGCTGTGGGCACATGTGTGTGTACATATGCACTAACTAAATAAAAATGGAATTTAAAAGATGTATTTAAGGGTCTGGAGAAATATCTCAATGGTTAAGAACACTTATCACTTTCTTGCTGGACCAGAGTTATATTCCAACACCCACACTGTCTGGTTTATGACCACCTGAAGTTCCAGCTCCAGCAGGTCTAACAACATCTTTTGTCTTAGTCATGCCAGACACACAGAGACACATAACTAAATAATAAAATAAATGTTTTTGAAGACAGGTACTAGAAATAAATATAAAAGAACAAACTAATGGATCCTCCAAATGGGTTCATAGATAAGACACGAAAGTTTTCTTAGTTTCGTCAGTGACTGTGGTCCACTGCACCCTCTAGATAAATGTTTAAGTACTGTGTGTATGCATCCGTAGTTTTACTCTCTCCAACAGCATTCAGCTATAGCCCAGCAAGACTTTATTAGGTGAGCAAAAGAGAAGGTAGTAACAACTTCTTCAAACTGTCACTCACTCCACCATGCTTTATCTCGACTAACTTCTTGGCTGCTACATATTTTTTCTAATCTGGCTCCCTGAAATTTTTCTTTTCTTTCTTTCTTTCTTTTTAATGAGACACACTCTCACCATTGAGCTCCGGGTGTCTGGAACTCACTATGTAGACCTAGTTAGCCTCAAACTCACAGAGGTCTGCCTGCCTCTGCCTCTGCCTCCACTTCTGCCTAAGAGCTAAGACTAATGGCATGCTCTACTATGTTGTGCTGAAGTTTTTCCAAAGCCTACTTCAAATTCAACAATTGCTAGATAACTCAAGGAAAACCTAGACCACCAAAATTTCCCAGTTCTGGAAACCCTGTCTAATGAGATATACTATAGAAGTTATTAAAGAAGAAATACACACTGTTTCCTTACTTACTTCCATTCTGTATGTGTTGTCTCCTTGCCAAACTTAGCACCCTTGAGTTCAGATGTATCAGTTAGTGATTGCTGTATAACAAGCTACTCCAAAAGATTGTAGAACAAATGCACAAGTCTGTGATTAGGCTACAAGGCCAGAATGGGTTTTCTTGACTGTTTAGCTGTTGCATTGACCTAAGCCAGTGCTTCTCAACCTTCCTAATGCTGTGACCCTTTAATACAGTTCCTCTGGTATAGTGATCCCCAACCATAGAATTATTTTTGTTGCTACTTCATAAGTGTGATTTGCTACTTTTATGAATCACAATGTAAATATCAGATATGCTGATGGTCTTAGGTGACCCCTATGGAATTGTTGTTCACCCCACAAAAAGGTCAGGACCCACAGATTGAGAACCACTGGACTAAATGTTATAGGTCTAGAATAAAGCCTCCACTGATGCTACCTGCCTCTGGGAGCTAGAGGTTGACTGGCTCTTCCCAATAACACATAGCCATGTGTGCTTTTCCAGGTAAAAGCATAGTTCAAAGGGAGTTAAGTGGAAACACACAGGGCCTTTAAGACTTGGCTCAGAACTGGGGCAAACTCCCCTTCTGCTAAACATTATTCTGTCCAGCAAAGGAAGTCATAGGGGAGACCCAGACCTAAGCAGTGTCAAAGCAGAGCCCATCCCACAATGAGAGGGACTGAAGAGCTACATTACATGAAATCAAGAAGGGAGATAATTTGGCTCAATTTTTGCCACGGAGGCTCCTTTTTTTTTTCCAGTTCTGTATTGTGCCTGGTAATTGTTCTGCTCTGAATTGCAAGAGGCTTGAAGCCTAGAGACTACACACAACCCAGATTCCCTTGTCAGCTGCCTTTAGATTTTGAGGCGTTGCCAGGAAAGTGAAAGGCAGAAGGGGAGAGAAGGCAGCTTGTTTTGCCTACATTGTCTTGCAGCAGCAGCAACAGAGTGGGGGAGACAGGTGTGGGCTGAGAGACATGAGTCCACGGGCGGGCGGCGACAACAAAGCACGAGGTGTGACAGTAGCACTTGTGGCTCTGGTTGGAAAGGTGGCTGGCAGTACCATTCAGCAAGGAATGCTTTTGAGGGAATGACTGGATGAACAGGGACAGAAGCAACAACTGTGGCTTCTCTGGGCCCTGAGGTGTTAATGGGGGAGGCTTGAGGCTTTTCAAAAAAACCCAGAGTGGTGGGGACAACAGTTCATGGCACCCGTAGTCTTGAACTCTAAACAACCAACTCACAACTGTGAATCTGAGTCTGGTTGTGCATATAACAGGTGAAAATGACACCAAACTAGTGGCTTTTAAAGGACAAGAGATAATAATTAAGTTCAAACTATGTTTATCTATGTCAAAATGTGCATTAAAAGCAATATACTTCAAGATCAACCTAGTGGCTGAGAATAATCATGCCAGCCACTTTCGTGGACAGGGAAGTACTGTTTCTGTTTCTGATTGATGGTTCACTGAGAGGACTGGCATTTTCAACTCTAAATATTTAGCTGAGGCCAGTTATGGTGGAATAGGCCTGCACCATCATGGGAGGCAAAGGCAGGAGAACTGAGGCAGCCTGGGCTATTTAGTGAGCAAATATTTAGCTAAAGGCACAACCTGAAAACCAGAACACCCTAAAAGAATTAGTTACACTTCATTGTATCCTCAGAGTAAGTCAAGAATAAATAGAAACACTACTTAATCCCCCAGGTTGCAGAAGAACATTATAAATGGAATAAAATGTCTTGCTAGCTTTAGGTATGGCCTTCACTGTGAGAGAGTAGAGTTCTGAAAAGCTTAGAGAGATGTGAGGCTCTAGAATCTAGAGACGTCAGATACTCTCTAGTGCATTTATTCTCTAGATGCAATCTCCTTCCATCTATGGGGGACACTGTAATGCAAAATGACTTTCTATCGTTACATAACACATAAAATAATTACATACCAATCCTGGGGATGTAGCTCCTTGGCAGAATGCTTCTCTAGCATATAGGAAGCCCTGGATTCATTAGCCATCGCCACATAAACTGAGTATGCTACATGAGTATAATCACATCTCATAAGAAATTTGCTAGAATCTAAAAAATGGTCCCCAACACAGCATCTTTTTAGACTTGCCCCTTGTGTTTGTTGACCTTCCAACATTAATGTGGATTGCCTCCAAATTGTTTTGCCATGAAAGATGTGATCTTGTAAAAATCTATTCTGGAGGCTGGAGAGATGGCTCACGGGTTAAGAGCACTGACTGCTCTTCCAGGGGTCCTGAGTTCAATTCCCAGCAACCACATGGTGGCTCACAACCATCTGTAATGGGAATCCAGTGCTGTTTTCTTGTGTGTCTGAAGGCAGCATCAGTATACCCACATACATGAAATAAATAAATAAACAAATAAATGTCTACTCTGTGTTTTGAGGAGTTCAGGGAGCAGAAAGATCGAGACCTAAATAGCCTAGGGTTGACCTGAACTTGCACATACTAGCCTTGAGCTCGTGATAACTCTGCCTCTGTCTCTTGAATAGTGACTAGGATTCTAGGCATTCTCTACCACTAAGAGCTTCACTTCTACACTCTTGGACATCAGCCACCATTTAGAAGTCCATTTAGATTTTTTTGTTGTTGTTTTGCTTTGTTTTTTTAAAAATTATTTTGGAGACAGACTCTGTTAAGATTTATTTATTTATTTGTTTGTTTATTTATTTATTTAATGTATATGAGTACACGATAGCTGTCTTCAGATACACCAGAAGAGGGCATCACATCTCTTTATAGATGGTTGTGAACCACCATGTGGTTGCTGGGAATTGAACTCAGGACCTCTGGAAGAGCAGTCAGTGCTCTTAATGGCTGCCCCATTTAGATTTTTGCTGGGCAAAATGCCCCATTGTGAGTAGGAGAGGAACAAGAGAAGATAATTGGGTCAATCTGATTGAAATTACATACGTATATGAAAATGTCAAAATGAAACCCATTGCCAGGCGGTGGTGGCGCACACCTTTAATCCCAGCACTTGGGAGGCAGAGGCAGGTGGATTTCTGAGTTTGAGGCCAGCCTGGTCTACAAAGTGAGTTCCAGGACAGCCAGGGCTACACAGAGAAACCCTGTCTCGAAAATCCAAAAGAAAAAAAAAAAAGCATTATTGTGTACTGTTAACATATAACAACAAAAATACCTTTAAAACAAGGAGAATAATTAATAATAAAACAAAACAACCTGCACAACTTGGGGATTCGGGAGGATGAGATGCCATATAGGCGAAGTGACCATATGTGGATGAGCCACTAAACCACGTAAAAGATGGTGACGGTCTATCCCATCCCACTCCTTGGCAGGTTCTAGAGCTGGGAAGCACCGAATTACAATGACACTAGAGATGAAAAGCAGCCAACAAAAGAACCACTCACTGCATCTGCCAGTAACCCATGAAATCACAAGAGGCTACCTTATATTGTAAGATACTCAAGTTTACAGTGACTCCTTTTTTTTTTTTAATTTATGTGAGTACACTGTAGCTGTCTTCAGACACACCAGAAGAGGGCATTGGATCCCGTTACAGATGGTTGTGAGGTACCAAGTAGTTGCTGGGAATTGATCTCAGGACGTCTGGAAGAGCAGTCAGTGCTTAACCCTTGAGCCATCTCGCCAGCCCCTACAGTGACTTCTTGTTCAGTACAAACAACAGAGAAAGACAAAAACAAAAACAACTATTCCATTCTTTGGTGAACAGTTAGAAATAGGGATTAAGTCTTTTTTAATCTCTAGATTTTAGTATATAACGTGTCAGGTTTTTTTTTTTAAGTGCCTGTTTAATACATTATTGGCTGAATGAAGCGAACTTCATTTGTTGTTCATTTTTACAGAGTGAGACAGCTGAGAAGGAAGGGAAGAAATCAAGTTATCAGTGACATCTGAGTCATGCTCGGGACTTTGCCATTCTTCCCATTCCCAAAGTACAAGCTTCTCCGTGTGTGTCTGTCTCTGTGTTTGTATCTCCCTCTGTCTCTCTGTCTCTCTTTCCCTTCCTCCTTCCTTCTCTCCCTCACTCTTTCTCCTTCCTTTCTCCCCTCCTTCTCCCTCCTCCCCGTCTGGTTCCCAAATTCAGTTCTTCTTTCAGTGCTTTTGAAAAGCTGCTAGGCTACTTGGAGTGGGAGCGACTAATTTTCCTTTGCCTCAGTCAGCATATGGATCTAAAGATCTTTCGGGGGTCGACCGGACCACTACCCCACCCTTACCCAAGCTTACTTCCTGAAAATAACCTTTGTCCTTGCGGATTTCCACATTGTCTTCTGAAGAAGGCATGGTCTGTCAACAAGAAGACTGTCAATTCCTTTGCTGCCAGAAGAAATGTGTCCTGGACTGGATCCAGGATTTCTGAGGCATCCCAGGACACGCCAGTAGCTGATACTGAGATGAGATGGGTAGGTGTCTTCTTTTTTTGTTTGTTTGTTTCTTTGGGTTGTTTTTGTTTTTATTTTGTTTTTTTGTTTTTTTGTTTTTTTTTTTTTTTTTTTTTTTTTGGTTTTTCGAGACAGGGTTTCTCTGTGTAGCCCTGGCTGTCCTGGAACTCACTCTGTAGACCAGGCTGGCCTCAAACTCAGAAATCCACCTGCCTCTGCCTCCCAAGTGCTGGGATTAAAGGTGTGCACCACCACGCCCGGCTGGGTAGGTGTCTTCATACCATGCTGAAAGGATAAACTTGGACTTGCTGAGGCTGTAACAGGGGTGGGCAATCCTGAGGAGGCTCTGTCTTGAGACAGTGTCTTCTGGAACTCCGGTGGACTCTCCTGGAATCTTGCCTTTTCTACACGCCCCCTCTGTTCTCTGTACCTTTTATCAGCTAAGAAAGAATGCTACATCTCTATGTCCAGCTCAGAAATCTGGGCTCCCCTCACCCCCAGGCTCCTCACTCTTTTTATATCCAGTAAGTAACTGTATCCATTACCATCATCACCATATTCATCCTGTCAATCCCTCCCCAACCCCACCACCCAGCCCAGCTCCCTACGTAGCTAAGGATGGCCTTGAGCTTCTAACTTGGAATTCTCCTATCTCCTAAGTACTGGCAATCTCAGGCACATAACACCACTTCAAGTTTTTGTGGTGATAAAAATTGGAACCCAGGACCCTCCTGCCTTCTAAGCACGCAGTCTGCCAGCCCATACTTATTACTTACTGTCCCCAGCCCATACATACTACTCGTTAAGCATGTACTGCATGAACAGCACACACAGAAGATGGTAGCAATTTTATTAAGATGGACATTTTGGGGAGGAGCACACTAAAGAAGTCTGGCCTAAGCCGGCGGTGGGGGAGTGGGGGTGGCACACGCCTTCAATCCCAGCACTCGGGAGGCAAAGGCAGGCAGATTTCTGAGTTCGAGGCCAGCCTAGTCTACAAAGTGCATTTCAGGACAGCCAGGGCTGCACAGAGAAACCCTGTTTCAAAAAACCAAAAAAAAAAAAAAAAAAAAAGTCTGGCCTAGGTCACAGTTGGGCTTGAAAAGCAGCAGGCCATGTTCAAAGCATGACTGACCCCATACTGCTATGGCCTACTTTTATGGTTGGGAGTCAGGACAACAAAAGAAACTGTACTAAAGGGTCGTAGCATCAGGAACACTGAGGACCACTGCCTTTAGACTTCACCTCTTCCCCACACTATACTAACTACCAAATGGTGATATTCCTGTACTTTTGCTCAGTATTGCTTTGGGTAAGTTGATGTTTTGAAACAGGGTTTTGCTATGTAGCTCAGGCTGACCCAGACCATATACTTCTTAGCCTATGTAACGCTGGTATTGCAGACATGTGCCAACAGGCCTGGTTCCTAGGAAATTTCTTTGTGGTGTCCCATTCTCTCTACTGTAATTGCTGGATTGTTTCAAAAATTCTTCAAGTTAGTCTAAAGTCTCCTCCTTAGGAACATTTTTCACTCAACTTTCCCAGGTGGCTTTCTAAAGTACCAGGCCCACTGACCCCTGACAATGGCTGAACTCCAAGTGGCACAGAGTTCTTCTATTCATTGCCTTACTTCTGATCACCCACCTGCTAGGAGATCTTACTTCCAGCAATACAAAAAGACTTGCATACTGTAAGGGCACTGGGCCTGTATTTGCGTCTTCGCTCATGGTACCCCCCTGCCATCATCATTCCCACTAGGAACAGCCCACCTTTATTTATCTGTTTTTCTCCAGACTTCCATTCTCGATGGCAACTGTGCATCTTCTGGTCTTCCTACTTCATCCCTTACTATAGGTCTATTCCAAAGACCAGCAGGATGTCATATATTTATCATTTACATGGCTTGCTCTTCTGGTAAATGTATGAGCTCCTAGGTGTTATCTCTCTCTCTCTCTCTCTCTCTCTCTCTCTCTCTCTCTCTCTCTCTCTCTCTCTCTCTCTCTCTCTCCAGAAGCAGATATTCGGTGCTATCTACCAGATGGATAAAGGAACAGAAGGATGATACCTAACACACTATTTTCTTTTGCTGAAAGAGAATTATCTCTCACTTACCAGGCCCCCATCAAACTAGAGCACACACACACCCGCGCACATCATCCGTGCAAATGAGAGGATATTATTGCTCTCAGTGATCACCCCCCTCATCATCCGTGCAAATGAGAGGATATTATTGCTATCAGTGATCACCCCCCCCCATCATCCGTGCAAATGAGAGGATATTATTGCTATCAGTGATCACTTTGGAAATATAAAGACTACTACTCACTTGGCGCAGCAAATGCTTCCTCCTTAAGGTACTGAGGGAAGAACATTTGCTAATTTGTATTTGCATTTGAAATTGAAACACAAATTGGCACAAGAACTATTACACATCCCGGCTAATTAATGTTCTAAAAATGAATTATGCAAATGAGCCACGGCAGACCTGGGAAGCTCTTTCCATGGATAATAAACGACTTGGAATGTGAGCCTTGTTTAAGGGCTCATTCTGACCTGGCTACTGGGTGAAGAAAATGTAGACTCCGAATAACAGTTCTGCTTACTCTCTCTGGACCTCAGCTTCTCTATCTGGGAATTAGTATTAGAATCAAATTAGAGGGCTGGTGAGATGGCTCAGTGGGTAAGAGAACCCGACTGCTCTTCCGAAGGTCCAGAGTTCAAATCCCAGCAACCACATGGTGGCTCACAACCATCCGTAACGAGATCTGGCACCCTCTTCTGGAGTGTCTGAAGACAGCTACAGTGTACTTACATATAATAAATAAATCTTAAAAAAAAAAAAAAAAAGAATCAAATTAGAGATGTTAGAGAATTTGACTATGGCAAAAACCTTGACCTAAAGTCAGTGGTTCTAAGGAGTATCAGTAGCATTACTGTCCTATGACCGCCTGGGTACTTCTGGGTACCTTTCTGCTTTGTAATTTGTCTCCATGACATGTTTCTTCCCCACCTTCTTTGCTCTAGTCTTACCATAGACATCCAATTTTGACCTCATTTTCCCTAAAGCAGAGGCCACAGAGCCATGTATACTTTTGTTTCACAGGCTGGGAACCTGCAGAATGATGTAAACATCAAACTTGGCTACAGACCATTCCATAGGCCTTGAGAACAGAGTATAGGATCAGCTGGGAGGAGGGCACTGTGACTGACTGGGTAGCAGGGCAGACAGCAACGGACCTCCAGCCGGTTGTCTGTGGTCTGTGGCAATGTTCTGATAACCTATCACTGTGACCGTGACCACTGGCTAGCTCCTGACTCAGCCGGGCACAGACCAGCATCACAACACCATCTGAAGAGTGCAATAGTGTGGGCCAGGGAGATTTTGCTCATAAAGACCTTGGCACCAGATCCCACAGCCGGCAGACCCAATGATGACTATTGTTGTAGAAACAGACAGTCTAAGGACTTCAAAGAGCCCAAGAAGAACGATACTGAGTCTTGATTTATCCCTTTCCTGTACTTCCTGAAGACAGTTAGAAAACTCCATCAATTCTTCCCTGTGGCCGTGAGGTAAATTCCATTAGTGTCAATTGCAGAGTTGGATATTAAGGCAAGCAGTCAGTGGGGCCTCCAGACACAGGCTGCTAAGGAGCAGACACTGAATTGGATCCTAAATCTAGCTACTAAATGCTGGGGCTGTTCCCATATGTCCATAGGTCATATGTCCCTCCAGTGTCATTGTTGGATCTATTTATGTCACCATCACTTAGCATAGGGCCTAGCCATGGTGAGCATTGATCAGATGAGTAGGGAGATGTACTGCACAGGGAGCCTAAATCTCACTTGCTAACATCTTTACATATCCCAAATAGATGTAGCAACTTTGCCACTGTCTCTGATGTCTTTCTCTGCTTCCGTTCCTCAAGGCCAAAGGCCACCAGAGACAGAGTCACAACTGAGCAAGCCATTGCTTTATCATCACAACTGTTAATGGCCAACCTCAGAGGGTACTCAAGAACCTCTCAATCCACCCTTGGCCAGCTCCCATTATTCTTCAAAGATTACTCTAAGCCTCCACTGCAAGCCCATAGTTCAAGTCCCCATCCTGTGCTTTTACAGATATCCTTCCTGCTGACTAAAGCAAGAACATTGAAGCCATCAGGAAAGAGCTTTGCTTTTTTTTTCTTCTGCAAATGTTTGTACCTCTTGTGCCTGGTTGACTCTGCCACTCATCCCTTCCTGTCTCCTCTGAAATGTTGACTCATCTCTCTCTCTCTCTCTCTCTCTCTCACACACACACACACACACACACACACACACACACACACAGAGTCTTTAACTCCTTCCTCTGTTCTCCTTTTCTTTATCACAGAGTGTATTTACAACTCTCTCAAAATAGAACAGTCTCTAACTTCCTGTGCATGTGAGCCAGTCTCCTGTCAGGTTGTCCTCAACCTCTAATGACAATCCATTCACTCAGGTCTCCAGGAACCACTCACTTAGCAAGCACAATAGAACACTTTCAGCTCTTATCTTATGGGGATCCTACAGTGATGGACTCTTGTATGTGTTACTTGCCTTGTTACTTGGGACAAAATACTCTAACAAAAGGAGCTTAAGGAGGGGTTTATCTTAGCTCAAAGTCCCAAGTTACAACTGTCAAGACGGGAAAGGCATGGTAACATCAGCAGCCCGAGGCAGCTGGTCCTGGTGTGTTCACAGTCCAGCAGCAGAGGGAGATCAATGCCGATACTCAGCTAGCTTTCTCCTTTTTAGTCAGCCTGTGACCCCATCCTAGTTGCATGATGGACTCCCCCCCCTTTCAATTAATCTAATCTAGATAATTCCTCTCAGACATACCCCCAAAATTTGTTTCCATGGTAATTTCAAATCCCAGCAAGTTAAAAAGTAAGATTAACCACTCTTTTTTTTAACTTTTTGAAGCCATGTCCTCTGGGTCCTTCTGCTTGTCCCTTCAGATAGAGATACCGCTCTCAGTTTTGAGTCAGACCACTGTCTTATTACTCCAAAAGCTCCCTCAAGACCGGCCTATTCACAGTCAGGATCACTAACCTCCATCTCTGCCTGTCTGCCTAGGAAGCAGCCTCCCAGTCATGAGGCCACTGTCAACCTTCATGGCCCAGTTAAAAGGCATCCTGATGGGCTGTGTTTTCTGAGAGAGATGGAAACTCTATCCAAGGAAGGACTCTGAAAAATTGTCTTTGACTCTGTATCCCCCACACCTTATGCCTAAACTAGAACTGAATAGCAGCATCGTCCTTCCTACGCATGCCTAGAAGGCTTAGCCACCTCTCCTCCCCTTCTTGTCCCACTGCCATGACTTAAGTCCCTCTTCTCTTATTTACTATCCCTGAAACTCTTCTTGGCTGGTCCCTGCTTCCAGTGTCTTCTACCCCGTTCCACTGTACAACAGGCTGCCTTTCTCCTGTTATAAGTCTTTTGAAGATTTCCCTTCAGTTCTGAGACAAGTCCAACCTGCTGACCCTTGCACAGAAGCCTGTGACCTGTGACCTGGCCACACCTGAAGATGCAGCCTCACTTCTCTTTGCCCAGATGTCTCGCTCCTCATCTCTGAGCTGCTTCAGGACACAGACCCTGATACCTGTCACCATCTCGGCAGAGAAGGTCCTCTCATGACATAACTCACCATCTTCTGCTCATCCCACTGGCCTAGAAGAATTACTCTTAACCTTAAAAAAACTAGTGCATGTCACATACATATCATTGAGTTCAGACAGGTTCAGAACAAAATGAAAAGCTATTTCCTCTCTGCCCGATCAGATCTCAAAACTTTCAGCAGCACAAAGGCGATCAAGATCACCCCACCTACTACCACATCTTACAGGTTTATGAATGAACAAGCAAACACCGTGACTCCGGAGGGGCTGTCTCAAAGTCCATCTTGTTGGTGACAGTGAAATTAGAACCAGGGTCCCCAGGCTTTCAGTTTGGAGACTTTTCATTACCTCCAATGTCAGATTTTCCAAAGGAGCCTCAATTTAAATCACAGCAGAATTAAAACAAAGAAAGCAGCAACCGAGCCACAAAAGAAAGCTAAAGTAAATCAGTAAATAACCCCAAAGAGAAGTATAATAAGCAAAACAAAAATAGAGAAACTCACGACCTTGGGGCTTCATTCCGGATTCCCATGAGCTGCAAATGAAAAGTCCTTAAATAAAGACCTACTTTCCACTGAGTTGAGCTTTAAAATAAAAGAAAATCTGTCACTGTCTTCCTTTGTTTTCCATCTATTTATTTATTCATTCATTCACCAAGCGTGTCCTAAACACTTGCACTTGCCAGGTTTCAGTAGACACTGAGGACATTGACACAGTCACTGCCTTGGGAAACTGAACTTGACCCGTACCTGCAGAGCTGAGACACAACACAAAATATAGGAGGGTCTAACTATGTGCTCTGAGGACGGGGACGGGGCAGGAGGGGACACAAAAGTAACTGAGATGTGTCTACAGATGTGTCTACTATCTATGGTCTCTCATCAGATATAAGCAGGAGAGAGAAGATCGGGAAAGGTGAGCGAGGCAACTCAGAACATTTGCACCCTAAGTGAGCACTGCTTTCCTCCCACCCAGTCCTGTGACTACGGAGTCAAGCTATTCGCAAGGGAGATGCTGTACAGTGGAAAGGCAAAGGTGAAGGAGCCATGATAAGGTCAACTTTTCCCCTGGTCACTCACCCACTTCCAGGCTCAAGGGGTTTCCCAAGCTCCCACTGAGGAAACAAGGCCCTCTACTCTGAGTGATGAGCACTCATGGGCATCTCCTATCCAGACTGTGTCAGCACTGGGGAGGCAGCTGTCCCTGACACAACAACTTTGTTGCACATGCTAGGCATATGAAGAAAACTCGGGATGGTGGGGAGGATTTGCACCATGCAGTAGAAGCTGTCCGTGGATTCAAACACTTCTAAGGAGGATTAAAAAGGCGTATGACCGAAAATGTCTTAAGACATTTATAAACAGGGCTCAATTTTTCATTTTTTCTGTTGTTTTTTTTTTTTTTCCTTTTTCAACAAGTGTTTCAACTTCAGAGCCAGACACTCCAGTGCAATTTTTGTGAATTTTGTTGTTTTAAATCTACTCCATTGTTTGTTGCCTGTTTGACCTTGGAAGACTTCCTGTGATTAGCCAGGTGTGGTGATGCACACCTCTAATCCCTGAACTGAAGAGGCAGAGGGAGAATTTCAGGTCTAGCCAATATGAAATTTGTTGGAAATTTTACTAGATATTTTAAATTAATCAGTTAATGTAATGTGTACAAGTGTTTTTGTCTGCATGTATATCTGTGTACCATGTGCGCACCTGATACCCTCAAAGGCCAGAAGAGGGCATCAGATCTCCTAGGATTAAAGTTGCAGATGGTTGTGAGCCAGCATGTAGGTACTGGAAATTGAACCCTGGTTCTCTGAAAGAGGGGCCAACGCTCTTAAATACTGAGCTATCTTTCCAGCCCCTGAAACGTGCTTTAGTAGAGACATTAAGCGCAAGGATTAGGAAGAAGAGAGACACTCAGAAAGAGTGTAAGTCATGACCAAGTGTGACTGCGGGCTTCTCAAGGGAAAACTGCAGTGAATTATTTTAGCATTATTCATATACATTTTGGAAGCATCTTCTCCTTTCTCTCTCTTTTGATTGGTGAGACAGACTATCCAGTGGGTCTGGAGAGGCCTTGAACAGGACAAAGTCAAACCAGGAGCCACTAGGTTGCACAAGCAGTTTTAATATGTCCCGGTATCCAGGGTTTCTGGTGAGGTTCCTAGGAAATTCCAGACTTAACAGCTGGGTCAGGAGAAAGCCCTTAAGCGATTGTTAATTGCACTGAAACTCTACCTTCTCTATGGAAAGAGGCTTAAACTAGTCTCCAAGATGAAGGGTTCCTTTTCCTTCTCATGGTCCTCCAAGTGTCTTTGTGTTTCTATCCTGTCTTAGAGAGAGACACCCCCACCCCACCCCACCCCAGAGTAGGGATGCTATGACTTACTTTAGAGAAGAGATGGAGAATTCTGCAAGCAAGGCGAGTAGGGATCAAAAAGTCTTCCTGCTTCTCTAATTTCCTCACATGCCAAGGTGACGTACGTGTTTTGGAGTAGCATGTTCTGAACCCCACCACTATTGTCTGAAATGAAGAATATGGAGGAAAACTTCCAGAGTTTGAATTTATCTCTTAATTCTCTTGTGACCTTTGCAAGTTTCTTTGTTGTGTCCCTGTTCCCTCTGGAGTAAAATGTAGGTAGTGCCCTCCAAGAATTAGTAGGAATGCTGAGGAATGTGAGGTGAGGCCTGGTGCACAGTAGGCTCTTCTGTGTTAGCTGCAGGCACTGTTGATGGCTCCTGACACCGATTGCCTCATCCAAGCCAGGTGCTGTGGTGCCAGCTAGGATCCAGAGATGAGCTGAAGGTGCCCCAGGGTCTCTCCGTGGTCCAGTAGACAAGATGGTGCTGATACAGATAATCACATGCTGTGACAGGCTCCTAGGAACAAGGAAACCCAGTCCCACCAACAATATCTCAGAGCAGGTGGCTTCTGAGGAAACTTTGAGAGTAAACCGGTCCAAGCAGGTATAAAGGTGAAAGGGCAATCAGTCTCCAGAGCGGAGCAGAGAAGGAGAGACAGGGAGAAGAGTGGGACACTTTGGTGCTGCCAATGGCTCCAAGGCTGCAGAAGGGAATAAGGCCTGAGCCTGAATCAGCTCAGGAAATCTTGACTTGAACTTTATCCTTAGAGTACACACTGACACTTCAGTGATTTCAAACTCACCGCCAGATCTGAGAACTTGGATTCACTCCCAAGAGCAGAGTCCTTGAGTCCCTCTGAAGCCATTTAATTCTCCCCAGATTGTAAACTCCCTGGGAGATAAATTTTAAATTTGCTGTTGTGGCTCCCCTGGGACATCATAAAGAGGGGTCGGGTGGCAAGAGAGAGCATCAAGGTAAGCGCACCAGAGAAGCCAACTGGGAGAGGACTGTAAGCCCTTCCTCACTTGGGCTATGTGCAATGCTGGGGGGGGGGGGGAAGAGCTCACAAATACAAATGATATTTCAGACGTTGGTGTCACGTGCCTTTAATCCCAGCAGAGGCAGGGAGATCTCTGTGAGTTCAAATGCAGCCTGGTCTAGAGCGAATTATAAGATAGCCAGGGCGACACAGAAAAAAAAAAAAAAATCTCGAAACACACACACACTTATGTGGGAGAAGTAGGTGCTGTATCAACCACACATAAAGGATCCTAAGCCTCTTGGTCCAGCACTTTTGAGTGCCTTACCCTGTCTCATTAACCCACGCTCATTCTCGGGAGAGCCTTTCTCTTTCCCAGTAAACTATCTCTATGTGTGTTGTTGCATGTTCCTGTATAACTCTTTGACCTGGGATACTGGAGTCTTCAGATTTCAGTGGGTGCTTTCCAAACTCTGATCCACATTGAGAACAGCAGGACATGATGCTTAAGACAATCCTTTTCTTCTTTTCTCCATCTCAAAGGCCTTGTCGCCTGGCAACCTCTCAGCTTAGTGGTCTCTCACAAATAGGTCCCAGAAAGCACAATTTAACAAAACATATCAGTTTTGTATCTATTCTACATGTTCACATGAAAACAATTTTTTAAAGTGCAGGTGATGTCAAGGCTACACCTAATCAGTGAAAGGGGCCAAGTCTTCCTAAATCAAAGCCAAACTAGATTCTAAATGATTGGCGACCTGGGTGCCCCTTTGAGCAAGGCACACTGGGATGCTGCAAGGTAAAGAGCCCAGGCAACAAACCAGAGAGGATGCTTCCAGCCCTGGCTCCTAAGCCCGATAAAATTAACCAAAAGATGATCTCCATGGCAACAAGAAATTTGTTTCTTAAAAAAGGTTAGAAAGAATGCTTTAGGAAGAAACTCCATGACAGAATATTCTCAGATTACACATAAATGCCATCCGCGCCAATAAAATGAAGGGCCAGGCGGCTCAATTATCTGGATAATTGAGGCCTGAACCAGTGATTTGTAAGAGAATAGAAGGCTTTAATCCTGAAGAATGCACTGTGGCAGGTATGGGCCCCAATTCAGGGAAACTCCCGCCCACCCCTGCCCCAGCTCCCCTAGAATCTCTGGCCCTGGGGGGCTTACAAGGATTGCCAGGGAATCTTGGCAGGAGGGAAGCTGCGGAGGAAGCAACCCTCGGGAGGCCTTGAATATTGGGGGGTGGGGAGGGGGTTGGTGGTGAATAACAGACCAACAAGACCTCCCTCATCCCAAAGGTAAAGTACCTTCCTTCCTCCTCCCTCCCTCCCTCTCTACCTTTGTGCCAGCACTTCTTGGAGGCTTAAAAATGGCTTGGCAAACTGAAACCCAATTTGAGGGGCTCTGAACGGATGGGCAGGCTCAGCCTGAAGTCTCCCTGCCTCTGATCCTCACCTGTTGAAAGTGAAGGGCCAACACCTCCTACAGAGGAAACAAAGCCTGGTGCCCGCGGGCTTTAAAACGGTGCCTTGCTCAGAGCAAGAGGTCTAGCAAGGTTTTTAAAGATGGTAGATGTATTTAACGACAGTGAAAAGGCAGTGAATATAGGCTGTCTAGTTGGTTTAGCAGTTCCCATGAAGCATAATGACTTGAGTGTCATCCCAAGGACCCACATAATGGACAGAAGAAAGAGACTTCTCTAAGTTCTCTGATCTTCACACACTCATGGCCAAATGCTAACCCCATAAACACACACACACCCACAAAACAAGGAAATGTAATAAAAATTGTTAAAGTGAAGGAAAATGGCCTACAAAAGCACAGATAATAAATATTGGGCCTGTATCCAAACGTATAAAAAATATAATAATTCACTAAAGTATAGGAAATGTAATGCAAAACATTTATTCTAATACCCAAAACATTTAAAAAATTAATCCCAAACACTTCTGAGTGCCCAAGTCAAGCATCCTCTGCCACGTATATGTAATCGCAACACTTGGGAGGGGAAGGCACGAGTGCCATGATTTCTACGATAGTCTGGACTAAATAGTGAGTACCAAGCCAGCCCACACTACAGAGTGATAGCCCTGTCGAGCAGGAGGAGGAGGTTATAAAATGAAAGCATCTAAGTCCTATCAAAGCCAGGCAGAGCTCACAGAAGCAAGGGGACCACGGTGACTCCTTGGCTAGGATTACTTTCGTTGTAAGAGTCTAACAAATTCCAGATGATGGGAAGTGTCCCCTGTCTTTCGTCTTCTCTGCTGCGTGTCTCTGTAATGGCAGGGGCTGCAGAAATGGCCCACTGGTTAAGAGACCCAGTTGCTCTCAAGAAACCCAGAGTGTATTTCCCAGCACTCAAATTAGGTGACCTACAATCACCTCTAGCTCAGCTTCAGAGAAAGCACCTTACAGCCCCCTCAGGCACCTGACTTTTTTTTTTTTCTTCTTCTTCTTTTTTTTTTTTTTTGGTTTTTCGAGACAGGGTTTCTCTGTGTAGCCCTGGCTGTCCTGGCACTCACTTTGTAGACCAGGCTGGCCTCGAACTCAGAAATCCGCCTGCCTCTGCCTCCCGAGTGCTGGGATTAAAGGCATGCGCCACCACGCCCGGCCACCTGACTTTTTTTAACCCAAAAAAGTAGTTATTTTTATGTTATGTGTAGGGATGTTTTATGCGCATATATGTCAGTATACCTACCACATGTATGATTCCTACCTACAGAAGAGGACACTGAATCTGCTCTGAGACTGGTAGGGTACCTTCCTTCCTCCTCCCTCACTCTCTGCCTTTGTTCCAGCACTTCTTGGAGGCTTAAAAGTGGGTTGACAGCCGGGCGTGGTGGTGCACGCCTTTAATCCCAGCACTCCGGAGGCAGAGGCAGGCGGATTTCTGAGTTCGAGGCCAGCCTGGTCTACAAAGTGAGTTCCAGGACAGCCAGAGCTATACAGAGAAACCCTGTCTCGAAAAACCAAAAAAAAAAAAAGTGGGTTGACAAACTGAAACCCAATTTGTGGGGCAAAAGCAGAGTGGCTCTGAACGGATGGGCGGGAGAATCATGAGAGTGCTGGGAATTGAACCTGGGTCCTCTGCAAGAGCAGCAAGCACTTTTTTCCACTGAGCCATGTCTCCAGTTCCTAAAAAGAAAATCTTGAAAGAAAGGGAGGGAGGGAGGGAGGGAGGGAGGGAGGGAGGGAGGGAGGGAGGGAGGGAGGGAGGGGGAAAGGGAGGGAGGGAAAAAGAAGGTCAGGTTGTGATTGTCAGTGACTTCCAATGCTAAGTGCCCAGAGGACTTGGGCTGCAAGCTCTCAGGGTTCCTGAGATCCTCTGAGGGTGCTTCCCACCTGTAATGCCACTGGATCAGAGCCTCCTTTTTGCTTGTTTGTTTATAAGTCTCTTTGCTTGTTATTTACAGAATGAAGTCATCTGTCAGCTAAAGACAAGGATCTCGGTGGCCCACTTAACCGTTTTAGATTGCTTATCATTGTAAGAACTGCATCTCCAAGGGTTTCTTTTTGATGGCAGCATCTGGCCATAAGTCCTCAGACCCTACAGCCATGGGGATTTCTGAACAGTCTTAGCCCCAGTCACCTCTTGAACCCCATGACACAGGGTAAACTTTGGAAGCAAACAAGGTATATATATATATATATATATATATATATATATATATATACATATATATATATACATATATATATATATGATGAGTACACTATACATATATATATATACATATATAGGCACAAAGGATTTAATTCCCCTTAGAGCAAAGAACTTGGCCAGAAGGAAAATTTTTCTTATTGATTAGTAAACAGACAACACAGCCTGAGCTGGGTTCTCCTGGGTGTTTTAAGGACTCCCAGATGGAGTCAGCAAATGGTCAGAGAACAAGTGATCCATCCTGTGGCCACCCTCCTTCCTTCCCTTCAGAAGATCTTCCTCCTCTCATTCTTGCTAAATTCATTCTTCTCTCCCTTTTGCTTCTTTTCCTATTTCCCATCACACATTTGTTGTAAACATTCTCAGAAGTCCGCAGCAGCTTCCTTCTTAGGAGCTAAGCACACAAAACAGACCTGGGTGGGGCTAGCTTGCTCCTAGGGCGTCTTTCAACCTTTGCAGTCTAGTCTTTGGTTTCACAGTGGTCCCTAATTCTACAGCAGAAAACACGAGAGGGGCCAAGATTCTGTATTTCTACCTCCTTTGGAGTTAATTCCATTGTGCTGTTAATGGAAGAGAGAAAACACCTGCACTTCCCAGAGTCAGGGGTTCCCAACCCCCAAGCTTACCTGGGCCATTTGGCCGTCCTTTGAAGAGTATTGCCATGTCTGCTTTGTTTTGTTTTGTTTTGTTTTGTTTTGTTTTTCAAGACAGGGTTTCTCTATGTAACTGTCCTGGCTGTCCTGGACCTCACTTTGTAGAACAGACTGGCCTCTGCCTCCAAAGTACTGGATTAAAGGCATGAGACACCACCACTCAGCTACTATGCATTTTTAAGGCAAGAATATCTGCCCAGTGTGACTCAGTGTATGCTCCTACACACACGGTAGCTAAGAAGCCAAGCTGCCTTCTAGCCTCTCTGCTCTATCCTCCGACTCCACCTCCCCTCCCTCCAAAGGACGCGGCTTCTAAGCCTCTATTGATTTTGCAAATGGTGATTATTAGAACTTCCGGGGAAAATGTTCTCTTTTCAGAAAAGCTTTAGCCAATGACATTTCCACTCGTAAACCTTTTTCCCTGAGGGATCACAGGCCCCTTTCCGCAGCTTGGCAAAGGAAAGAGAACTGGGCAGCCTCTGACCTAGCTCCCGCTGCGGCAAGGCGGCCGCCTCCCAGCTAGCCACAGATTTCGGGGCGGCAGCACTGCAGCTGTTTCCAGCCAACGCGAGGACTTCATCCTTAATGCTGTCGTTTACAAGTCAATAAAGCCAGGATGGAACACCATTTCCTCTGCTAGTCCCACCTCTCTGGGCTCTGTTGTTTCATGCTTGTAGTCAGGGTGCCGAGAGCCGGGTCCCTGGGGACTTATTTCGCCCTAATGGCTTTGCTCCCACCATCCACCCACCCCCACCCCAAGCCGCCTCGCCATAAAGCAAGCCCTATCCCTTCAGAAGGCAGAGTTCAAAGCTCTGACGCCCCAGGACCCTAAACTGTCAGCCTCTCCCTGCTTTATGGCTCCTGCCAGCAGGGTGTTATCTTTGCAAGGAGATAAAGGCATAGGCTGGAGGTTGGGGCTGAAAATGGAGGCCCCCTGGACTGGGGCTCATCCACCCTGCCCTTCAAGGGCTATTAAATGAGCTGATGGATAGATGGCCTTTTTCAACCCTACAGTGCTGACAATCCTCCTAGGTGCAGGGTGTTTCCAGATCAGACCTTCAGAGGCCTCACCTCCTCTGAAGGGCAGGGAAGTCCTCTGCACTGCCGGGTGTTCTTAGCAGCGAGGTGAAGCTCCCCCAGGCCTAGGTGATAATGAGGTGAGAGAAGACGCAGGTTTAATGGCACTCGGCCCGCTGGAAGGCAGAGCCAACCCAAGGTCACAGCAGCCCAGCAGCGACAGAGCAAGGTCAGGACCCCGCCCAGTCAACCATCTGTTGCCGAAACAGTGCAGAGCGCAGTGGTATGCTGGAGGTGTGCTAGGTACTAAGGGTTTACGAGGCTGAGACCCGGTGGATATTCTCTGGCAGTGGTAGAGGCCTAACATTACAGACATGAGGATGTAAGAAAGATAGCCGGACACAGAGCAAAGTGCCCTCAGTAAGTCTGTGGCGTCATGTCCAGCTCCTGCCGGTTGCATTCATAAGATTCAAGCTACAGGCTTTCCACTTCTTCTCTGTAATGAGCAGAGTAAAAAAAAAGTCTTTTAGACATGTAGAAATAGTCTGGCTCCCCACTACACCTAAGGCTGCACCTGATTCCCATAACTCAGTGACATCACTCACTCAGACACAGTCCTAGAACCCCATGACACCCACTGGACAGTAAATATGTAAACAGAGACCAAGAGCAATGCTCTGCTCTGTACATCTGGAGAGGTGCCAGCTTGATCTGCCCTGAGGCTAGTGAATCTCTCCAGGATTGTGGTCCTCGAATCGAATCAGAGACTACTTACTATTAGAGACAGGACCTGACCTTCAGCCAAGATATGTCACACAGGTGAGCAGGCGTGGAGAGGTAGGCTTAGGACTGTAGTTAGGAATTTAGTGTGAACATTGTGTGATGACCCTCAGCGTAATAAAATATAACTTTTGCTATACTAACTACTGGTATCTACCTTCTTCTTCTTCTTTTTTTTTTTTAGATTTTATTTATTTAATTATTTTATATATATATGATGAGTACACTGTCATTTACTTCAGACACACCAGAAGAGGGCATCATATCCCATTACAGATGCTTGTGAGCCACCATGTGGTTGCTGGGAACTGAACTCAGGACCTCTGGAAGAGCACTTGGTACTCTTAACTGCTGAGTCATCTCTCCAGCCCCTGGTAGCTACCTTCTTGTTGACAACATTATAAAGGTTTGTGCCCAAACCTGAGGTGTCCTACACACAGTTTTCTCCCATGCATTGGTCACAAGAAGCTCAGTAGTGTGAAGGTCACCAACTCCTCACCCAGACCATCCAGACAAGGGCAGCTTGTTGGAACCCTGAAGTAGCCAGAGAAGAGGAAGGCGGAAGGCAAAGCAGGAATGACTGCCTTATATATGCCAGGGTAAAAACTTCCACAAGAACCTGGTACAGCTCACAGCCCAACACATAATTAATATGTAACTGATGTGTTTATAAAAAGATAAAGAGGAACCGGGCGTGGTGGCGCACGCCTTTAATCCCAGCACTCGGGACGCAGAGGCAGGTGGATTTCTGAGTTCAAGGCCAGCCTGGTCTACAAAGTGAGTTCCAGGACAGCCAGGGCTATACAGAGAAACCCTGTCTTGAAAAACAAAAAACAAAACAAAACAAAAAGATAAAGAAAAAAATTTGTTCTATGGATGTGTGGTGAGGAGGTATGGGGCAAGGGGATGTCTCAGTGGGCCCATGGCAAGGCATCCCTCCCCCCTGAGGGACCAACCACAGGACAGTGGTATAGTATAGACTAGAGTTTATTCAGGGCATGGGGAAGGGAGTCAAGAGGGTAGTAGAGGCAGAGAAAAGAAGAGATGGGGGGAGAGTAGAGAAGTAGAGGCTGGCCATGAACACGTGGGGAGAGGGGGAAGGGAGGGGAGAGGGAAGAGCCCAGGAGGGCAAGAGAAAAGCAAGGGAGCAAGAGAACAAGAGAGAGAGAGAGAGGAGGGGGGCAAGCAGCCCCTTTTATATTGGGTCAGGCCTACCTGGCTGTTGCCAAGTAACTTTGGAGTGTAGTTTAGACAGAATGCTAACAGTAACTGTGGTGGTTTGAATATGCTTGGTCCAGGAAATAGCACTGTTAAGAGGTGTGGCCTCGTTGAAGGAAGTGAGTTACTGTGGGAGTGGTCAATGAGATCCCCTCCTAACCACATGGGAGCCAGTCTTCTTCTAGCTGCCTTTGGAATAAGAACTCTCAGCTCCTCCAGTGCCACATCTGCCTGGATGCTGCCATACTTCCTGCCATAATGATAATGTCCTTTATAAGAGTTGCCATGGTCATGGTGTCTCTTAACAGCAATGGGACCCTAACTAAGATTGTAAAGCCAGTAAAACCCTCACTCCAGGGAGGAAACTGAGGCTCCAAACATCCGTCTGTTTGGAACCTGTATCTCATGTTGCTGTGGAAAGAAACATCTGACTAGAACAACTTGAGAGACGAAGGGTTTCTACTGGCTCCCACTTCAGGGATTCAGTCCATTATTCAGTGGAAGGCAGGGCAGCAGAACCATGAGGCAGCTGACCACATCACTTCCACAGTCAGGAAGGTGGGATAGCCTGGTCTTCACAGCTGATACTCAGCACTCTTCTGTTGTTTATGCAAGGATCCTAACCCATGGGATGCTGCCCACAGTTAAGGTGGGTCTTCTCACTTCAGATAACCCAATTTAGAAACTCTCTCACAGACAAAACCTTCTTGTTTTGTCTCCTGGATTCTGACAAAGTGACAGTCAGTATTAACCACCATGGTCCCATAGCACTGTTGTCTGAACTGGAAAGGTGTCCTTTTAGTGGACCCATCCCAAGGCATAGCTATGAGTTGGCCTCAGTGTGCAAAAGGAACAAGCCCTCCCTCTGGGATACACAGATGCAGAAACACACCAGGGATACAAGTCTGCAAGGATGGCCAGGGTTGATGCCAGACCCCCTCGGTAGTACCACATTATGCTTGTTACTAAAGTCGTGAGGGTCATCCTGGGCCCTGGTTGCCCAAACGAGGTGGATTCAGTTCACCATCCTTTATGGGCAACAGAAAATGTTGTTCATTGTCTTATTGAAAGGAGGATGCAAATGCCAGTGATTCCCACCACCAGCATCTTTAGGGTCCTGACATGGGGCGTAGGATTAAATACAGGACAAGAGGTATGCATGACTAAGCAGTCAGAGCCAAGGTATGCTTCCACTCCTCATTGACCCATCACTGTCTCAGCTCCTGTCTCTCCTGCAAGGTGGTCTGACAAGTTGTCAGAACTGTGTGAAATCTCTTCCATGGACTTGGCAACGGGCTTCATCCTTTTTCTTCTCCCAGCGTGAAATCTCTGGGGAAATTCCAATTTCGTGGGGGACTGGCATTTCAATGGTCTGATAGCCAAAGGGAGAGGCACAAGTGTCTCTTTAGAATATCTTCGTTACTTCCAGGATAGTTAAACGCTAACAAGAGCAGCAACAACAACAATAGCAACAACAACAAAACACCCTTTCCACACAGCACTGTCTGAGGTAGACTCAGGCAGCAGAGTGGGTAGGGATGGGGCTGCACTGGAGAATCAAACACAACTGTGATTTGGGTCTGGCTCCCAGATACCATTTGCAAGCCTGCAGCCCTGGCTGACCCCCAAATCCCTGCATCTGCAGACTAAGGCTGAAGTACCTACTTCAGGAGCTTGGTAAAGATGGAAAAGCAGATAGCTCTGCGTGTTATTCTGGTTCCCGAAGAACCCAGGAGCTGGGGGCTCTCCAGAGCCTACATGTTTTCTTTCCTTCCTCACTTAGAGAAATGTCGCAGTTATTTGTTTCCTGCCGGTGTCTAATTACAGTGCCAGAGCCCCATTCTCCAAGCTGGGTTAAGTGGAGGAGGAAGGAAGCTAGGGCCTTTTCTGTGCTCAGAGATGCCAGCTAGGAGTAGGTCTCATCCAGAACAAGGTACTTGCACAGGCAAGGTCACCCGTGCCATCATGCACATGCAGGGTACCTAACTTCTCCAGTGGGCTCACAAGCACACAGCTGGAGGAGGAAAGGAAGTGTATCCACCTACACACTGGGAAGGAAGAATGTCAGGGCCACTTTGGCTGACGATGCCTGCTCTGCCCACGAGTGTGTCCATGAAAACAGCCATTGTGCTCTTTCCCTTGGAGGGAGTGCCGTGGGAAGGCACTTGAAATCTCAGAAGAGTCAGGAGCCCATCAACACTACAGCAAGGGGGACTTTAAATTGTCCACTTGCTTTAGAGCCCAGTTGGGAGACCCAAGATATCTAAGCAGAGCCACCGACTTGGTCCTGGGAAGTCCTGGAAGAAATTTCTATTGAGTCAAAGGACGAAGTCACAACGCCAAGGCCATCTCTGTTCTATAACAGCCTTCAAGTCCCTTCTCATGATACACCCACTCCTCTGTAAACCAGAGGACTGTGGATAGATAAACCCCAAAGGTCTTCTCAATGATAGACTGTCCATGGTTTTGTGATCCGGAGAGTTTAAGGGTCTCTGGCTGATTCTGTGTTAATTAAAAGAAAAAAAATCTACCTGTAAAAATGTGGCTGCTTCCTTTGCAGGCGATGGTCAAGAGAGTCTGCCTATTAGCAGGAAGCGTTAACAGGAAGCTTGATCTAATGGATTTGCACAATTGATCCTGATGAAGCATATTCAGCTCCAAGAAGAGAGTCTAGGGGACTGGAAATACAGATCCACCATGCAGTCTTCCAAGATGTTTGCAACACAGGCATGAAGACTGCGGATGGATCCCAGAAACACCTACAAAAAGCTGACCCTGGCAGTATGTCGCTAATCCCAGTGACAGCAAATCAGAGTCAGAACAGAAGACACTCTAGGTTAATGCAATGGGAGCTCAAAACCTTGCTCTAAGCATGGGGAAGCCAGACAGATTCTAGCTACTGATATATTTTAGCAGAGGCCCAAGAAGTCACAGGCCTTACCCATCTTTCAGTCCCACAATGCTTGCACTCATTACAGCTTGCTCAAAGGAAATGTTCATTCACTGGTTTATCACAAACCTTTGGGACCATCACAGGAATTTTAATCAGGGCCTAGCTTGAACAAATATGACTATCTTTATCTTTACCAAATAATTAACTGAGTGTTGGAGAGATGCCTTCGTTTGTCATAGGGCCACCGGGCCAGGGAGTGGTGTGGTTTGTGAAATCCAACCTCCTGACTGTACTACGTGTACTACACCTCTGTGTCTGGGTAGCAGAGGGTCCAAGTCCAAGAGGTTATCACGTCTGGAGGCCCTCTGCATGAAGGAGATGCTCTGTGTATTTTAGATTAAAATACAACTGGGCTCTTGGCTTTAGGGCTCAAGACAAAGACTCGGTTGCTATTTCTATAGCCCCAGGTTACTTCTTTCTAGTTCTTTCATCTTGGGTGTTTGTTGCAGGACGGTGACTTTTGAAACAGAAAATTCTAAAAGGTACCTCTTTTTATCCTGCTGGTATGACAGGCAAGTACTCCTGAACATGCTGCTGTTTCCACCGAAGATGGAAAGCGCTCTGTCTGTCCATGACAGCAGAGAGCCAAGGAGAGCCTGGCGTGAGGCTGACTTCCGTCCCTGCCCTTCAGTTACTGGCTTTTTTGTTGTTGTTTTTTTTTTTTTTTTTTTTCGAGACAGGGTTTCTCTATGTAGTTGTGGCTGTCCTGGAACTCACTCTGTAGCCCAGGCTGGCCTCGAACTCAGAAATCCGCCTGCCTCTGCCTCCCAAGTGCTGGGATTAAAGGCGTGCGCCACCACGCCCGGCAGTTACTGGCTTTTTTGAGTCAAAGTGACTGTTTCCTTTTGAAAAGGTGTTGGGAGAATGAGATGAGATTCTTTTTTTTTTTTTTTTTTTTTTTGGTTTTTTGAGACAGGGTTTCTCTGTGTAGCCCTGGCTGTCCTGGCACTCACTTTGTAGACCAGGCTGGCCTCGAACTCAGAAATCCGCCTGCCTCTGCCTCCCGAGTGCTGGGACTAAAGGCGTGCGCCACCACGCCCGGCTGAGATGAGATTCTTGAGAGCCCTGTCATGTCGCAGCTTGGTTGTGGCTTGTGACAGTGTACGAAAGCAAGTCCCTTCCTTGGCCTGATTTGCCACCATTAGGCTCCCCCACTTTGTGAGTATTCAGTGCCATCACCCGTCACCTGGCTAACGATCCTTAGCCAGCAGGTTCCACTGGACAAGCTGCTGAGGGTCTCTCTACACAAAAGATGTTTCTGCACTTTATGCACAGGGAGCAGCTTTGGGGACTTCAAAGACAGGTTTTTGTCCATTCTTAAATTGCATGAGGTGGCGGGTCGCAGCATCTTGATCAGAAGACAACCCTGTGGAATCAGTTCTTTTCATTTTACAGAGGACCAGGAAGCAAACTGGTATTAGCAGGCTTTCAAGGCAAGCAAGCATCTTTACCCTCTGAGCCATCTTGCTGACCTCCAAGGTCTTTTTATGAAGCAAGCATAGGGCTATCTCAGGCAAAGCATGATATCTGCTAGGCCCCATAGATACAGACCTCTCTGGGCATCTTCAGAAGGCTCTACAAAAACCTCTGATAAACCGAGCAGTGGTGACACACGCCTTTAATTCCAGCACTTGGGAGGCAGAGGTAGGCAGATTTCTGAGTTCAAGGCCAGCCTGGTCTACAGAATGAGTTCCAGGACAGCCAGAGATATACAGAGAAACCCTGTCTGGAAAAAAGAAAACAAAAACAAAACACCTCTGATATCTGATGGCACAAAAGCAACTATCCATATAATACAAAATAAAAACTACAGACACACACACAAAAAACAGTTGTTTAACTCAGTGACTAATAGTTGTAAAGCTACATCTTATTCCAGTTCCCTCTTACACTTTTGTCTGTGAAGCTTTTGTCGAACTGAAAATCGGTTTGTAGGTTATATTGATTCATTTCTCATGAGTTCCCAAATAACTGACAGAGAGAAAAATACTGATAAGCAATTAAGTGACCCAGAAAGAAAAATTATTAAGAGTTTGAGGCCAGCATAGGTTATATTGAGACTTTGAAGGAATGGATATGTGTTGGGGGGAGGGAGACAAAGAAGGAGGGGGAGAAGAGAGAGGAGGGGAGGAGATGGGAGGGGAGGGGAGGGAGAGGGGAGGGGAGGGGAGGGAGAGGGGAGGGGAGGGGAGGGGAGGGGAGGGGAGGGGAGGGGAGGGGAGGGGAGGGGAGGGGAGGGGAGGGGCACCTGATGATGTGCACACCTGTGATTCCAACACCTGGAAGGCAGAGGCAGGAAGATGGGAAATTCAAGGGCAGTCTTGGCTACACAGCCACATTGAGGTGGTTGTCTAGGTTACAGGAAATACCGTCTCAGAACCACCCAAACATAAAAAAAGGAAAGTGGATGCAGCTGTGATGCACAATATTCTAGCAGGATAATACTTCGCTTACTTATTTTATACTTTTCTTACCCACAATTCTAAAAAAAAATTTATAGAAAACATTATCCTCAAAAAAAAAAAGTTGTTAGAATAATTGTTTTCTGTATTCCACAGCATCAACAGGCCCCGGGCTGAGATTTACATGTAAGTCCAGCAGCCTAACTGTGTAGCTCATGAAAACTCTGGTTGCCCTGGGATTCCAACCAGCTCATACAGACAGATAAAGACAGAAACACAGTATGCCTCAGTTGAACTGTGAGTCCAAGGCTCAGCTTCCCTTTAGACCGACTGTGTGGCCACCCAGGCAAGAGCAAACATTCTCCAAAGTGAGTGGTGGTGTTTTGTTTTTTGCAGTCACAGGAAAGTAAATTCATCCTCTCTTCCTTCCTTCCTTCCTTCCTTCCTTCCTTCCTTCCTTCCTTCCTTCCTCCTTTATTTCCTTCCTCCTTTATTTCCTTCCTTCCTGCCTGCCTTTTGTCTTCTTCGCTCATCTCTTTCTTCCTGCATTAAATATTTCTTGATCCATGTGTACCAGGCTCAGGCCAGATACCAGGAGTACACCCCAGAGAAAGGGTAAGGCTTTTATCTGCACACCTTGACATCTGGTGTCCCTTGCACTACAGAAAGGATTGCATGCTGGAGACACCTAGCAGCTGGCCCAGCTAGAGGGATAGACAGACATTTTGGGTACAAGGATATCTGAATGCAGGTACTAAAAAATCCGGTCGTCATAGGGCAGGAAAAATTATCTCAGAAAGAGGGATATCACAAGAAGAGTTTCTCTGGGTCCCAGAAAGTCCTAAAACCCACATGCTGTCTGGGAAGTTGTTCTCTTAGTGATTACAAAAGAGTTTACCAGAACTAGAGTAAGAAATAGGCCAGGCGAGGTGGCACATGTCTTTAATCCCAGCACTTGGGAGGCAGAGGCAGATGAATTTCTGAGTTCGAGGCCAGCCTGGTCTACAGAATGAGTTCCTGGACAGCCAGGGCTATACAGAGAAACAAAAAAACCAAAAAGAAAGGAAGGAAGGAAGGAAGGAAGGAAGGAAGGAAGGAAGGAAGGAAGGAAGGAAATAAGCTATATTTCCTACTTCCATTCTAGCCATTTATTCTTAGGACCCCAGAGTCACTCCAGACATTCCAAGGTACCATCAACATTTGCCCTACCTCTGGGCCCCAGGCCACCTGAGTCAGGTTTCAGAGGAGATATGGTTGGGCTAGGGCTTTTGTCTGCTGCTGCTGCTGCTGCTGCTGCTGCTGCTGCTACAAGGAACTTTGCAAACAGAACAGCTGAGCAAGCAGAGAGAGCACAAGGTCTGAATCAGAACTTCAGGCATCACTACCTCTACAACTCCACAGTGTCTCCATCTGTCACTTGGGGATAAGTAAGTCATCCCAGTGTCAAAGGGTGCGGTGAAGTCAAATAAGATGATGGACGTGAGAGAAGACTGACTGGTTGCCTACCCATCTCTGCGAAATTGATATGGCTCTGCTCTGGCTGCGACTATTGGTTCCTCACCTCGGTGAGCAGAGAACCCCTCAGAATAGGTGACACCCCAAAACAAGGTATTGTCTGTGGCACTCTCATCATATTTACTGTCTATCACCAGCCACAGCAGGAGGAACTGCTCTGCTCTGAGGCCAAAAGCCATTGTCTAGGATGCTGATGGTGACCCAGGGGCCAGGTGCAGCTCGTGAGGCAAGCACCCTTCATTTGGTCTGATATCCAGCCAAGGGAAATACTGTTCCTCCTGGGAGCATAAAGAGTGTGTCGTGATTCTACTGGTGGTCAGTGCCAGACCTGTGTGGCCTTTGTCCCTAGTGGTCCGTATCATTCACCTTCACCTCTGTGACCTGTGTATGTCCTCTATGCCTCACACCCAGGGGAAATCCCAACACCCCACTGGTGACCTTCCATACTTTGCTGAACCCAGATTAACTAGTTAGGCAGTCTGGCCCCTGCTCCCTCCAGCTGCCTGGATCCCAGCCATTTGTCCTCCCTGTAGCTCACTCTGACCATTTGGTCCTTCCAAGCGCCAAGGGGACCCCACACCTCCCCATTCATAAAATTCTTGTTTATCTTTTCAATTACAGCTGATGTGTCACTTCCTCCAAGAAACCTCCTTGGAAGGGAGGCCTTTTGTCCTTTCTAATACACATTCATCATGCTGTACTGTAACTGTCTGCTATCTCTGTGGCAGGAGACACTCTTCTTTCACACACACACTCCCATCTTGGGGGACTTGGTGGGTGGGGTGTCCCTTGTTCACACAGATGTTACGCAATGACTGGAAATAGGTTTCAGCAAAGAGTGCTGTGTTGGTCTCATGGTACCCCATCCAGAGGCCTGCAGACTGAGGAACCCTGCACTGTGTTTTTAGGTGACAGAAAATAGCTTCTGAAAGCTTGTGAGCAAGACAAGTATCCTGGGGGAAAAATCGATACTGCCACATAGTCTTGGGGATCCCCCATCTCCCCAGTGCCTGATTCTGTACTCAGAGGAGTTTGGGAAATGACTTGGTAAATTGAAGCAGGTTTCTGTCTCTGCAGATTTCTTAAGAGTCCTCAGTAGAGAACACAGAGGGTCTTCCAGAGAGAGACGACGATGCTCGCGTGGACTGTGTGAATGCCGCACTGCCTATGTCGAAGACATTCTTCTTCCAGTCAGAAAGAGTCAGTGTTTCATGAAATACAAAGGAAACCTCTGCTCAGCGG
Source organism: Mus caroli (assembly GCF_978045245.1). Taxonomy (NCBI): domain Eukaryota; kingdom Metazoa; phylum Chordata; class Mammalia; order Rodentia; family Muridae; genus Mus; species Mus caroli. Next base: position 10,064,539 of record NW_028227269.1, read on the forward strand.
GTATATATATGAACTTTGGAGTTTCTCAAGGCCATATTTCCTAATGTCCCAATCTACAGGGACACTGTATTGGTAACATCCTCTGATATGTCACTTAGAGCCTTCTGTAATGGGTATAGTGTTGGTTCTTGTTGATACTGTGAATTCCATAATTCTCCCTCCTCACTGTGGCTCCTAGGAAGCTCACAACTGAGTTCTAGCCACTGCCTAAGGGGGGATTTTTCTAGTCTCTGCCTATTTTCAACTCAGCTAGAACAATCACACATCTGTAGGATGTGGTATGGTATTTCAATACATTCATGACATCTGTTGTGACCAGGTTGGGACCACCAGCACATCTCTTGCTTGGATGGATTCAAAACATTCAAAGTCTCTCTGTATAGCTGTTTTGAAATACTGAACCCAGGGTTATCAACCAGTGATTCTTTTGTGCTATATAGAACATGAGCAGTATTCCTCCTTAAGTTTTGTTGTTGTTTGTTTGTGTGTGTGTGTGTGTGTGTGTGTGTGTGTGTATGTATGTGTGTGGTGTTTGGGATTTTTTTTGGGGGGTTGGATGGTTTTTCTTTGGGGGGGGCTTATTTTTGGTTTTGTTTTCGTTTTTGTTTTGACACAAAATGACAGTCTCACGTATCCCAGGCTAGCCTTGAAATCTCTACATATGCAATGATGACTTAGAATTCCTGATCCTCCTGCCTCTATTTCCCAAGTATTAGAGTTGCTTCGCATGCTGGGAATCATAGCCAGGACCCCATACATGTTAGAAAAGCGCTCTACCAGCAGAACTACACCTCCAGCAAGAAGTTATTTCTCCAGTCTCCTGAAACTCTGTAGGTGCCCACACTCTTTCCTAGAGGGGAACTTGACTCATCACACAGGTCTGTCAGCTTTGCCCTCCCGATCCAGGATTCCCTTACTCATTGTAAGTCTGTCCCATTGATAACATTAAAATCCTTCAGAAGACCTTTAATCCCAGCACTCAGGAGGCAGAGGTAGGTGGATTTCTGAGTTCGAGGCCAGCCTGGTCTACAGAGTGAGTTCCAGGACAGCCAGGGCTATCCAGAGAAACCCTGTCTCGAAAAACCAAAAAAAAAAAAAAAACCTTTTAGAAGAATAAAAAAAAGGCAAGATAGATATATGAACAACACAAGCAAGCACAATGATGTTATCATTAGAAATAAAGATCTCAAACATACCTTCCTTCCTGCTGAAGAGCAGGGAGTGTCCCCAGGCATGAGCCACCAGCTCTTCCCTGACAGGAAAGTAAGGTGGGCTGAGGGTTCTTCTTTAACCCTTTCTTTCCTCTCCAAAGTCAGAAGTCATCTTTCCTGCCCCCTGGCTCCCAAGAGACTGAAACAAAACCCCCCTCCAGATTGCATAGATTAGGCCTGTGACAATGGAAGGAGAAGCTGGCTTGTATCCACTCCCACAGCCCAGCCAGACAAGAGTGCTTTGTGTTTCGGGGAAAGGGGCCAGGGACACTTGGTCAGATTCATCCACCTTACAGGGTCTTCAATCTGAGCTCCAGCCCGCTCCAGCCCACTCCAGCCCTAGAAGGTCTAATGGGATAGAGTGGATGGCTTGCCTTGATTTCCAGCTTTAACCTGACAGCTTATCCAGGCCTGGCCAAAATTAACTTCATAGCAGTCAAGTGCTCAGAAACCTTTACTTGCACAAGCTCTGGCCTGCTGCTTTCTGATATCTTGACTGGAAAGTGAGTCACCACTCAAACCCCTCCACCTTCCCTTTTGTTTTTGTTTGTTTGTTTGTTTGTTTGTTTTTAAAGACAGGGTTTCTCTGTGTGGGCTATCCTGGAACTTGTTCTGTAGACCAGGCTGGCCTCAAACCCAGAGATCCTCCTGCCTCTGCCTCCAGAGTATGGGATTAAAGGTGGGTGCCACCACTGTCCAGCTGCTTTCTCATTACTTTCTTACTCTTATATCTTTGGACAGGGCCTCCTTCCTCCATCACTACCCCGACCCTCATCAGTCTCCTCGTGTGTGCGCCAATACCTGCTGTGCCCAACATGACATTCTCACCACTCCTTGATAGACAACCTGTGATGAGCTATGAGAATGTTGCTAGGGTCACTGCTGGTTTGCTATTCCTGACCCTGGAACCAGAAGCCCGCGGCCAGGGACACCTCTAGTTCCTGCTGTTTCTTGGACAAGTTGCTTCTCTTTCAACCAGAATCAACATCAGCCAAATAAAAAGGGTGAGAACTGTGTGTTCTCCATCCAGCGGACTTTGTGCATAGTTACCAGACTGGGAGAGGCTAAGATTGCACTAGAATGTCAGTCAATAATCTGCTTCCTTAGTCTCCGAAGCCCTTCTAGAGAGAGAGGAAAAGGAAAGAACTGAGTCATGGCTGCAGACTGGAGAGTAAAACAGAAAACACCATGTTAACAAGCTCTTGGGAGGCCAAAATGTCGTTAAGTAGCTCCATTTGCATCCATATATAGAACTAGACTGTTGTCAAGCCCGTTCCCATATCCAGATATGAGCTGGGCCCTGCAGTGTGCTCTCTACCTATAGAAGTGCCAACTATGTGACCCTGCGACGACATGGCAAGCTTCCCTTGACACTCTCATTCTCCTTTGACATAAACAAGAGCTTGGGAAGTTCATGAGACTCAGGATTATTGATATTCAGGTTTAGCCACCTTTCTTCTATTCGGTCAATAGGTTCTTAAAAAGGACCTACTTTAACCTGGCCCAGGGATCCTGCCCTGAAACCATCATGCCACCTTAGGAGGTTAAGACATGAGCAAGAATCAAGAACTACTAGCCAGATTCTCAGCTGAATGATGGACACCAGATAATCCTGCCCAGGTAAGATCTAGGGACAAGCTCATTCAAGAAAAATGGTGGGGCTGGAGAGATGGTTTAGTGGTAAAGAGCACTGACTGCTATTCCAGAGGTCCTGAGTTCAATTCCCAGCAACCACATGGTGGCTCAAAACCAACTGTAATGGGGTCCGATACACTCTTCTGGTGTGTCTGAAGACAGCTACCGTGTACTCATATACATAAAAATGAATAAATCTTTTTTTAAAAAAAAATGCCACTGAAGCAGAGAAGTCAGAAAAGTCTTCCTGAAGGAGGTGACTTCGCACCAATGTTGATGATTAATGGAATTTATTAACAGAAATGTGTGGAGAATCCAAGAATATAAGGCCTTCTGTATACTGTACTGTGCTTGTTTCAAGGACTCTGAGGAGGACAAAAAGAAAATAGGTTCACACACACCTTTCCTGTCCAGTCTAGCCTGTGAGGCTTCCTGGCCACTTCTCTTAGACAATCACAGCCTCTCTCATGGAGTTTGGTTCCTGCAAACACCTTGGTACGGTGCTTGCGAATGAGGCCTTCCACACAGCAGGATTCTGGAACCCTCTGGCCTTCAGGCTGCCTGTTAAAATAGTGCCCTCTGCCATAGCTGTCCAATCTTCATCTGAGACCCAAACTCCTGTGCCATACAAACTGTTCCAATGTATGATCGGGGGTCCTCTGCCGGTTTTGCTGTCTCAACTGCAAAGTTAAGCAGATGCACAATGGACCCTTTGTTCTTCTCTCATACTTTACTGTGCAAAACAAGAAATGATTACTAGAAATGCATAAGCATGTCTGCTGAGAAACTTCTGTCTCCTCTCTAGCTCAGAATCACACTGCAAGGAATGTCATCAGACTTAAAGCTAACGCGGGGAGATAGTGCAGCTGGAGCTGCCCATGTGGAGTCCCGTCTTTCTGGTTTCAGACAAGAGCTTTGTTGCCACCGAATGTCTGTGTTTTTACTAATTGGTCCATCTTTTAATAGGTCATCCTTCTTTCTTTACATCTTTACCGTCTTTCTATACAATCTGTCGGTCAAGTTATCTTTCACGTTTAACTTCCAGCTTTCAATTGACTGTGTTTTGCTATGTCTAGAAAGGAAACAGTCCCATGGGAAAAGATAAGTGTGAGACAGGGGTGGCTAGGGTCCTATCTTTGAGGTGTCCCGCCTTATACAAAGAACTTTTTAATGAATTGTTTTTCCTTCCCAAAGGAAGACATGTATAATCTCCCCGCAGAGGGTTCTCAATTCATAGCCCAGAAAGATAGAAAACACTTGCAACCCCTCTGCTTCTGAATCCCAAGTCTTTGAAAGCTAAAGTAGGATAAAGGCAGACTTTCTGGTAAATGTCGTACTAAGAATTCTAGACTCCAGGGTCAGGCATGCCTGCACATTCTCACTAAGGAAGGGAATTGCCTTGGGTTTTCATAGGCCAGTCTAGAATTCTTGGGAAGGGCTCCCTTTATCCCTAGACCGCCTTTGATGACACACAACCTTTGACCCTGATCAATGCATCCTCCTCCCCAGCCGCAAAGGCCAGAGCGGCTCTCTCAGCGCCCAGAGGAAGAGCAGGCATTCGGCCCTGACCTCTCCCCCTGCCCCTAACCTCACTGATAATTGAGCTTTCCATCCGTGCTCACCAGCAGGCTCAGCACACAAAGGAACCAGCCCCTCCTTACTCTGTCTTTTCCGAGATGAAACCATGAGCCGAATCTGTTCAGCTAACAGCAGCATCCGGTAGGGAACACACACAGGAGGGTCAGCTCTAGGGACCCTGGCCCCTCTATTTCACCATGGCCCTCCTAGCACCTCCCACGCCCCCAACTCAGGCTGTTTGACCCAACACTGTTTGTCCCTTCAATTGCAGCTCTTAGACAGAGGGCAAGGTCTCCCTTGCAAGATGTTCATGTTGCAGAGCAGTTTAGAAAACACACATGCACAAATATACACATACACACATACACCATACATATAGTATATATGCATACCACACACACTGTATACACATGTATGTATACATATGCACACCACACACTGCTCACATACATGTATACTATGCATACCATACACATACCATACATTGCATACCACACTCATCATATATTGCGCACATATGCACACACATTATACATACCAAACACATGTGCACACACACCTCATATGGACACCATACCACACACATACACATAAACACATACCACATACACTACTCACATCACATACATGCATATACTATACATCATGCATGTGTACACACTTACCATTTATACATGTATACCATAAATGCATACTATACCACAGCATATACATACATATACACATATGCACACCACTCACATGCAACATGTATCTCATATGCAAACCACACATACCTCCCACACATGTCAAACACCAGGCACATATGTCACACCTTTTCTTAAGAATATGTTTTCTTAAAAGCATATTCTTTTACTGGAAACTTAAAAGTTTCCCAGTACTTTAAAAACTGAAACCAAATAAAGGATAATTTGAAATGATCTCTCTTCATTATCCTTTCAATCTTTTAAATGGTCTTATTTTAAAATAAAGTGGCAAATAAGCCCTTTAGACACATTCCCTGACCTGGGTTAGACTTCCCAGCAGAAGAACAGAATGGATAGCTAGGGTCACTGCATTGTCCACTGCCAAAGAAGCATGGTGCTGGAGTGGGAGCCAAGTTCATGACCAGAGCATCAGTGCAGTCCCAGGAGACCTGCTGCCTGAGAAGGACAGGAAATGGAGAGTCCTAAGGTGCCCTCCCTGCCCTTGGGAGTTCTAACTGCTGTGTGATGAATAATAATGACTTCATTTGCATGACAGTCTCCTCTAACTCACACTTCTCTGACATACTGAAATTCTGTTCCAAGAAACCAAAGGGCAGAGAACTTGTCCAAGGTCACCCAGTTACTTGGCACCAAGTTTTCAGACTCTGCTTAGGACCTGCAGCTATCTGGAATATCTCCTGGCTTCCACAGGACACTTCCAGGACACAGGAGGAAGACAAAATGTCTAGGATTAGATACAGAGGAGAAACCCCAGCAGCAAAGACAGTTGAAACAGCCAGGGAAGTTGCAACCTGGCCTCAGAAGATGCTTTGCATGTGGGAGGAGGGACCTCATTTGAGTCTCAAGGCCATCACCTCATCAGGAGTTCCTGATAGAAGGAAAAGGAGAGATGCATCTAGAGAGAGCCTGTCTGAGGAAAAAGCCCCAGAAAAGGAAGGCTTTCCCAGGCCCATAGTGGGCCAAGATACCAGTGGGTGTTCCCTGCATCTATGACATACTTCAGGAAAAACAAGAAACCATATTCTAGAAACCACTGAAACTAGAACTGAAATCTGAATAAGCAAAGCCAGGGCACAGTGGGCTAGACACAAGTTCTGGCTTCTTACCATGGATTCAGACATGAGTTATTGTGTCCCCTGCACAAACCCAAATTGTGGTTCAGCTCAGCCTAATGAATGATGGGTAATGGTGGAGGCCAAGGTTTCAAATTATGAGAAAGGTCTTACCTTGAGGTCAGTTTGCCCTGATCCTCAGATGTTAGCTAGAGTTCTCTGGAGAAGCAATATCAATAAGAAAAATAAGTAAATAGGTCAGTAAAGAGATAGATAATGATAGATAGATAGATAGATAGATGATAGATAGATAGATAGATAGATAGATAGATAGATAGATAGATAGATAGATAGATAGATAGATAGATAGATAGATAATGGATGAATACAACGATAAATAGATGAGAGATAGACAGATAGTAGATGGATTGTAGATAGATAGATAGATAGATAGATAGATAGATAGATAGATAGATAGATAGATAGATAGGAGATAGAAGATAGATACATGAGAAAAAGAAAGAGATTTGACTTAAAAATGGATCTATAAGGTTAAAAAGATGGCTCAATGGGTAAGAGCTCTTACAAGAGTGAGGACGTGAGTTTAAATCCCAATACTTATATAACTGCCTGTAGCCACATGCCTGAAAATACGGTGTGTTAGTGGGTGAAGACAGGAGAATCTCTGGGATTTGCTGAGACTTGCATCTAGCTCTAGGTTCAGTGAGAGACCCTGCCTCAAAGATATAAGGCACAGAATCATGGAGTAGGACATCTGACATCTTCTTCTGGCCTCCACATGGCTGCACATGTAAATATACCACATACACATACATGGCACACATACAAGAATTGTCTATCATGACTACAGTAAATACTAATGAGTCTGAATGCCACACGCCAGGCTAGAGATTCAGAAACCAGTTGATGCTGCCTGCAGTCTTGAGATGGGAGTTTTCTTTCAAAAGGAAGTACACCTGTTCTCTTGAACTCTGAAGGGTAATACAATCTCTTAATCTGCTACTGACTTTAACACTAATCTTACAAAAATATCTTTGCAACAAGGATCATTACGTTGGTCTTTGACTAAATGGGCACTGTAGCATGGTAAGATAATATACAAACTCAATGATCACACTTCCCAAGTCTTCAGTGTAGAAAGAGTTCAGCCTGAGGGTCAGCAGAAAAGAAAACCAACAGAAAGATCAAGAAAGTTACAAACAGGCTCGAAGCTGAACATACATCTGGTCTGTCCTAGATGCTGCAGAAGATCTCCATTGTACATTCCATTCATCATGGGCTCTGGCTTTGATGCTACCTCCTCACCCACCATGTGTTTACTATATGGTTGCTCTGTGCACCTGTCTTTCCTGATTGGCATGCCCCCTTCATTGTGGCATTTGTCCCAGGGTTGAGTGAATATCTGGCTTCACCCTGGCCTATGACTCCGCTGAGGTCCGTCATCAAATGTCTCTTCTCTCAGTGCTGCGTGCTGACCCAGCAGGGCCAACATGTCCACTTCAGTGAGTAACTCAGTTTCCTTAGGGAGGACTTCCGGATTCCTTTGCCACACAGAGGAGCATAGCACATAGGCTGTGGCAATTTTTCCCTAAATGTAGATGGAAAAAGTTCCCACTCCCTGGCAAAGCAGTTCTGCAATATTGCCTCTCACCATGTAAATTTTATGAGCTGTCATGTGGGTGCTGAGAATTAAACCCTGGTTAAGAGCAGCCAGTGCTCTTAACCACTGACCCATCTCTCCAGCTCTTTCAGGTTAGAGTTTTAAGAATTGAATGGGATGAGGCACTAGGAGCATGAGAGCTGATGGCACAATATTATTTGCAATACTTTAAAAGGCAATGTACAGGGCTGGAGAGATAGCTCAGCAGTTAAGAGTACTGACTGCCTTTCCAAAGGACCCTGGTTCAAATCCCAGCAACCACAGGGCAGTTATCCCTCACACAGACATGCATGGAGGCAGAAGACCAATGTAAACACACAAAAAAGGCAATGCACATAGTGACGCAGCTTAGAGAGTCACATTGAAGGTTCAGAGCAGATGCCTTGGGACAGTTGCCTATGGAGAGAGGATCATGGGAATGTGATAGGGCACTTAAACATAGAGGAACTTAGAACATACTGGCAAGAAATATATCTTGAGCTAAAGATGGAGCTCAGCTCTGTACACTGAGGCCCAGACACAGGGAGGAGAATCACATTAAGAGAGGCTACAACTGCCTCCTGTGACTTATTCCTTATCTATCTCTCCTTCTAGACCAGGGGTTGGCTAACTCTGACCTATGAGCAGCCAATCCTAGTCTACCATTGTGTCCTGACAGTTTTGTTGCTGCCCAGCTCCAGCCTTGCTTAGATGTTCCTGTAGCTGCCATAGCCCTTCCTGTGGCAGAGGCAAGGGGCTGAGAATGAGGCTCTACAGCCTGCAACACTCAGCAATGTTTATGGTCTGACCCTTTACAGAAAACGACACTAGTGACTGCCTGTTCCAGACCAGAAGTTCCACAGTGGCAAGAGCCAGCTGGACAGGGGAAATGAGTGTTCCTATGAGGGGAAGAGACAAGGAAGAATGTAAACACAGGCATCCCTGCGCTGTGCTGAGTGGCTCAGACCATGTGTGGTAGCCCCCACTCTTCACATACACTGGGTACCCTTTGAGTCCAGGCCTGTATGCCTGTATGCATGCTTCTCTTCCTCTCCTTCTTCCTCTTCCTCTTCCCCTTCCTCTTCCCCTCCCCCTTCTTCTTCATCTTCCTCTTCTTCTTAGAACACTTTCTTGACCATGTCTCTTCTCCAATAAGCTGCCCCATGTTTCCTCAGTGAGACCTTTGCTGAGTATTCTGTAGTCTTTATGTACTTTCCGATGGTGCGCATGTGCTCTGGGCATTGTTCCTCCATTGCTCTGCTCTCTTCCCTAAGGCCAAACCTTCACAAGAACATGACCAAGTTCTACCTGACTCTAGGTTGCCAGGTCACAGGTCACAGCCTCCAGCACAGGGTAGATAGTTAGACTGGTTAGGTGCTGTACCCTGAAACTCCATCTTCCCAGAGCATTGGCATTACAGGCTAGTGTCACAACATCCAGATATTTCACATGGGTTCTGGGGAAATCAAACTCAGATCATCATACTTCTGCAGCAAGTCAGGAGGATGAGCCAAAATCAGGAGAAGGCGGCCCGCCTGGCATATATAGTAAAACCCTATTCTGAGAAAACACGAGTAGAGAAGAAAAGGGAAGAAGTAATAGGAGGTAGATGTCAAAAAAGGCATCTGGAATAACAAGATGTAGATGCTTTTTTCCCCCAGGACATGGCTCATACCTGACTTAGCCAAATGAAGACTGTCCACTGAACAACTTGGATCTAGGAGCCAGCCTCAGGCCAAGCCAACCCCTTCTGACAGTATAATCTATTCCCCACTGTCTTTCTGAGGTGACTGGCCTGCTGCATCTTTCTGGATAGACTCAACACATCCCATTCATAAAGAGAGGCCAGAACAGAAACTCCTGGGTATCTAGCCTGTGCAGAGCATGCCCATCTTTTCCTGGATCCTGGAAGACAAGTTTTGACAGATGAAACCTAAAGAGTCTGTTCTCTGAAGACATCTGAGCCCATGAGCTGCTCACCTGTGAGACAAGAGCCTCCTCTTGTCTGTGAGAAAGACAGTATGAAGACCTGGTTACTGGAAGACTCCTAAAGAGTCCAATATTCAGACAAAATCCCACACACCACTTCCTGTGCCCTTGGTCTCAGGCTTGACAGCAAAGGATTTCTGGACAACTTTCTCAGACCAAGTTTATTCCTGAGGCAAAGCAGAATGTGATGGACCGCCCACATATGCTAAGCATGCGATGTTGCAAGCTTATGATGACTATCCACGATGTTAAGATCCAGCAAAACATATCACTTGCTATCCAAGGTTGCCAGGAAGCACTTAACAGACTGGTGCAGCGGTTGCTGGGACTTCCATTCTAAATGCACAGCTAGAACGACCAAATCAACAGAACAGAATGTCTTCATAATAATGGAAACTGAGAGTCTGAAATCAACACATTACTTGGGTTGGTTTCTCTCCTAAGGCCTTGACCCATAAGTTGTCTTCAGTTTTACCCTGGGTATTTATTTACAAGCTCAGTGTGTGTGTGTGTGTGTGTGTGTGTGTGTAAGGATATACATGCTCATATCTGTACACATGCACATGTGTCATATGACATTGATATCAGATCTTCCTCAGTCACTCACCTTCTTACTTTTTGAGACTAGGTTTCTCTCTCACACTGAGCCTAGAAGTCAGAGATCCAGCCACACTAGCTAGCTGCTGAGCCCTGGAAATCTACTTCCCCAGAGCTATTGTTATTATGGGCTAGTTGGGTCACACTGGTTCTGGGGGATCAAACTTGTGCCATCATGACTTGGACAGCAAACCTTTATCAACTGAGCCACCACCCAGGTATAGACTCTTATACGGACACCAATTGGCCTTAGCCTTCCTAATGCTTCAACCCTTTAATACGATTCCTAATGTTGTGGTGACCCCCAGCCATAAAATTATTTTAACTGCTCCTTCGTAACTGTAAATTTTGCTACTGTTATGAATTGTAATACACGTATCTGATATGTAGGATATCTAATATGCGACCCTGTGCAAGGGTCCTTCTATACACAAAGTGGTGGTGACCCAGAGATTGAGAACCCTGGCTTAGGGTTTGTGTCATTTGAACTATCTTACGTGTATTAAAACCTCATCTCCAGATACAGTCACCTTCTGACTTCCCAGTGGTTAGGCCTGCCAGATGTGGATGGAGGGGAGTGAGGTTCAGCTCAGCCACAGTGGCTGGAAAGAGCCCAGGCATGGGGACTAGATGGGAAACTTTAAAATTCTAGCACCCAACTCACTTTAAGAAGGTGCGAGGGCAGAGATCCACACCCAGAGGAGAACGTGATGATGCAGCGACAACCTCTAGGGTCACAGATAGGCTTCTTCTAAAACACCAGGGAGACTTCCTGATGAAGATGCCATCTAACACACTCTCTCACTACATCAGACACACCAAAGGGCATCTCTCACCCTGGGGCCAGTGAAAGAGTGTCATGGGTTTCCTAAGGAATTGTATGGGTTATTTTGCCAGTCTTGGTTGCGCTCAAGCCACAGCTTCTTAACAGTGTGAACAGAGCAACTCAGTCTGTTCTCTGGGTCTGAGACGCCAGGACCAGGGGATCCTGGTGGACAGAGTGAGAACCTATTTGATCGGATCACTGCTTTTTAGACTTGAATGGGCGAGTATAGATATAGCAGCTCCAGTTAACATGCAAATTCTGAACCAGCAGGATAAGGCCTGGGATTCTTCTCTCCTACCCTCCCGTTCTTCCTCCCTCCCTCTCCCTCCCTCCTTCCCTCCGTCCCTTCCTCCCTTAGTTCGTTCCTTTGGTCCTTCCTTCCACCTGTATGTAACCCCAGAATTCCTCCTATTATCCAGACGCTCATTTACACTGCCTCACCAGGCTGAGATCCATATTTCTAAAGAGCCCCTGGCCCAGGTCCTGGGGGTGACCCTTGGAATCAGAAGGGCCTCTGCTGCTTAATCCCCGAAAACATTTCCCCTGAACCAAAGTGAGTATATTTGAAAATTTGACAGACACATGCTGGTGGCCAGGCCACCGGCAAGGTTCCGAAGCCTCTGCAGTCCCAGGCATAGTGAGCCTTTAGTTTTGGATTGGAGTAGGGAGGAAGCTGGGGGTGGGGCAGGCTGGAAGAGAGCCTGGCTGTTTACGCAGGGCAGAGGCGAGTTTCCATGGTTAATAGCTGGCACCAACCTCCGGTGTCTGCCAGCTGCCTGCCCTCCTGGCCCGACAGCACCCAAGGCCAAGGGCAAGCCAAAACAGCCTGGGCAGCGGGTATATCTGACTGCAGCGGGCATTAGAGTCTGCATTGGCAGGAGCAGCCTGCTGGGTAAACATCATTCTGTGATAGTTTTTTTTTTTTTTTCCCCCTCTTCAAACAAGCTCTCTTCAGCACTGGCCACATAACCCTCCACAAGGCCTCTCAGTGCTGTTGACACAAAGGCACGAATGGTGTCATTCCAACCCAGAGATAAAAGGGACCCTCCCTCCCGTGGTGGTGGGCACTTCCTCCCGGGAGGAACACCAGCCATCAGGAAATTGACCAGGCCAGTCTGAGCCTCCTCTGAGGCGGGGCTTGGGGTTTTGTTATTTCTAGTGGATTGCTTTCTCCCCAAAGCTCCCCTTGTTTCATGCGGCTCGGTCAGCAGATATGTCAGCGGTAGACAATGGCCTCTTTCTACAGACAATGGTCAGCATGAGGAATGTCGAAGAAGGAAGGGCAGGGCTTCGTGTGGGACAATCTAGCTTTCAGAACCAGTGACCAAGTGGGTGCTGTAGGGAGGGTCCCGCAGTCCCCGGGCAGCCTCTTCAAAGAAGTCATTTATGGGATGGCAGCCTCCCCCCCCACACACACACACACACAAAAAGACCACCGTTATTGAGGCGGCTTGCGTGCTGTTCACCTGCATGCCAGAGGAGAATTGTAATACCTGCTCTGTCGGGCTCCAGGAGCACCTGTGACCACAAGCCCTGCGGAGCAGACTTTGTTTAATGAAAAAGCAAACAGCTATTCAGCCCTCCCCTCCAAAGCAGACCGGACCCAACCCTCCAGCCTGGGCCTCCACTGGGCAGTGTTAGAGAGAAGAAAGGACTTATTCACGGCCAAGGTGGAAATGTGCCTTCTCCTGGGGAATTGTGTAACTGTTTTGTAGTGGGATCGACTGCAGTCCTCAAGGTCTTTTGGAGGGGAGGGTATAAAAGAAAAAACAGATAAAAGGGCAGAGGCTAGAGCCAGCGCTGAGGTCTTTGCATTAGATTTATTCCCTGCTGAATAACTGTCCTACCAAAAGCCACAGCCCCATTGTCACATCACCTGGTTGCCGGCTCCAGTCCTCTGCAGTGCTTAGAGAATGAAATGATCGGTTGGCCTGCAGGCATTTCACTAGCCCAGTGGATCTCAACCTGAGTCAAGACCACACTGCGATCACATATCAGATAGCCTGCATATCAGATATTTACATTGTGGTTCATAACAGTAGCAAAATTACAGTTATGAAGTAGCAATGAAACTGCTGTTATGTTTGGGGGTCACCGCACCAAGAGGAACTGTATTAAGGGCTCCAGCATTAAGAAGGTGGAGAACCGCTGCCCTAGCACAACACTTGGTAGATCACAGAATGGTGAATAAAGGATTCTCGAGTGAATGAAACATTTAGGAATCTCTAATTCTTTTCCTCCCAGCATAAACAAGAAAAAAAAAATGTCTTCCACAGCATAATGTTGCCTACGTTGTAAATTGCATCTCTTTTTTAAAAAAAAGATTTATTGATTTATTATATGTAAATACACTGTAGCTGTCTTCAGACACATCAAATGAGAGCATCAGATCACATTACAGATGGTTGTGAGCCACCATTTAGTTGCTGGGATTTGAACTCAGGGCCTTTGGAAGAGCAGTCAGTGCTCTTAACTACTGAGCCATCTCTCTAGCCCATAAATTGCATCTCTTAACTAGTTCTAGTGCTTTTCTGATAACCCCCATAAATCCCCGGTGTTTCCCCTGTCCCCCAACTTCACCCCTGCCACTGCCTATAATGTCTTGAACCAGGAATTGTTGTACAAGCATTAAGCCTTCGCCCTAAACATCCCAACCGCCAGTTACCGAAAGACTTCCCCACCCTGAACTTTCTGTAGAGAGCTGTTGAGTCTCTGCCAAAGACTCTCACTTGTAGTGTTTGGTCGTCTTATGAAAACCTGCCACTCAAGGTTCATGGCCCCAGCAGATTACCTGCCACAACTACCTGCATGTGTTCCTGGAAGCAGGGACTGAGTCTGGCTTTCCACCACCTGCCCAGTGAGACTAAGGGGCTGCTCTAGCATCCATCAACAGAGAATGAGAGGACCAGTGAAGTCCTGGTTAACAAAGCTCTGAAAGCACACTCCAAGAAGTCCCTCAGTCCTTGGCAGAGGGACTATTGGTCCTCAACAGTAAGTGAATATTGACTCAATAAATGGGTAGATCTCTATTCATTTGCTAGATAACTTCACATGCATATAATAATAGGTCCCCCACTCATCAACTAGAGGGAATTTCTGAACAGCCATGTCTACCATGAGTCTCTGCTAATGGATGGTTATTAATCCAGGAGGCCACTCTCCAGCCCTTGTTTATCTTTGCCTGGGACCTTGTGCTTTCCTGGGACAATGCCACATTGTTTATAATGCATCAGTTGACATCTGTCTCATTGCCCTGGACTTGCTCTGGGTCTTCTGTTGCTCTCAGAAAGGATGAGCCCTCTAGCTTTACCACTAAATTCCTAGTAAAGAGTAAGTCCAAAGGCACCCACTGGAGTGCTGTTGTAAGGCCAGTGGGCCCCAGACTCTCTACAGCAGCAGCAGCAGCAGCAGCAGCACTAGCAGAGGCAGCGGTGACAGGCAGGACTCATGTGTGTGTGCAGCCTCCCACAGACCCTGGGGCAGCATGGTCCCATCTGTTTCCCAGTTCTAGGTCAAATCAAGCTGAGAAAGGATCAGGCTTCATGTGACCTGAGATGGCTGGAGCATCTGGCTTCTCCCTCCCCCTCCCCCACCCTGGGAAACAAGCTGCCTCCATTCCACTCTGTGGCTTCCAGGGATGCCATGCTTCCTTGGTGACGATGAGCTTCGATGAAGTGTGACCCAATAGAAACCACAAGACAGACACCACTTCCTTGAATCCCAGTCCAGTCACTTAGCTGTTGATAATTACCCCATTGCCCTGTGCTCATTTAAATATTTTTCCTATTGCTTACTCTGTAATATTGTTTTTTAAAAAGTGGGGGAGATCTGATAGGTATTAGATTCAGCACATGGCAGATACTACAAATCTTCTTTGTTCCGCCCCCTAGCACAAGGAGGGGCACTACTTGGAGTGAAACACCTTCAGCACTCCGGGAGTCAGGCCTGTGCTTTTTGATAACTCCCTCTGCTTACAAGAGAAAGGGCAGTGTGTCTAGGGTGGGATAGCCTTGGCATTCCTTTTCTAAGGCATTTTCATCTCCAAACTGCATAAGCCACCTCAACTCCTGCAGGACACAGTTCTTATGAATGGACATGTTGCTATGAATCTTTAGTTAACAAAATACCAGCAAAGCCTGTATTTGTAGATTCAGCTCTGCCTGCCCTTGTTCCCAAATCTCACAATAGAAATGCGGTTAAAAACTTATGTCAAAGCCTGGTTAAGAAGAGGAACATGAGGAGGTTTGACATGGAACCATGGGGTGGGCATTGTTGAAAGAAGCCGTATCTCAGGGATTCTTATTCTTGGGGAAATGTCAGACCCTTTCACTGCTGAGCAGCTAGCTGCCTCTCCAGAATTCAAAGCCCACGAGACCTGTGTGCATTGACCCTCCTCTCCCCATCCTATGTATGAAACACAGGCCTATGTAAGTAGCCTGCTCCCTTTTCCAGCACCCACAGCACTGGGACCTGTGGCATGCTGAGATTTTCAAGTCAGTCTTTCCATAGAACCTCAGGGTCTTCATTGGTAGCTTCCTGTTGCTATAAGCACTCTGACTTTGTAGTTAATCAAGAGTAATACATTTCCAAAGAGACCTAGACTGCACTGTGAGGCTCTGAAACTTGTACAAGTTTCTCTGAGTGATTTCTTCTATCTTTCCGCATTAGTTCTATATATTCATTAGTCCTCAGGGAATCTTTCTGCCATGACATCTCAGATCTATGTCTCCTGAGTTGAAGAACAACACATGCCTCGTGTGAGCATACCCGGGCTCAAGAGAGGGAGGGACACCCTAGGAGCAATTCTTGAAGACTCCAGGGAGACCTGAGCTTCAACTCACCTATGCTGGCTGTAATTATGGCATGGTGTGGTGGCACATGCCTTTAATTCTAGCACTTAGAAGTGTGAGTTGAAGGCCAGCATGATCTGCAAAGTGAGTGCCAGGACAGCTAGGGCTATATAGTGAGATCTTACCTTGAAAGTAAGAAAGAAAGGGGGGAAAGCCAAGTTGAGGAAAGACTAGAAACGCCTGGGGGCCGCCATAAAGATGGTCCTGCAGAAGCAGCAGAGCACACACAGTTCTCATCTTTTTCCAATTAGTCCTTTGAAGCACCTCCTTTTGTCCCTCACTAATTGCTGGGTAATTGTCCACTTTAGCACTCTTACCAAGCCGGTAGGTATTGGAGGAGCATGATGACCTCTGGCCTTTGACCCAAGGTGATCTCTGCCAGGAGGACCCATGAAAGATTGATTTGAGCCGAGCTGAGCTAGACAAACAAGCCATTCAAATAAGCTTCAGATCTGGAGGCAAAGCAGGTAAAAATGTAAGCAACCTTTGTGACCTGGAATTTCCTGTTCCCGGGAAGTGATGGGCAACTTTCTGGTCTTTCCCTTTAGCCTAGTAGAACAATCCAGTGAAGCATGGGGTGATGCACAGGTGAGCTGAGCTTGCACAATGCCCTTGAAAAGGAAACGAATAAGAAGCAATTACTCCCCCTTCCCCCTTGACTATTAGAGACAGGGACACAAACTGAAGCCCAGAATGGACTGGGACTCACTCTGTAGCCCAGGCTAGCCTCAAGCTCAGAGCAACCTTCCTATCTCAGCCTCTCAAAAACTGGGATTACAGATGTGAGGTACGGTGCCTAGGTCAACAACTGCTCTTACTAGCTCACTCTCTTTTCCTTGATCAGTTTCCTTCAGATTAGCCAGCCCACGTTGAAGAAGACCTTCTATATTAGAACTGCACATTTTAACTAATTTAATCCTCTAGTTCTGAATCACCTCAAGGCTGGAAGCTGTGTTTTGAGCTTCCAATAAGGCTGAGGTCAGTTGAGGAATTACCACATGAAGGGTATGTCACCCAGTGAGAACCATGTATGTGTGTGTGTGTATGTGTGTGTGTGTGTGTGTCTGGTGAGGTGGAACACACACAGCAATACTGAGGTGACATTTCCAACTCTTCACAGCTCTTCTCCATTGTCCTTTCAATAACCCAGCATGGAAGACTCCAAGCTGGGACCTGCGGACCC
Organism: Mus caroli; assembly: GCF_978045245.1. Taxonomy (NCBI): domain Eukaryota; kingdom Metazoa; phylum Chordata; class Mammalia; order Rodentia; family Muridae; genus Mus; species Mus caroli. The sequence goes on from NW_028227269.1 coordinate 10,081,827, forward strand.
CAACACAGTCAGTCTACCACGGTGTCCAAGTCTATCCTCCAACTGCTAAGACAAGGAAGGTAATGGAAAAGTCTAGTTTTGTTCGTTTGTTTCCCTGAAGTGATTTAAAAACTTTAAAGCAGAAGCAACAATAAAGGGCAGGAGTGTGGCTTGGTAGAATGTTTGCCTGATACATAAGATCCTGTCTTCAGTTCTGACAAGAGGGAAAAAATAGAGAAGGAAAAATGAGTGGAGGTGGGGTTCAGTAAGGGCAAAATAATTGGAGACTGGGGAATTGATAGGTGATTGACTAGGGAATTGATAGGTGATTGACTGGGGAATTGATAGGTGATTGACTGGGGAATTGATAGGTGATTGACTGGGGAATTGATAGGTGATTGACTGGGGAATTGTTAGGTGATTGACTGGGGAATTGATAGGTGATTGACTGGGGAATTGATAGGTGATTGACTGGGGAATTGATAGGTGATTGACTGGGGAATTGTTAGGTGATTGACTGGGGAATTGATAGGTGATTGACTGGGGAATTGATAGGTGATTGACTGGGGAATTGATAGGTGATTGACTAAGGAACTGATAGGTGATTGACTAGGGAATTGATAGGTGATTGACTAGGGAATTGATAGGTGATTGACTGGGGAATTGATAGGTGATTGACTGGGGAATTGTTAGGTGATTGACTAGGGAATTGATAGGTGATTGAGAGCACTGGCCCATGGTCCAGAGGACAGGGATTTCCAGCACTCACAATCTGAAGCTCAAATTCCAGGGTGTCTAGCCAGGCACTAGACAGTACATGGTGCACAGACATACATGCAGGCATAACACACACACACACACGGACATGCACACATAAATAAATAAATATGTTTTTAAAATTAAGGCAATAAATATGAAATTTTATTATAATATGGTAAGTAACTTAACCTATTTTGTATGATAACTTACAAAATCCAACTTAAAAAAAAAGCATCTCTAATAATCCTACGATTTCCAGGCAGGGTGGTACATATTTTTGAACCCAGCACTTAGGAGCTAGATATAGGAAGATCAGAAGTTCAAGGCCATCCTTAGCCAAATGAAAAGATCTTATATTTTTTTAAAATGAAATAAATTATTAATAAAACAAAGATAAGAAGAAAAATAGTAATCCTATAATCCATGTTTAATTTAAGGCCCTGGGTTCAATCCACAGTTTCAGAAAAAAGACAGAAATAAACAGAAAATTTCATCTATATTAGCTCTATCTAGTCCCCACAGACACATTCATTATTTGTGGATTTTAAGTGTGCAAATTCACCTCCTGGCTAAAAGGTCTTTGTAACCCCAAAGTCAACACTTGCCCACAGCACTAAAACAGTAATTCTCCATGAGCATAGAGTGGCTGGTGATCCAGCTGTTCTTGCACAGCTCACTCTCAGGCCCTTTGTCTCCATTCTGAAACTGTCAACAAGTATCCATCCTTTTACCTTTACTGAGGACTCTTAGGAGGGCCACCAATATTTCAGCCTTGGAGACATAGCTGGAAAGACATCTTCATACATGGAATGTACTGGTTCCATAAGAAGATATATGCCCAGTTTATTCTGCTCCACATCCCAGAACATCTGTGGTATGTCCTTGACCTACAGCTTTATCTCAGTAACGTTTATTGGGTGAGCACGTGAGTTAAGGTTGGACTGTAGTGATCAGAGAGTGTCAATCCACCACAGGGACCTGGATGCAGTGTTCAATCACTGTGTGTTATGTGACGTGTTCGCATCAACTAATCACCTGTGCAACCAGCACTGTGCAAGTTTTATAGCCTCATTTTACCAGGAAGGAAAATGGGACTTCCTAAAGCGTCATCATGCTAGAGCCTCCCTGGCATTCTACCCTCAGTGCTGGAGATTGTAGGTATCAGCTCTTTTTACTGTTCCAGGCAGAGGCCATCTGTGGTCCTGATTCCAGCTGCATGGCTTCTGTGGTCACCTGATCAGTGTGAGCCAGCTCCAAGAACCTCCCATAAATCCCACAGGGACACACAATCCCTGGGGCTCTGCTTTCTCCTCTCTTCCCACAATCCTGCCTCAGAGTGTCTCCTTTCGATTGCTCTTACACATGTCTGGCACCATGGTTTTCTGTTTTCCAGTCCTGGGTTCTAGGCCTATGTCATCTCTCATGGCTGGGTCCCTGGGTCCCTGTTTAACTGAAACTCATACCTGAATTAACCAAGGTATGGGAATAGAAACAAGGATGTATATAGGGCAGAGAAGGACCTGGCTCTGCATAGTGTTCAAGGTGAAGTTTTGATCTGCTCTCTTGATTTGAATCAAACTGATTCAGGATAGAGGTGAAGCGATTTGAGGTGTTTTCTTCTTATTTATAGGAGAAGTAATAAGAGGCCTAGGGATGTGTGGCTCAGTGCTTACTGTACCAGCATGAGGACCTGAGCCTGATTCCCAGCACCCATGTGAAAGCCAGGATTACCAGAACATGTACCATTCCAGCTCTGGAGCGGCAGACACAGGAGGATCCCTGGGGCTGGCTGGGCAGCCAAGCTAGCTGAACTAGGGAGCTTTGGGTTCGGTGAGAGACCCCGTCTCAAAAACAAAACAAAAAGATAGGGTGGAGGGTGATGGAGAAAGACCCCGAATATCAACCTCTGAATGAGGGAATGTGATGAGAGAAGGGTTGACTCGTTCAAGAAGAGGTGTGGTGCCTTCTTACACATTTATTTAGACACTGGAAAACTTCCCAGTGCTATTTGGGAACGTGGAGGGGACACTAGCTCCACCTTACCCTTCCACAGGGCTCCTCTCCTCAGTGTTCCACAAAGAAGTAGTTGGCTCACCACTTTCCCGGGCATCTCCAGCTATGACAAACTCAAAGAACTGTCCACTAAACCAAAAATTTAAATCTTTTTTCACTTTAGAGGAAAGTGAAGTATATGTAGTATTGTTTGCGCATGCATGTAGGAGGTACATACTTGGGTCCACCCATCTGAGGCCAGGAGTGCTTGTCTTTGTCACTCTCAACCTTATTGCCTTGAGACAGGGTTTAGTAGGGAACTTGAAGCATGGCATTTTAGGTAGGCTGGCTCAAGATCCACTGGTCTCTCTTCCCCAACACTGGGATTACTGCCATGTCTGGCTTTCTTTATACATAAGTGTTGGTGTTTAGACTTAGATCCTCGTGACTGAACAAGCAGTAAGCATTCCCACTGACCATCTTCTAAACCCCTAACTTCTAACCTTCTACTGGAAGCTTGGGCTTTGGAGATTCTGGAAGATGGAGTTATGTTATTACATTATCATTACATTACCATAACAATGGATGGTTATTCGACAGCAGCAACAGCAGCAAGCACTCAGTAAGCATTGATGGATATTGTAGTGTGTCTGTTACCTTTATTGTTGCTGTGATAAAACACCATGACCAAAAGTAACCTATGAAAGACAGGGCTTATTTGATTTGTGGTTCCAGATAGGTAGGAGTCCACCATGGTGTGGAATCATGGTAGCAAGTAGCAGGCATGGTGGCCACAGCAGGAAGCTCACCTCTTCAAACACAAGCAAGAAGCAAAGAGAACAAGCTGGAAATAAGGGGGGACTTTAAACTCCAAAACTCTAACCCTAGCAGTGACACATGTCCTCCAGCAAGGCTGTAGCATCCAAACTTCCCCAAATAGTGGAACCAACTAAGGACCAGCTATTCAAATGCCTGTGCCGATAGGGGATATTTTTCATTCAAACCACCAGTTAGTCATAGTTCTTCCTGATCAGCTTGTCTGGTTTTCATGTAATCTCTACATCAGCCCTATGAGACAATGTAACTGTTGTCTTTACTACACAGACGAAATACTTAAGAAATAGGGACGGAAAATAACTCCCCCAAGATCACAGAGCTAGGGCATAACCGATCCAGGATTAGAACCCTGACTGTCTGGCTCTAGGCTATGCATCCTAATTTCTGTATTCTCTTCCCCTTTGGAAGCAGATAGGGATGTACACTGATACAACTCATGATAGTTGCTATATTCACTCATTTGCATACATTGTCCCACTACTATGGACAGCCCTAAAACAAAGGCAAGTAAATGTCCCTATTTTAGAAGAAATCAAACCTAGGCCACGTTCTCCATAAGGTACATGCCATGTATATCATAACTTGACCACAGGGACATCAAGGGTATATCACACATTAGGTGACTGGGACTCAGACACTTATTTCTGTCTATGTTACACATTTTCTAGGGATGAATCAATAAATCCCCAGAAATGTCAAGAAGCCTTTTTTTCCTCTTTCATGATCTTGATTTCCTCCGTTTGAATTCAGAGACAAGATTAGAATCCTGAACTCCCCCTTGTCTTAGTCAGGGTTTCTGTTACTATGAAGAGACACCATGACTACAACAACTCTTAGGAAGGAAAACATTTCATTGGGCTAGCTATGTTTAAGAGGTTTAGTCCATTACTGTCACGGTGGTAAACTTTGCAGCGTGCCAGCAGATATGGTGCTGGAGAAGGGTCTGAGAGTTCTACATCTTAATCCACAGGCAGCATGAAGTGAACTGTGAGCCACTCACTACTAGGCAGGCTTGAGCTTCTCAGACCTCAAAGCCTACCTCCAGTAACCCATTTCCTCCAACAAAGCCCCGCCTACTCCAGTGAGACCACACCTCCTAATAATGCCACTCCCTAGGATCTTACGGGGATCATTGTCATTCAAACTATCATGCTCTTTTACTGCAAGCAGGGTCCTATTTTTACGTGCAGACTAGCGGAGAGGAGGAGGAAGGGTGGAGAAAGGAGAAAGGGAGGGAGAAGAGTGAGAAGGTCAGTTGTAGGAGAGAGCCTATAGCAAGCAACCCTGTGCTTTGGAACCAAGCAAAGGCAAGAGAACCCAGATTGGACATAAATAGGCAGGTTGGGAAGATGCCAAGCCAGGCCCAGCCCCCCTCCCCCATTATCAGGATATAATCAGGATATAGCTCTCAGTACCCCTCCAGCACCATACCTGCTTGTTCTCCATGCTCCCCATCATAATGATAATGGACTAAACCTCTGAAACTATGAGCAAGCCCCAGTGAGGTGTAGTCTTTTATGAGCTGCCATGGTCATGGTGTCTCCTCACAGAAATGAAACAGTGACTGACCTCAGTGTGACCCAGGTTCAGTGGGAGACCCTGTCTCAAAATCTACTGTGGGGAGTCACTGAGGATGACAGCTGACATTAACCCCTGGCTTCCAAATGTGCAGACCCATAGGGAAAGGGAGAGGGAGAAGAGAGGAAAATGGAAGGTGGGGGTGGGGGGAAACAGGAGAAAATGAAAAGAAAGTCTACAGATAGTGTCAGATTCTGTTCTCTGCCTCGGTGAGTAGAACATCCTATATAGATAGCCCTCTCCAGCTTCCTGAAGAGTTTAAGAGCCAGCTTTACAAGTGATGCCTGCAGGCAACAGAAGGAAGTAGCAAATACACATGCACCTTTAACCTCACCCTTAATAACTCCAAGGCCCTTATACCACCCAGCCAGCACTCTTGCTCCCTATGCCACCCTATACCTGTGTCTATACCAGCCTATACTTATATCACCCTATGCCTACACCTATACCACCAACAAGCACTCTTGTTCCCTATACCACCCTATACCTGTACCTATACCTATACCAGCCTATACCTATACCTATACTACCCTGCAAGCACTCTTGGCTCCCTATACCACCCTATACCTGTGTCTATACCTATACCAGCTTATACCTATGCCTATTACCTATACCTATACCACCCTGCAAGCATTCTCGCTCCCTATACCACCCTATACTTACACCTACACCTACACCTACACCTAACCTATACCTCCCAGCAAGCATTCTTGCTCCCTAGTTCTTTGTGACAGCCACACTCAAAAGAGTCTCACCAAGTGACTACCGGAGTGGGGGTAGGAGTTGGGATTGTCCCCTGACTAGCATCCCCGAGCCACCACTGGAGCATGATACTGCACCTGGAGAGCAGATAGAGTCAACCGCTCTAGGCATAAGCCTCCTCACCTGCCACCTTGGTTTGCTGCTGGGACAATGCTGAGAAATTCCTGCTTTGTGAGGATGCTGTGGTTTGGGCTTCCACCACAGCACACCTTGCCAAAAGCCATCTCAGCACAGTGTGCACAGTGAAGTGGCTGGGCTCAGAGTCCTCAGTTTACAGCCAGCGTAAAAGCAGGTGCCTCCTCATTGTCTCCCCTTCTGCTCCTCTGAGGAGGAAGCCTGTGAGGCAGCTGTGGTTGCTAAGCACTTCCTGGGCCCTCCTGACCAGCTGGTGAGAGCTCTTGGTGGGATTAGCATCGGAAAGGCAAAGCTGAAGCCACCTTTTCTTCATCATTCGCATGAACTTGACACAGTAGGGCAGCAAATGTGAGAAACCCGCCATCCTGGCTCAGCACCAAGTCTCTCCCTCAGGTAGCTGTCTTGGCCTACAAACTTGGGAGTCGGGTTAAGATACCAGTCTACAGTCATACATCCTGGCCCAGCTCGCCAGACTGGAGCTTTCATCTACTGGACTCTTATTGGCTACTGCTGGCCCAACTCTATCTCATGTCCAGTCAGTCTTCCCTCATAGCTATAGCTATTGTTTTTACGGAATAGGGAAAGGAATACTAAATCAAACAAATCAGCTAACAAACATAAGGCTGCTCTTACCCACTCTCAGAGGGAAGGAACCATCAGCTAATGGTCACTCTCCCACTCCCTTAGCCCTCCACGATGTAGTCTCCATGGTGCCTGCTTACCTGGGTGCAGGCATTGCCTAAGAAGGATGTGAGGACTTGGCCCTTTTGACAATTTGTTGCATTCCAGGGGGGCTTCCACGAGGTCCCTTTCTGCAGACAAGCTGCTGAGACACTTGAGTCCAGAGGCATACAAAGGTCAAGGTTAAATGTAACTGGAATACTGAGGAAACACACACACACACACACACACACACAGAGAGAGAGAGAGAGAGAGAGAGAGAGAGAGAGAGAGAGAGACCAGTGTGAAGCTTCCTATTGGGAGGGGCGAGCAGCCAGGCAGAGCTTTCTTAACTCAGAACTGTGGATATTAGGGAAGGTGGACCAGCATCCAAGCAACTCACCTCAGTGATTTGGGTTAAACAATGATGTCAGCCAGGGCTGTAAATGAGACCAAAGGATGGAGGGAGAAGAGTGACTCCAGTCCTCAGAATCTCTCATCATCTGTTGCCTCTTCCCTTGCAAGTATCAGGCAGACATAGATTAATAGCAATCAACAATGAAACTTCAGCATTTTAATGATCTTGGTCAGAGGAGTGTGCCTTCTATTTTTAACTGGCCCAATTTCTCCTTCATATCACATGACTCCTATTGTCTTGGCTTAGAATTATGAGACAGAGAAGAGGAATGGGTTGGGAGGCAGGGGGAGGATGAAATTGGGCCACACTTTCTAGTTCAGTAAGGTGATGAACTCCCCACCAAATGTGCATTTCCTCTTTCATTTGAATTTTGCTAAATAACCTTAGAGGAAATAGTTCCTTTTTTGCTGCCTTCTGATTCTATTTAAAGAAGCCAAACGCATCTAAGTGACCTTACTGAGGCCACATGCAACTTTCTGATATAAATAAGTTGCTTTGTAAAGTATGTCAATGTTTAATGTTTTATCCTTATAGAGGTTGGGGAGGTTCAAAAACTGTTTGGTTTGGAGATGTGATGGCTTCTGACTTTTTTATAGTTCATACATGAGTTTCTCCTGTATTGGATAGCAGTGTGGAAGGATAAATGATTATTAACTTGGGATAAACCTGTACTTTGTTCTTATGTGCCGATGTGGAGTGGCCTAGGCAGGTGTCTTGGTATGTACATGATGTAGATTTTGTCTCATGTGACATGTTTCTTCAGTTTCTATGAATGAAGTCTTTTGGGGTGATTGTCAGTGTCTTGGTGACAGTGTATAACTTATAGTTCACTATCCCCAAGAGAAAGAATGTCAAAGCAGCTGCATGTAATGGCCCACACTGATCACAGCACTTAGGAGTAAGAGGCCAGTGGGACTGTTGAGGTCCAGACCAGGCTGGTCTACAGAGTGAGTCCTAGGACAGACAGGCTTACACAGAGAAACCTTGTCTTCATGTCTCAATAAATGAAAAGAAAGGAAAGAAGGAAGGAATACGGAAAGATATCAAAGTAATGCCTTAAAATTCAGTGGTCAGAGAGAGTCTGTATTCTCCCATAGAGACACTTACACATCCATGCTTACTGCTCTTTATTCACAACAGCAAAGAACTAGAAACAGCTGTTGTGCCCAATAGCAGATGCCTGGGTAACAAAATGTGTCACATATACAGAACAGAATTTTATTCGCCTCGAAAGAAAAATGAAACTTTCAGAAAACTGATGAATCTGGAAATTGTTTTACTAAGGTAACCCAAATTCAGAAAGATAAATAGCTCATGTTTTTCCTCATAATCGGAATTTTAACTTTAAAGTTTGATATGGGTTTGAGCTTGGGTGAAGGTCGCAAGAATAGGAACTAAACCATGAAGGGAAGAGAGGGGGCTTAAGGGAAGACTAATGGGATACATGAGACATGGAAATGAACCAGAAACCCCTGGGCATGGAAGGGCCCAGGGAGGGGCAGGAGGAGAGGGGAGAGGGCTCAAACAGAAGAGTGGACAGAACGAGGGGAGAGTTTCATCAGGACACCCCTTGCATTTCACATTCATATTGAAAAATTAAAAAGTTTAATTGGGCAAACTGACTCTGCCACCCAGTAATCAGAATTATCCAAATTTAGTCTGTCCTAAAAAGTGAAAAGCTGGCTAAGAAAGGTGATATCTATGGGGGAACAGAGCACATGTCATATACATGCCACCATACATGTCTGCTCCTGATTTTGGACCTGTGTGATCAACCCTGTGTTTCCCAGACTAGATGCCAATGGACCCCAAGGTCCACAGTCGCTCTGTGGAAATACGGAGGATGGCTCACGTTTTAGGGACTTGCTGGGCATCTGTAGGACCCTTCATAATTAAAGCCCTGGGATGTTTTCCTTGTCTCAGCATTCCTGTGAGTCACCTTCTCTTCTGTGGCATCCACCCAGAGTAGAAATTACCATGGAGCAAACCCATGGGTGGTGATGCCCAGCCAGAGCCCACGACAGAAGAAGGTGCACAATGGCCAGCAGGCTCATGGGTCTAGATAGTTGTCAGGACTTAAGGGTGGAGAAATGAAAAAATGGGAGGGTGGTTGGTTCACCTCTGGAATCTCAGCCCTCCCAGAAGACTGGACAAAAGGACAGGGAGCTAATATAAAACCTGGGGTGGGGCTTTAAATGAACAAACAAACAAACAACAAAAGTAGTCATTCTTTCCACTTATGGATTTTATTATTTCCAATAGTAATTAATTCTTTTTTAGGAAATAAATGTTCAATAAGTTTCTGACTGTGTTCTCTGCCTTCTGGTTGAGCACTAGTATTAAAAACCAAAACAAGCGTCGGGCATGGTGGTGCACGCCTTTAATCCCAGCACTCGGGAGGCAGAGGCAGGCAGATTTCTGAGTTCAAGGCCAGCCTGGTCTACAAAGTGAGTTCCAGTCTCGAAAAAAAAAGAAAAGAAAAGAAAAGAAAAGAAAAAAAAAGAATAAAGTGTTACTTTTGGTGTTGGCCTACTATGAACTAGTCCTACTATGGGCCTTTCAGCCTCCTGCTATTTTGCAGTACAATGATAACAGCTGTCAAGATTGTGGGTTTGCTTGTTTGTTTGCTTGTTTGCTTTTTTGTTTTGTTTTGTTTTGTTTATTTTTTACTTTTTGGTTTTTCAAGACAGGGTTTCTCTGTGTAGCCCTGGCTGTCCTGAAACTCACTCTGTAGACCAGGCTAGCCTCAAACTCAGAAATCCACCTGCCTTTGCCTCCCAAGTGCTGGGATTAAAGGCATGCGCCAGAACTGCGCAGCCTGTTTGCTTGTTTTTAAAAAGAGAGAAAGAAAGATAATAAAAAGAGAACAGGAGGCACAGCAGAAGTTCTGGCCCAAAGTGCTCTTTAGGAAGTCAGTTCTCTCAGGCTGAGTTTGGGATAGGATTGTAGCTCAGTGGAAAGAAGGCCTCTAGTGTGAAAAGTCCTGGCTTCCATGATCCTCAGTACCACAAACGGACAAGGGAAAAGATGCTTGGGTTCTTCATCTCCTTTGAACATAAGCCAAGTGAATTTGCTCCAAATGAAAACTGTCTAATACAATGTGTGAGGATGATGCTGCGTGGTTTTCCAGGCTAGGTGGAATGGGCTACTCATCGGTAGCCTGCTTCTCTCTGGGCCACTCATACTGGGAACACGGCCATCAGGCTAGGATGGAGCCCCAGATGCTCCCACGGAACCCATCTGGTCCACATGGGAGGAATTGAGGCACTCCTCCCAACCCGAGCCATCCAACTGCCAGCATTAACCACCAGGCCTGTGACCAAGACGGTCTTGGGATGCTTCTACACCCAACCTTTGATTTTTTTTTTAAATTTCTTTATTTTATTGTTTTATGTGTACAAGTACTTGGCCTGCATGTGTATGTGCACCATGTTTGTGCCTGGTGCCCAAAGAGAGCAGAAGTCGCAATTTATCCCCTGGGACTAGAGTTACAGACAGTTGTGATCCACACTGTGGATGCTGGGAACAGAACCTGGGGCTCCAGATTCCCAACCTTTGATCCTTGAAGCAAAGTCCCTGGCATCACAGGGTAGACACAGTCTATTCCCTAAACGTTGTGAGCCAGAGAGAGGCCACACTGGAAAGGGCATGGACAGCAACAATGTGTCTTAGTGTTCTATTGCTATGAAGAGACACCACAGCCATGGCAACTCTTATAGAGAAAAACATTTCATTGGGGCTTACTTATAGTTTCAGAGGTTTAGCCCATTATCACAGCAGGGAACATGGAAGCAGACCCAGTGCCTAAGGAGGAGCTGGGAGTTCTACATCTGAATCTGCAGGCAGCAGGAAGGAGGACACTGCACCTGACTTGGGTCAGATTCAAAGGAATCCCCAGTGACACATTTCCTTTTCCAACAAGGCCACACCTACAGTTGTGTTTTATAAAAAGACCGGGATGTGTTTGGTAGAGCGAGGTACGGTGAGGTGGGAGGGGTGCCTTGGTGGGCCCATGCTGAGGCATCCCTTGCTCCTGAGGTACCAGCCATTGGACAGGTATAGTATAGAATAGAGTTTATTTAGGGCATGGGAGGGGGAGTTGAAAGGGGAGGAGAGAGGAGAGGGAGAGAGAGAGAGAGAGAGAGAGCGAGAGCGAGAGAGAGAGAGAAGAGAGAGAGAGCAGGAATACATAGAGGGAGAGGGGGAGAAAAAAGGGGAAAGAGAGGGAAAGGGGTCAAGGAGAGAGGAGAGTCAGAAAGAGCAAGGAGGGGCCAAACAGCCCCTTTTATAACAAGTCGGGCCTTCCTGGCTATTGCCAGGTAACTGTTGGGAGGAGCCTAGAAAGAATGCCAACACCTCTCCCAACAGCCACATCTTCCAATCCCTGTCAAGTAGTGTCACTCCATACCCACCAAGGACTCAAATATAGGGATCTCTAGGGGCCATTTATATTCAAACCCACACAGGGAGTTTAAGTCTTGTATCTGTCATGTATTTGCTTTGTGGGTTTAACCCCAACCTCAGCTTTTCCATTTGCCTTCTTTGGGATGCTGTGGAGCTAAGAAAGCGGTGCTTACAAGGCATGAAAAGACTACAGGTACTTAGTCTGGTATAACATGTAAGCGGTCTCAGACAATCCATCCAACCTTTAGACAGGGCTGTCTGTGGGTCTGAAACACTTTCTTCTGTGTATATAGATGATCTACTCTCTGCCTGCCTAGCAAGAGTATTAGTCCCTAGAACAGGACAAGAAGATAAATAGCCCCGCCCACGCCAGCTGCCTGGAATACCCACCTCCAACTCCGCCCTCCCTCTGCTACTTCCACCGGAAGCTTTAGGAGGATGCAGAGGGCTATGTGCTACTGGCCAGGCTAGGCATGTAGAAAGGGTTTCAACATGGTAACTCCCCTCTAAGTCTATTCTCCGGCTTCCACCAATGTGGCACTTAGCTAAGATAAAATAATGTATAATGTTTAGCTCTGGGAGCAAAGGGCTACAACTACATCAGACATCCCTCGAGAAAGCCCATCCCTTCTCTCCCAGGCCTGGCCTCACACGACACAAACAGAAGCCGAAGGGGAAGGTCCAATTATTCCACGGAGATTTAGCTACTGTATTGACAAGACTCAGCATTAATTCCCAGAAAGCATTCAGGCCCTGGGGTGGGGGTGGGGGTGGAGGAGGGAGGCAGGAGGGGCTGGCTGTGTAACTGGGTGAGAGTCAGCCTCTTTTCAGCTGAGTCTGACCTACTTTAATGAAATCAGGTCATCTGTGAGCTCTTCATTACCCTCAGACTAAACAGGACCCAACAGAGCAGCCAGTGTCCCTGGACTTTTTGAATCCTGATCATTCGAATTGTGACATTTCGATGTTGGGTCTTAATGTGAGCTGACTTCGCGGCCTGAGCCCTTGCAAGGTAGGAAACAGTCAGGGCTGAAGGCAGGGAGGTAAACAGAGGGATGGTTTTCAAAGCATATGCACACAAAGGCTGGGCAAACACCCCAGGTCCCCAGCCTGCATCCTCAGGGGTACCAGGAGACAAAAGGAAACTCTGGTGTCTGTGACCATAGTGGCTGATGGATGGATGGAGTCTACCTATTATCTGCCGCCTTCTCAGACCAAACTCGCTGTTTCAGCAGATCTTAGAGGCAGGAGGCGGGGTTGGAGGGAAATGAAATTGTCAGTTTAGGAATGGCAGAGGATTCAAGGGCAAATTGCTCTCTAGCAACAATTGCAGAGGACAGGGACAGTTACCTCTCTTGAGACTGTCCTTGGGCTGGTGACGGCTTTATTTAAACTCAGTGCCCAATGTGCATTGTCTGGAAGCCAAAGCCTGTGGCCTGGGGCGGGGTGGGGGTGGGGTACTGGAAGCAATCTTCCTTCTCTCCAGTGAATTGATAGTTACAGAAGTAGACAATAGTCTGAGTGCCCAGTTCCTATCAGGAGAGCCACAAACTGACATACACAGAAAATGCAGGATACTCTGTGAGAAAAGAGTATAACAGAATTTAACACACAATTAACCAGAAATCCGTGTATATGTGTGTGTGCGCGCGCGCTGTATGTATGTATGTATGCGTGTATGTGTATACACACACAGCCTTGCATACACATATGAAATTAGAAGTTGACAAAGAATGTCTTGCTTTATCTCTCCCATTTTATTTCTATTATTATTATTATTATTATTATTATTATTATTAGTGTAGTTATAACAAGAGTCTAATGGAGCTCTCTCCTTTTCAGTGACATTGGCTAACCAGCGAGTCCCTGGAGTCTGCTGTCTTCACTGGCTGTCACCACTGGGTTACAGCTGTGTGCTACTGTGCTCAGCTTTTACATAGATGCTTGGACTCTACACTGAGGTTCTCAGGCTTGCATGAAAGCACTCATCACCCACTGAGCCATCTCCCCAGTCACAGATCAGTTATTCGTTAATAAAAGCTTGTGTAGTTTTATATGTAGAGGAAAATTATTTTCCCAGCATACACATGACTTGTTAATAAATCTTGTATTAAATTGTGATGAAGGATTCTTGTTTAATAACACACATGTTAAAACTTTTTATTTTAACTCAAAAAGAAATCCTACAGTCCAAGAGGTGGTGGCACAAATCTTTAGTCCCAGCACTCAGGAAGCAGAGGCAGGTATATCACTGAGTTCGAGGCCAGCCTGGTCTACAGAGTTCAAGGACAGCCAGGGCTACATAGAGAAATCTTGTCTCAGGGGTTGGGGGAGAAGAAAGAAAGAAAGAAAGAAAGAAAGAAAGAAAGAAAGAAAGAAAGAAAGAAAGAAAGAAAGGAAGGAAGGAAGGAAGGAAGGAAGGAAGGAAGGAAGAAAGAAAGAAAGAAAGAAAGAAAGAAAGAAAGAAAGAAAGAAAGAAAGAAAGAAAGAAAGAAAGAAAGAGAAAGAAAGAAAGAAAGAAAGCTAAATAAAACAAATCTAGGTGAGGCCCATCAGGGAGATGAAAGAAGTGCCTGAGCTATCTTTTCCCTTCTTGAACTTTCTTCCACAAGATATCAAGGTCCAGCATAGCCCAGAGAAAAATTAGAGCCTATAATTTGAAAAGCAGCTCAGCAGCTAAGAGCACTGACTGCTCTTCCAGAGATCCTGAGTTCAATTCCCAGCAGCCACATGGTGGCTCGTGACCATCTATAATGGGATCAAATACCCTCTTCTGGTATGCCTGAAGACAGACAGCTACAGGATATGTACTTATAGATTAAATAAATAAATAAATAAATAAATCCTTTTTTTTTTAAAGGCAAATTTATCTTGGGTTCTCTTTAGTATCTTTAATAGACATTCACATCCTCCCTCTGTGTCTGATCCAACATCACCTTTTCATTATTAGGTGAAATAGCAGACCACTGGCTCTCTATAACCCTAAACCTATGGGATGTCACTAAATAGTACCAAAAAAAAATATATCATAGCAGAGTTGTAGAGAAAATTTAATCCAGTAACTTGGCTGTTCTGGCAAGAAATCACATCCAAAGACCTTCTAGAGCTATGTGATACGGCTATAAAGCAGATGTGCCCTAGATTACAGTGTGAATACAGCTGGAATAGATAACCCCTTAGTTCACACTTTTAATCCCAACAATGTAGAGGTAAGGTTAGTTTGTCAAGGGAAGCACCGGTGTTTGAAAGCGATGGCTAATTGAGAGAAGGCAGCTTCAGCTGAGTTCAAGCAGTGCAGCAGACTTCAGTTGATGGTTGAGTACAGTACGGTTTGGTGCAGTTCAGTTCGTGGAATCCAGAGGCAGTTTTCCCAAGCAGAACCATTCAGTCAGAAGCCAAGAGAAGCCTTTTTAAATCAGTCAACTTGGAGAGGAGTTTGAGCCCAAATAACTGAATCAAACCAGCTAGCCAGAGTTTAGAAAGAGTTAGAAAGGGTGAGTTTACTCAACAGAAAGCCTCCCGGACCACAATGACAACTGAAAAGTTACTTTTACACAGAGCCTGTCTGCCTTAGCTGTAACTCACCTACCTAACTAATGTTTCCACAGATGTACTGGACAAGCATATTAACTTATTATTTTCTTTTGTTATGGGACTATAAAAAGTTTTTGTAACTGTGTCCACGCGGGAATGAGTGATCTGGATCAAGTCTTGCTTTTGAGTGATGGTCACTTGCCTTTATTTTGGGTGTCTATTTTGTAAAGATGAAGCAGCAAGCAGTTGGAAATTATCAATGTCACTCTGAAGTGCCTGCTAAGTGTCTTTTTTTTTTTTTTTTTTTTTTTTTTTTTTTTTTTTTTTTTTGGTTTTTCGAGACAGGGCTTCTCTGTGTAGCCCTGGCTGTCCTGGAACTCACTTTGTAGACCAGGCTGGCCTCTGGAACGCAGAAATCTGCCTGCCTCTGCCTCCCAAGTGCTGGGATTAAAGGCATGCACCACCACGTCCGGCCTGCTAAGTGTCCTTTACTGGAATTGCAATCAATTTTTAGGATGCTAAGCACAGGAAAGGCACGGTGCTGCAATGGGAAGAAGATGCCTTGGAATTAGGAAGAAATGCCAACGTACTTTAGCTAAGTCACTTTCCAGAAAGTCCTGCTTCTCTCTGGGAAACAGCCTCCTCAGCTGTCAAGCTGAGGGTGGAACTAGAGGGTGGAGAAGCTGACATCAGTAATTAAGGTTCAGAGACATTTCAAAGCTAAACATCACAGCTTCAGGTCATCAAAGACATTTCCTCTGCACTCTTCTGCAAATTACGACTCTGAATAAACAAAGCAGCTAAAATACAAAAATGCAGCAGAAAGACCAGAAAAATCATGTTACTGGAACTTCTAGATTACAGGTATTTTCAATTTCAAAGTGATGGGACTTAGTAGAGAAAAGAAATGCTGAGATCAATCTAGTCTACTCAGTTATCTGATTACTGGGAATTATAGAAAGAGAAGTCAGAGGAGAGGAAATTAACATTGCATAAAAGATTTAGAAAGAGAACTGGGTGTGGTGGTGCACACCTGAAGTCCATGTGCAGACACATGGGAGCAGGGGGTGTTAGATCAGGGTCAGACTTATAGCTACAGAGCAAGTCTGATGCTAGCTTGAGCTTCATGAGACCCTGTCACCCAAAAAGGGAGGAGGCAGTAAGATGGCACAGTGGATAAAGCACTTGCTGAGCAAAGAGATGACTGACATTCAATCCCCAGAATGTGCTTAAAGGTAGAAGAGAATCATCTTCACCAATTGGTCCTTTGACTTCCACACAGCTATGACATAGCACATGTACACCCACTCTCACATATCATACCCATGCTATAATAATAAATACATAAAAATTAGTAATATTTAGAAGAAAAGGACATGATGCACAATGGGTTGGCTCACATCAAGATTTCAGTGCTCTGAAGAGATGGCATATTATATCAGTCTTCTGAGAAGAAAATGAAAATCCCTGAAGGCCCCAGGATCAGAATGACCTCAGAGTAGCAGACAACAAAGGAGCAGAGCCTTCAAGATTCTGTAGGTATTTTGTGTTGCTGTTTGTTGGTTGGTTTTGAGACAAGGCCTCACAATATCAACCTGGATAGACACAATTCTGTATGTGGACAAGGCTGGCCTCAAACAGAGAGAGATCCTCCTGTGCATCATTTCTTAGTAAACAATCACAACAAAGATAGGTCAGTATAAAGTAAATAAATGTGCAAGCCACTCTGATATGTTAGGGCTGCCATAATAAAATACCTTAGGGAGGGTAATGTATACATTACCACAGAAACCTATTGCCCACCTTTGTAGGGGCCATGAAGTCCAAGATCTAAATATCTTGATCTTGGTAAGGCATCTATTGAGACCCTGTTCCTTGTAGAGTACTCACACAGTAGAAGGGGTTCAACAATTCCCAAGGCTTCTTTTAGTTGGACACTGACCACATCCCTAGGGACCTAATCATCTCCTAAAGACCCACATCTTAGTACTTTGGCATTGGAGATAAGGTCTGAAGAAGTGACATTGAAAAGTCACAGTGAAAATCTGTGGAGAGGTGTTCTTCTTACTTATATGTCTACTCTGGGCTGGTTATGTCTGTGCTCCATTTTGTCTTTAGCCCAACTCTGCCTGACTGTAATACACCTGAAATATAAACAGTCATTACGGCTGGGAATAAAAGAGATCAAGGTGGACTTTACGGTGACAGACACACACAGACACACAGACACAGACACACACACACACACACAAATTCCTCTCAAATCTTGTCAGTACAATAGAAGGAACTGAACCAGATGTCAGTGGGCAATATCTTTATCCCAGGAAAAAGAGGAAATACATTTGAACACTTTACTACACCCTACTAATACTATGCCAGCTGTGTATCAGTCTAGAAAGCAGTCTTGGCTGGAACGAACAGAATAGAAACACTGAGGGGGAGAGTTTCACAGGGAGGAAAAAAAGACATTGGCAGATTGTCTGCTTTTCAGAAACACTTGGGGAAAAATGATTAACAAGCCTTAAAGATAGAAAAATTAAGTCCATGAATATAAACCCATATAAAGAAAGGGAAGGAAATAAAATGATAAACCCCAGAAGAAGCCAAAAAGAAACTGTATATGAAAGAAAATTGAGGTTGGGGAGGTCATTTTGCAGTACTTGGATTAAGCCGAGCACCTCTAACATAACAGGTAACTGCTAGGTTCCCCAGTGTATTCATCTTCAGCTCTCAAAGTGGTGTCTTTTTCTCCTGCCCCCACCCCTTTTCTCTCCTCCTCCTCCTCTTCTTCTTCCTCCTCTTTTTCCTCCTCCTCCTCCTCCTCCTCCTCCTCCTCCTCCTCCTCCTCCTTCTTCTTCTTCTTCTTCTTCTTCTTCTTCTTCTTCTTCTTCTTCTTCCTTCTTCTTCTTCTTCTTCTTCTTCTTCTTCTTCTTCTTCTTCTTCTCTCTCTCTCTCTCTCTCTCTCTCTCTCTCTCTCTCTCTCTCTCTCTCTCTCTCTCTCTCTCTCCAGCTTTCTTAGATAAGGTTTTTTTATGTAGCTTTAACTATCCTAGAATTCACTCTGTAGACCAGGATGGCTTTGAACTTAGAGATCTTTCTGCTTCTGTCTCTCAAATGCTATGATCAAAGGTGTGTGCCACAACCACCACCCCTCAAAATGTTTCCAGTTTAAAATGCTTTACTGAACAGTATTTTCAAGACAAAAATGAAAGTACTACTAATTTAACTTCAAACTGTAGAATGATTCTTTTGGGAGGGTGGAAAGAGAAGAAATTACAGGCTTAATTGTAAAAAAATTTGTTTGTCTGCTAATCTGTTTTGATACAGAACAGAGGGTGTGCATATCACAACAGTCATGTGTAGGTCAGAAGACAGCTGTGGTGAGTTGGTTCTGTTTTGCTCTCATGTTGCTCAACTCCACAGGATCTAGAGATCCAACTTGGTTTATAATCCTCGGCACAAGCACCTTTATCCGCTGAACTACTTCATTGGTCCTTAGTTATCAGAGATTTAGAGCCTCAACTATACAAAGTGACTTAAAGTTTAGATATTCCCTTCCTGAGTATAATTTTTGTAAAAGTTCTTTCTGTATGAGCTCCACCAACAATCAATAATACATGTCAGTCAATTCAAAGTATACCAGCAGCCAATACAGTTAAATTAAGAAATTTTAAGACTACAATATAAGTAAGATAATAACAAATATGCATAAGTAAATAAAAGGCCAGTCTCATGACACAGGTCTATAATTCCAATGACTTGAGGCAGGAGAATCACAAGTTCAATCATGACTGTGTTACAGAATGATTTCTGTTAAATCTTGCAACGTAGTAAGACTCTTCATCTAAATATATATATATATATATGACAATTAAAAGAGCCCAGGGAGACCTGGAGATACAGTTCAATCAAAGAACACTTTACCTAGCATATATGAGTCCCAACAACTCCAGTCCCAACACACACACACACACACACACACACACACACACACTATAAGCATAAAAGTGGCCTGGAATGGTGATGTACATATGTGATACCAACACTTACGAGCAGGAGGAATGTGACATCTTAGACAACCTGAGCATATTAGCTATTCTTCTGTTGCTGTGATAAAAGACCATGACCAAAAGTAACTCATAGATGGAGGCACTTATTTTGGTTCTCAGTTCCAGAAGGATCGGATCCTTTTTGATGGTAAAGCATGGCAGCATGCTGTAGGAGCAGGAAGCTTGGAAATCACATCTCAACTGCAAAGAGGAAGCAGAGAGAATGGAAGAGGACAAGGCTATAAATTCTCATATCCCAACACTAATGATGGACTTCCTCCAGCAAGGCTTCACATCCTAAAGGTTACAGCTTCATTCAAATACCTGAGCCTACTGGGAACATTTCTCATCCAAACCACCATACTAGGCTACATGGTGACATCCTGTCTCAAATTTTAAAAAAAAAATAAAAAAATAAAGGTTTTCCCACAGTATAACAGAAAACTGGAAATAACTATACCATAAGTAACTTAAAGTGTTACAATTGGTTACCTTCGGAGAGTAAATGTAAGGGACAGAGTAGACAATGTTTTGTTGATAATGATATTCAAACAGTGAACACTTTACTTTCACAAGAAGAAAAATCCCAATGAAATCCCATTTATATAGCCACACATATATGGTATGCTATCTGTGACTTGCTCATGAAGTCAGCAAAGTGTAAGCATAAGTAATGAAATATGTCTCCTTCAATGAGTCATCTCTGAGGCTTCCAGATATCATAAACCAGGCCTGGCATTCCAACCACCCTGGCAGTAACGCAATACTTCTTTGATGACTCAGAAGTCATTTGGAGGCCTTTGCCTTAGCCAGAGGCCACCTTTTTTGGAGCCCTTCTTTGCTTTCCTAACTGGTGGTCTTGTAAGCACTCAGTCTATGTTGGTTGTTCTAAATATCCCAAAGACTGCTTTCTCATTGATTCTTTGCTCTTCAGCTGTCGAGAAACTCATGGGCTTTGGCCCCTCTGGAGAGGTTTGTGTTGCCTGAAGTAACATGAGGGAAATGAGGCCTGAGGTCTTCACATCCTTAGGGGCAGAGAGAGCCCAAACTAGGATGACTCTAAGGAAGTCAGAATCTAGAGATCTGTGTAGAGAGTCTAGATAAGCTCTCAGCGTCACATAGCTTTTAGGAAATTCTTTCAAAAGACAAGGTTAATGCTAGTGCACATGACTGTAAAAGATTTTACTTGGGAAGCAAAATACAGCCAAACTTTCAAATTTTAACAAAGTATATATGTATGTGATGTATATGTATGTTCATGAATTAAGAGCAATCATTACACAAAAACCCACACTATGGTTGTTTGAATGAAAATGGCCCCCATAGGCTCATAGGAAGTGGCATTATTAGGAGGTGTGGTCTTGGTGGATTAGTATTGTTAGAAGGTGTATGTCACTGGGGGGTTGGCTTTGCTCAAGGCAGGCCCGGTGTCACTCATTCTCTCTTCCTACAGCCTCCTGATCCAGATGTAAAACTCTCAGCTCCTTCTCCAGCCCCATGTCTGCCTGTATACTGCCATGCCAATACCACACTAAACCTCTAAAGCTGTAAGCCAGCCTTGATTAAATGTTTTCCTTATTAAGAGTTGTCATGGTCATGGTGTCCCTTCACAACAATAGAAATGCTAACTAAGACACACGCATACAAATAAATAAACAAACAAGCTAGTGGCCCCACAGTGACACTATTAGGAAATGATGTAACCTACAAGGGTAGGGATCCGGAAGAGAGCCTTAGGCCATTCAAGGAATGTATCCAAGTGAGATTACAGGATGCTGATATTTTTCCCACTACCTTTCTTTACTCTATGGCTTGTAATGGGAACAAGTGTACCCAGTCAGGTTCTTCTGCCAGTGTGCTAACTAACTACAGACCTAAAGCAAGGGGCCATCACTTCTGAATTCCAAAGCTGTGAGCCAAAATTAACCATTTCTCGTGATAAATTAACTCTCCCAAGCATTTTGTTACAGTGAAGGGAAGCTGACCACCCTTATGTCCATCTCTAAGTTATGAGCATTGTCAAAAATTTTAACAGAGAACCATTGACAGCCAGGTGTGGAGTTATGAGCCACAAATCCCAGCAGCTTAAGGGGTACGGGGTATAGGGTGAGGATGGGGGTGGGGGACAGGGAGCTGCATAGTGAGAACCTGGTTTTAAAAAAAAAGCAATCAAAAGTTTGGTCTGCTAGCACAGGCCTGAACCCCCAACTGCTCCCCGAATGGAGAAAAAATTCCAGGCCTGTGTAGGCTATAGCATGAGTCCAGGCCAGTCTGAGCAGCTTAGTGTGTCTATGTCTTAAAATAAAGGCAAAAGGAGAGCAGCAGGTATAGATCATCAGGGTAGAATACTTGCCCAGCACACACCACAATCTAAATTAAATTCCTAGGACCACACAAAAGTAATAAAGATATAAATATGTATATTTAAAAATTTTACATATTATAAAATAAGTAAACTTAGGATTTGTGTAATAAATATATACATTTAAATAAATACATTCATAAATGAAAGAAGGTCCAAGCATGTGGCACACACCTTTGATCCGAGCACTTGGGGGGCAGAGGCAGGTGGATCTCTGAATTTGAGGCCAGCCTGGGTCTATAAAGTGAATTCCTGGACAATCAAGGCCACACAGAAAAACTGTGTCTCAGAAAGAAAGAAAGAAAGAAAGAAAGAAAGAAAGAAAGAAAGAAAGAAAGAAAGAAAGAAAGAAAGAAAGAAAGAAAGAGGAAGGGGAAGGAAAAGAAAAGAAAAGAAAGGAAAGGAAAAAAAGAGGACAATGTCACTCAAATAATTATCTATTATTGTAGACAGATTGCTAGATGAAGCAGTCAGGGAGGATCTTAAATTTAGTCCTGGTTTGCTAACCAGTCAACTTAGGGCTTTGCAAATTCATTTGCCTCCTCCATTTCCCACCTGTGAGATGGACCAGCTGATGAGGGAAGTGTCAGAGTCTTCCATCTGGGTGCGCAGTTGCATAATCTCTAAAGTCATTGCAGACTGTGTTTTACAATGTTTTGTCTTTTGGTTTTGTTTTTATGAGATAGGGTCTCACTCTGTAGCCTTGACTGACCTAGAGCTCCCTATGTAGGCAGGCCTCAAATTCACAAAGCTCCACCTGCCTTTGCCTCTTGAGTGCTGGAATAAGAGCAATGCACACCATACAAAGTTTATTCTCTTTAGTACAGACTGTGATAGGATCCTCCCTTGTCTCCTTGAATCTAGACTCAACTCTCCTTGTTGTCCCAGTATCTTCTGCCAGATACCCCATAAAGAACATCAGATTTATCCTTCTGGGTTAATATTCATTCATCTTCCACAATCAAGTTGAACTTCTACCTTCTCAAGACACCCTTCCACGATTACTAATATAAACTGATCCCCTTTCTGGCTTCCCAAAGAAGGGAGGGAGAGAGGGCACCCATGCTTGTCTCTGAGTCTTGCCATTTATCAGCGATATGACAGGGAGTATGCCACTGTGATTATTGGACTCTTGGTGTGCACATCTACAACGTGAGTCATTTCATGTGTAAAGACAGGCATGCTTTGAGCATCATTCCCATGTGAAGCACAACGCTCTTCTTGGTATTTGTTTCAAGTGCAAACAGACCTTCTTCCATGCTAAGACCATGTAGTTAGGATCATGTTTTCATGGCTCTGTGTTGCAGCAGGGACAGATGGCTCATTCGAAAGCATTTGTCATAGCTCCTCCATTATTTATGTGCCTCCTGCACACCTCTCCCAGGTCTCCTGAGCTCTGTAGAAAGTGTGTGTCTAATCCCAGCTAGCTTTCCCTCCCACAGTACTGCAAGGAGTAGAAAGGACAGCTTCTCTGGAGCTGTCCTGTGCTGTGTAATACATCTGACTGATGTGTAGGTCTGCTTGTGCCAAGCATCTTTTATATGGATAATTTTAGCCTTGAATTTCATGTTTTCTACAAGTTACTAAGAAACAGTTTTATCTTGCCCTGACTTCAAGATTCTGGGCTCTACATTCTATTTCTAGTATATTTTCCCTCTTCCACATCACCAGTGGTAGGGGTCATTTAGGAGAAATGAATTGTTTATCAAAATGCTTTATAATAAGCCTATTACCTTAAAAAAAAAACAAACAATCATGTTCCCAAATCTAGAATCCAGATTTGAAACAATGAATTAGCAAGAACTGAGAGACACTCAGATACTCTATCCCCATTTTATCCCTAAGCACCTAAATACCTCCAGACCATTCAGCTGCAGTAGGAGACTTCAACATGTTATCACTGAAATGTTGCACAGGAACTAGGAAAGCTTGTAATACCAACATAACCCTAGCACCATCCCTGAGAACCAGAAACAACAAAAACAGCCTAGTATGGGTGGTATGTCAGTATACCACACCATCCCAGACCTCAGGAGACTGAGGCATCAGGCTCAACTCTGATTTCTTAGTGAGACCCTGTATCAGGGAATAAGTACTGGGAATAATGGAGTTCTTCCCTAGTATGCATAAATCCGTGGGGTCAATCCTAGCACTGCCAAATGAAGGAATGAACAACCAAACTTGGCACAGGTGAAAATGGAAAGGAGGAGAGTTACATGAGACTTTTCACCACCTCCCCATTGTGATGGTTACCTTGAATTGTCAACTTGAAATAATCTACAATCATGTGATGTCTCTATTTGGATTTTCTGTTGGGGTAACAAAACACTGTGACCAAGCCAACTAATAAGAGAAAGTATTTAATTGTGCTCATTGCTTCAGAGGGTTAGAGTCGATGATGGCAGAGCAAAGACATGGCTATAAGAACAGCTAAGAATTCACATGCTGATCCAAAGCAGGAAACAGAAAGCACACGGGGAATGACAAGGGTCTTTTAAAACCACAAAGTGCATCTCCAGTGATACACCTCCTCCAACAAGGCCACACCCCAATCCTTCCCAAACAGCTCCATCAACTGGGGATTAACTACTCAAACATATGAGCCTATGGGGGCCACTCCTTTTCAAACCACCATACCTGGGAAGGATCTTGGTGAGAAGTAATCTATACTTGGGTTGATCTTTCGCCATGTCTATGGGAGACTGTCTTAACTCAGTGGGGGGAAGACCCAGACCACTATGAATTACACTATTCCCTAAGCAAGCAGTTCTGAACCGTAAGAGAATAGCTCCATCTCGATCAATAGAGTTTGGCACAAGTGAACAAGCCAGTACGCACACATTCCCATCTCTGGCCCTGACTGTGAATGTGCTGTGAGCATCTGTTTCTGCCTGGTGACTTCCCTGCTAGGATGTACTGTCATCTGGATTTTTGAGCTCAAATAAATCCTTCCCCCACTTAAGTTAGGTTGCTTTTTGTCAAGGTATTTTATCACAGAAACAGAAATAAAATTAGCATACCCATACTGAAAAGTTAACAGGTTGCTCTTTAAACTGTCATATCAAGATACAATATGCTGCTAAGAGAGGCAGAGGAAAATGACAGGAGTCAACAAAAAGTTCAGAGCTGTCACCTCCGAGGAGAAAGAGATAGGGAAAGGCTGAGGGGAGACTTCCTGTTTCCCAAGAAGCCTTGCAGAAAGCTTCAAATGCGATGCTTTTGTGACTTCAATGAGCGATAAATGAAAGGAAAACAAATCCGCATAGGCAAGGTGAAGTCTGTAGCCTGGATTGTCTCTCACTGACTTCCGGAGGAAACAGCTGTTTGGGAAGGCCCACCTCCCCCATCCTACACTCCCTTTTCTTCCTCCCTCTCCCCCTCCCCAACTCCTATCCCCTTCCCATTTCCACCAGCCACAGATTGAGAATTCCAGTGAACTAGCTGGGCTCATGTTCCCTTCCCAGATTTTCGGGATGTAGAACCGGCTCCTTCCTGAGAGTCCAGCTGCCTTTTAGTCTTCTGGGGCTTGTGGGATGGGAATGGGGGAGGGGGCGGTGTTGCAGGCTGTGGGTGTGGCAGGCTCTGGCCGGAGCAGGCAGAGCTGGAATACAGAGTGGGTCCTCATGAAGGAGTGCTCAGTGACTTTCTCACCACTGGCCGGCTCACCCCCCTCATCAGCTTCTAGGAATCTAAGCAAACAAATTCCACCCCTGTTGGAAGCAGCAAATCTTAGTTTATGGGTGAAATCTGCCAGTGCCTACAGCAGAGAACAATTTCTCTCCTTACACAGACTCCTGAAGCTCTGGCCGGTGGCAGCTGTTGTCCCATTAGGAACACATTTTCCACGGTGTAACCCACCCTGCCACCCGCCGGGCGACCACCAGCTTCAGCTCTACAGCCAGAAACAGCTGGAATGGGTCACTCAAATCCACAGGACTGTGGCGCCTAGAGAAATATTAGCCCCCAGATACAATGTCCCCTGCGCTGAGTGAATAGGAGAAAGAAGATTGTGGCTGGGAAGAGAGGTGAGTGAATGGTTGTTATGGGTCCTTCCAGTGGGCCCTGCTCCCACACACATATTCTCTGCCCCCAAACTCAGGCACACCCATGCATAGACACGTTTCTGACCAAACACACATGCACACCCACCCAAACACACAGGTTCCTACTCACAGGAACATGCTTATCTACCTGTACCATGGCCCCTGTTCCCACACACATTCACACACACACGAAGACACAGGACCCTGCTTCCACATACAAATGCATCCACATAGATGCCCATGCCTCTGCTCTCACATACATACACACCTACAGAGACGCACGTGCCCTGTTCCTACACATGCACACCCACAGAAACACACAAGTCCCTGGTCCCACACACATGCTCTTACCCGCAGAGGTCCCTGCCTGTACACACATGCACAGACATAAGCCCCTGATCCCACATATACACACACCAATACAGACACACAAGCCCCTTCTCCCTAATGCATGCATACCTACAAAGACTCATGCTCTGTTCCTGGAATCCTCAGAGGCACTAGACAAAGCCTAATCCCTCATCCTGACACATGCAAGATCACCTGTGCTTAGCCACAGACAAGAAGGAAATACTCTCCCAAGCATAGAGTGGACTCATCCTTTACTACTATTCTGAAGCGAGTAAATCATATTCTAAACTGTGTGTTTTATAGATAACATGGTGAGATTCAGGAGACAACAATATTCTCTTTACAACTCTTCCTAATCTGCCTTCTCTGCCAGTATCATTCCTAAAAGCCTGGCTTGAAGATGCTGTTCTGTTTGAACATCCCCACCTTAAACATTGAGTCTGATCCTGTCCCGGCAGACTGTCCACTGGCCTCAGTGTGCCAGACTGCATTTTTAAAAATCCCCGGAAAGCTCCTGCATTGTGAGCAGGTCCTGCTGACCAGGCTGAGTTTTACAGCCCAGCTCCCCAACAATGCCATTTATTGCACACGAAAGATCACAGCAGCAGATGTGGGCGGCCTCGCTCTGGCCTCTTGAAATTGCATCTGTTTTGAAATTTGACTCGACTTCAATCCGAAGCTGACCATAACATCCATGGCATCGGTGGGAGGTGTTTACTAGATAAGCTTTTGATATTTGATGTTCGCTAATCATATTAAACGCTTGAAACAAAATCCCAGCTACAATAAATCCTCACAATTGTACACGAGGCAGGAAATGCTGGCGGGCCCTGCCTGGGGTGTGATCAGATCTCGGTGGCTCAGAAAAGAATCTGGGTCTAGAGGTCAAGAAACAAGAGACCTGGGGAAACCTTCTCCCACCCACACTAGAGCTGGAACTCCCCAGGGTCTTGCCCATACTAGGTGAACATTCTATCATTGAGCCATCTGTCCAGTCCCCCCAACTCTGTGTAGCTGGCATCAAGAAGCTGCAGATTTTCCATCTGTAAAATCATGGCTCAGACATTTAAGGAGATTTGCCCTAGTTACAGTGCCAGGGGTAGACAGGGACACGAAGAGCCTTCCCAGGGCACAATCAGAGGCAGATACGTGGGTAGTCACCTGGTTCTTAGGCTTTTCAGTAGCTCAACCTGACTCCTCATTCAATGTTAACGCCATGACCGCTGAGTACTTTAGTATCGTAGGTGGACAGAAGACAGGTATGTCCTTAAGAGCGACTGCTGACTCCCTTCTCTGGTGGAAGTGGCTCCAGAGGCCATCTGAGCCACTGCCTCTTTCCTGGACAGAGTTCAGCCTCTACCCATACACACTACATATCAAACTAATATTGTCTCACCAACCCGATTCCATTCCTACCCAATCCCATCAAGGTAGGCAGATCCCTTGATTCTCTACTTCAACCATAATCATAATTTTAGGCTTAAAATCATACTTCAAAAGAAATGAGAGCCTGGGAACTATAGCTCAGTGATAGATCACAGGCTTCCTATGCATTAGACCTCAGCTTCCAGCCCCAGTAGCAAAATAACAACCAAATAAAACACAAATTCCAGAGGATCTAGGACTGCTCTCTGGTACCTCCACTATTCTCAAACTGCCTGGTTTTACCATTACACGGCTCCAGTTCTTAGAACAAAGCCAGCATCTGATCCTTAATTATCCCTATGAAACTGACCTAGTAACAGTACAAGCAGTGCTTGCAAATGTAACCTCCCAAGTCAGTCCATCTATGTAAAGGGACCATGAAGCCAAAGAACATTGAAGATTCTGTAGCATCGGGATCCTTATAGTAGAATGAGGTTGTTGTCTCTAGCCAAGGCAGTTTCCTTCACATCCCTCCAGATCCTGACTATCTAGTTCTACTAAGACTCCCAGGGTTTCTCTGAGCCCTGTGAAACATCTACTTAATAACAATGGGAAACTTTTGCTTAGAGCTAAGAAATTTCAAGTGTTCACAAAAGTGGCACCAAGCACGTGGAAGACCAGAAGAGAACACTTAAGCTCACCTTCCTAGGAACCCATCTGTCAGTTGTGTAAGCCCTACCCCAAATGATCTTTATTTACCTCCGCCTCTTAGAACCTGGGAAGGCCACCAGTGATGTGCTGTAGTGACTGGCTGCTTGATTTGTTCCATTCTCCTTGGTGCCAGCACAGGCCAGTAGTGGAGCTGTCTCCTCCTTGGGACTAATCTAGCATTTGCTCACAAAATGAAGGCTTGCCTACTAGGCCATTCTTTTAACCAAACGGGCCAATTTAAAACCAGGCACATTACAGCTAGGGCTAGCAATCAGTGAAATTCTCTCAGCAACAAGGAAAAACGTAGCTCAGACTCCAGCTTTCTAGTGGCTAAGAACCCCCAAATAGGAGCCAATTGATACTGAGCCCTTCCCTAGCAGCAAACCCTCCTATTCATAGGCTTATGTTTGAATCTCTGTGCCTGCTGTGCTGTGGCTAGTTTTAGAAGTTTGCTTCAAGTGGAGCATGGTGGCACATCCCTTTATCGTAGCACTGGGAGACAGACAGAGAGAGGCAGATCTCTGAGCTCAAGGCTAGCTTGGTCCACATAGTGAATTCCAGGACAGTTACAGCTACATAGAGAGAACCTATCGAGAGAGGAGGGGCAGGAGGGAGGGAGGGAGGGAGGGAAGGAGGGAGGGAGGGAGGGAGGGAGAGAGAGAGAGAGAGAGAGAGAGAGAGAGAGAGAGAGAGAGAGAGAGAGAGAGAGAGAGAGAGGAGATAAAAAGGACAAAACCAATTTCACATCTTTAATAGATAAAACCCCAAAATCCCAAAATCTTTTTTTTTTTTTTTTTGGTTTTTCAAGACAGGGTTTCTCTGTGTAGCCCTGGCTGCCCTGGAACTCACTCTGTAGACCAGGCTGGCCTCGAACTCAGAAATACCCCTGCCTCTGCCTCCCAAGTGCTGGGATTAAAGGTGTGCACCACCACTGCCCGGCAAAAAACCAAATTTTAAAAGGAATAAGAAAACAGGATTTAAACCTGAGCCTGAACTTTAGATTTGGCCATGAAAACTACTCATGGTTCTCTTGTCCCCAAAACTTTAAACTTAGAAATTAAGCCATTTTATCATTTTGGAAACTGATGCAGTCTAGATGTAATGGTATGCATCTTTAACCTCAGTTTTCGGGAGGCAGAGGCAGGCTGATCTCTGTGAGTTTGAGGCCAATCGTGTGTGTGTGTGTGTGTGTGTGTGTGTGTGTGTGTGTGTGTGTGTATGTCTGTGTCTGTGTCTGTGTCTATGTGTCTGTATCTGTATGTATTTGTCTGTGTAAGTTTTTTCCTTATAAGACCAAGGTCTTGTAGTTTCTGGAAAATCCTAGAAATTGCTATGAACCCCTAGTGTAGTGAGAGCCTCTGGGAAGTTGAAATAGTTACAAGGAGTTAGTTATGAACCACCTGATGTAGATACTGAAAACCTATCTGCAAGAATATTATGCACTGAACTGTCTCTCTAGCTCCAAACTAAAGGAATTCAGGGCATTGATGTGATATGAGTGAATTCAGCAGGATCTAACCTAATCAATAGATATAGCCTTTCATAATATGATGACATCAAGGGTTAGGGGGAAAAGTAGATGGTAGGAAAGAATGTGTGCCGGAGAAGATGAATCATGTTCCCAGTCCCTTCCCCTCTCCTCTCTGCTCTCTGCTCTCTGACTGCAATGATCTAAGATGTTCTCCTTACTATAATGGGCTAAGTAAGCCCTCTGAAACCATAAGCCAAAAGATGTCTTTTATATCATCAGTTCTTTTCTATAGCTATTTTGTAGCAGAAAAAGTCTGGCTAACACTTAAGTTTAACGTTTTATCAGGATTATTTTCAAATTCCCAACAGTTCAAAGACACTTAACATCTTTAGTGTTTTTCTATGTATAGCTGTATTTCCCTTGCTTTGTGACATTGTCTTCACAATTGTAATTAAATGTCCAATTTTATATCCAACTTTATATGTCATTTCTCCTTAATATAACATAACCACTTCCCTGTGTTTTTAGTAGATTCCATAAACATCCTTTCAATTAGTATAAAAACATCTATTATGAGGATATAGCAATGTGAATCCCCCATTCTAGGATCTTTATCTTGTTTCCAATTTTCCCATAATATATAAACAATACTGTAACATCCTTGTTTATGCATCTATTTCCTTTAGAAATTTTTTCTGAAGTAGAAACACTAGGTCAAAGGGAATAAATGGTTTAAGATTATTGATTTGAGAAAACAGCAGTAAGTATACTTCAGAGCTAGTTGGTAGAATACTTTTGTGATGTACACAAATTCCTGGGTTCTATCCCCAGCACCACTCAAACTAAGTGAGATATAGTGCATGCCCCATTTCCAAGAACTTCAGAAGAACATGGAGGAATATCAAAAGTTCAAGGTTATACTTAGCTACACAGCAAAGATGATAACAACTTGGGTTATGAGATCTTGTCTCATAAAATAAATACATGAAGTACTATGAAGATGATTCCAGCAGTAAAGCAATTTCCTTGAGTGTGGGAACCTGGATTTGAATCGGCAGCACCCAATTAAAAAGTCATCACAGATAAACAGGAGGATCTCTGAGTTGAGTGGTCAGCTAGTCTAGCTGGATCCATTAACTACAGAATCAATGAGAGATCTTGTCTCAAAAAAGGTGAGCATAAAGGCACTTGCCGACAACCTGAATTTAGTCCCAAGGGACTCTCATGATAGAACTGACTCCCCTGACTTCAGCATAAACACACACACACTAAATGTAATATAAAATGAAGGTGGAGAGGAATGGAGAAAGACACCCAATAACAACTTCTCACATCCATGAACACAGGCATACATATGCACATGTACAAACCTGCATTCATACACTATCTATACATATACTTTAAAGATTGCACACAGTATCAAAACAGGAAGACATGTTCCAAATCACTGGTTTAGAGTCTACACTCTCCAGGTAAGGAAGAGCCAAAGGTACCACATAATTGTGGTCAATAGTCACTGCCAGTTCAACCCAAGAGCCCCTCTCCCTCCTGTTCACATTTGGCTCACTTTTCAAAACATGGTCGCATTTAGCTTTCTTCTGCTTCTCTTGGCCATTTCTTCTTATAGAAAAAGCCACCAAGACACAAAGCTCAGAGGTAGTTATTTGCATCTCTTTGCCTAACTGTTAGAATTAGTCATGGTTTGTGCCTCGACAAGGACTGACTCTCAACACTATGAAGCACCTCTAGTGATGTCCCTCCAGCCCCACCCTCATTCCATCCACACACAGCTGGGACTGCACCCCTTGGAGACCGTCACCTTGATCCTTAACAGAATAAATGTGGAAATAAGCTCCCTGGGTTAGCCCAGCCTCTCCAGAAACCAGATTCTTCATTTCTTACCTCTTCATGAGGGAAAGGGTCAGCTGTTCAGTCAGAGACCCAAGTTCTATATAAACTTCCACAGGCAAAGAGAAGCCACAGCATAGTAGGTAGACTGAGTCACATTCTGAGAATTAGGACATGGAGAATGTGGTCTCCCAGGGGTAACCTGTAAGACCTTCTTCCTTTCCTAGTGATTATAATTTGACTCTATCTACCTACCCCCAAGTGGTCATCCATCAATCAGGGGCAGGCAAAAAGGTGAGAATGCAAGGGACAATCAGAAATGGCAGTCCCCTCCTCCAACAATGGCTCCAAGCTAACCAGGACATCTTTGCCAGGAAGCAATATGTACAAAGACACTGAGCCTAACTGTGTAATTATGCTGGGATCCTTTCTAATAATTAGCTTTCCCTTTCGAGAAAGGCAAATAATTATCTTTCTACACAGATCCCAGACAGCACATTCAGAAGTATCTATCCACACATCCGGGGCGGGGGATTGGGAGGGGGTACCACCCAAGAGAGCACAAGGACAATTTGGAGGCTGTAAATGTTCTCAAAATGTATTTGCAGATAATGCAAGGCATTTGGTAGTATGGTGACATTTGATGTTTTCCTGGGACATTTGCAAAGGACATCCTGGGATAACCTGTCAAGAGAAGATGGTCAGCATAGTGTGCACATCCCCAGGGCACAGTGGATGAGTACAGCTCAGAGACCATGCCAATAGACTGGACAATCCTTGTGGCAAAATGCAATACTCAATCAAGGGTTGAAGCCTCCTTCATCTCTCCCCCCACCCCTTCCTTAATGACAAGGCCCTTCCATAGCCCATCGTCTTTATGACTTTAAAGCACAACTCTCTTCCCATCTTTCCTTCACCAGTTAGGTTTCTTCTTTAACCTTCCAGAGGCCTTCAAGGGTAATGCTATCCATCAGGTCCTGAGTCTTCTTTGACCATTCGCATACACAGTCCCAGCCCCTTCCAAGGACACCCTAGAGAAGTGTTTTGTCTTCCTCATCACAAAACTTCCCAGGTGGCAACCTCATCATTGACCACACTAAAATAAGTTTCCTCCTGGCAGAGACCACCCTGAATTCACTTTTTATCTCCTAAAAATGTTTAGCAAAGCCTTTGTGGAATGAATATATGAAAACAACTCATTGGCTGACAACTCATTCTTTGTAGATTGCAAATGACAAACATAAGTAGATAAGCACAGCAATGAAAAAAAAAAAACAATGACCCTATTTATGACCCTTTTTGGATCATAGTAAATGGGGCCAAAGTGGGAAGCTAAGAGAAGGGGCTGTGACTCCACCCACTGCAGAGGGAACTCTAGGTAGATTCCTAGAACATTGGCACAGGACACCAACAGATCTGGCAGGCTGCCTGTAGGCAAACCCAAATTTTCTGAAGAGGTCCAGAGACAAGTGTCAATACCGTAATCTAGAGCAGACAAAGAGGCTGCATTTGGCTGCTGTTTAATGCTTCAATGGAATTCCCCATAGCCAGTAATTGGCATTTCTATAGGAGGAAGTAGATTGAAGCTTTCAAACTACTCACTGTTGCCTAATAAATTTCTTGTGACCATTTACATCCATCTCAATAAGTTCAGCTTTGGCTTTAGGGTGCAGCTTTTTTCCTCTAGGTGGAACACGCCTAGAGTCTACCTGCCATTAACTTCCTGGTGGACTGTGATTTTCCATGTGTTATGTTCTTAACATTAGCAGTAATGGAGCAAACCCCAGGGAACTACTCCATTCTTATTTGTACAATTTAGGAAACAGGGCTGGGCATGTAGCTTTGTTGGTACAGGGCTTCTCTAGCATGAGTGAAGCTCTGGGCTGAATCTCCAACACCATATAAATTGTGGAACACACGTTGTGGTGTCCCAGGCTGCCCAGGAACTTGCTTTGTACCCTATTTGGGGGTCCCCATCTCATAAGAAGACATCCTGTCTCAAAAACTAAACTGAAATAAAGGGACAAATAAATTGAGTCTTTCATTGCTTTTAAAAACTCACCACGCTAGGTGATAGTGATACACACATTTAATCCCAGCACTTGAGAGGTAAAGGCAAGCAAATCTCTGAGTTCTGAGTTCAAGGCCAGCCTGGTCTATGGATTGAGTTCCAGGACAGCTAAGACTACACAGAGAAACCCTGTCTCAAAAACAAACAAACAAAACTAACAACAGCAACAACAAAGAACTCCACCTTACCAAAATCTTTCTAGTATCTCTGTCTCTTCATTCTTCCCTAGGTCTTGCCTAGGTCTTGACTCATGAACTCCTGCCTATGCTGTAACATTTCTCTCCCACTCCTTTTCTGAATTACTTTATCTGTGTGGGCATTTTGCCTGCATGGATGCTTGTGTATCACATCCACATCTGATGCTTATTGGTCAGAAGATGCATCAGTCCTCTGGACCTGGAGTTACAGACAGAGTCACCATACAGGTACTGGGAATTGAACCCAGGTCCTCTAGAACAGCAACCACTGTTCTTAACTGTTGAGCCATCTCAGCAGCTCCTAAAAGACCTTTGGAAAATACGAGAAGTCATCCTACAATTGGCTCAAAATAAGGACACATTCCATGTTTTTGTCCCTATTGGGACCATGGGCCTTATCTGACAGTGAAGACATGGCATGTGCCTTCACTTCAGCTATGAGGGGAAGTGGCTACAGTACAGGCAATTGCAGAGACCTTGTCAGAGAAGAAAAATCCTGTGCTGTAGGAAGGAAGGGTTACTACACAAACGAGGTACTGGGGTCAGCATGTGGAAAAGAACAGAGAGTTGGATGTTCCTGTAGAACAGTGGTTCTCAACCTCACTGGAGCTGCGACACTTTAATATAGTTCCTCATGTTGTAGAGACCCCCAAATAAAGAATTATTTTAGTTGCTACATCATAACTGTACTTTTGCTACTGTTACAAATTGTAAATATCTATATTTTTGATGGTCTTCCTGAGCTGTGGAAAGGTCATTTGACACACTCCTCTCCAAGGAATCATGACCCACAGGTTGATACTGCTGCTGTAGAGGGCAAGGTGTTCGGGAGGGAAGGGTCCAGAGGTAATGGGGAAGACAGAGACAAACCAGGTACCTGAGTAACTCCAGGAGAGGGTGAAATTTTTCAAGTAAAGTCCTTCATTCCTTCCATATAGGCTCTTACACTTTGAATGTGGATGAGGCAGGAAGGCTCGTTCAAAGCTTTTAATCAAAAGAGGGACTTAAATACCTCCCATGAAACCAATCATATAGGCTACCAAAACTTGGGTAGCCAAGTGCTTCCAGACTATGAACTCTACCATTCCCATGGCACCCTTCTAGGTGTCTAGCTAACCACAATAGCAGTTTGGAAGCTGGACTCTAGGTAGGAAAGATCAAAGTCTCAAATGACCCCTTCTGTGATGAGTGACAAAATGCTTATGAACTGGAAGAGAAGAGAGCCACGGGCATGAGGAAACAGAGGCAAATGTTTTCCTCCTGAGTAGGCACAAAGGGAGCCAGGGGAAGGAAACAAAGCTGGCCAGCTCAGACTGGAAGGACACAGTGCTGTGGAGAGCAGTCCAGCCTGGTCTTTGGCCTGGGAGTTAATGTAGGCTATAAAACAATAGGAGCACTGACCCAGCTGCAGCGCTGGGCTGAGAACACAGTTCAGTCAGAGCAGCCTGACCCTGGAGAGGTTAACCAGATCAAAGCCACTGTTGACCACCTAGTGCACCAAAGCCCCTAAACTGCTAGAAATTGATGTTTCCCTAGTTACCTTTCCAGGTAATCTTAGACCAAAGGCAGGAGCCACTGAGCTAAGGGAACCCCGTTTGTCACCATCTGACTTGTTCCTGTTAGAATCCACCAACTCACCTCTCTCCCCAGCTCTCTCTCTCTCTCTCTCTCTCTCTCTCTCACACACACACACACACACACAATATGTGGGTACTTTCCTGTTCTGTCTTTGGTGGCAAGAATAACAGCCAGCTCTGAACTTTATATGGCTTTTGTTTTGTCTATTATAAAAATCAGACATACCCATTTTCAAAGATAGGGGTAAAAGTAAGGAAAATAGTCAACCTAGAAATAAGCACTGAGGCCAGCCGTGGTGGCGCACGCCTTTAATCCCAGCACTCGGGAGGCAGAGGCAGGCGGATTTCTGAGTTCCAGGCCAGCCTGGTCTACAAAGTGAGTTCCAGGACAGCCAGGGCTACACAGAGAAACCCTGTCTCGAAAAACCAAAAAAAAAAAAAAAAAAAAGAAAAGAAAAGAAAGAAGAAAAAAGAAAAAAGAAAAGAAATAAGCACTGGCTAATGTGTTTTCTGTGTGTAACCAACCTCTCTGAATTTGTTCTTACACAGCTGCAGTCATTTCTGATTATCATTTCTTACTGTGCATGTCACATCTTTTTTCCTAATACTTAATTATTTTTTAATTGTACTCATGTCTTTTAGTGAGTATACAAAATAATGCATTATAAGATTTTCATGACTCTCTCTTATTTTATGGTCTTTGTATATCATTCTATCATTGGTAATATTCATTTCCCATTGCCCTCCATATCCCTCCTATCCCTTCCTGCTGATCCTCTTTCTTCTCCCAATTAGTGTCTGCTCTGACTTTATGTTAATATAGTTTCAGCAAAGAGAAACCACACAATATTACCTTTCTGAATGTGATTTAGTTCTCTTAATAGAATGACTACCAGTTCTATCTATTCTTCTGCAATATACAAAGCACCATTCTTCTTTGCAACGAAATACAATTTTATTGTGTATATATAGTTACCAAATTCTCTTCATATACTTCTCTATTGATTGCTATCTAGGGGCTGCTTCTGTGTAGGGGTAGTTCTGATGCTAAGGTCCTGATCCCCAATTGATTCTTCATATACTAGTAATGATGCCATAGGCCAATTGCTGGGCAGAAGGAATAGGAAGGACTTCCCGATCCCTACAGGCAAGCGGGCAGACACAGGAGAGAAAGGAAAGGATAGTTTACCATGCCTGGGGAAAGAAAAGCCAACCAGCCATGTGAGATCTTAAGCAGATCTCAAACTGCTTCTGTAGGTGGGAGGTTGGGGTGTTGAGCTGGGACTAAAGGAAGCTGAACAGCTGAGATTGAAGGAAGATTTAGGGTGCTGAGCTGGGAAGGGCACAGTAGCTGAGGTAGATTGGGGAGCCCAGAAGTGGAGCCGATAAGGCAAGTTGAAATTGAACAACTTTGTGTCTGTGTTTTTCATCCGTGGATCCAATACTCTCCAGGCAGGATCTGGTAGCAGGGTTTTGTTTCCTGAGCTGAGGTGGGATAGCAAAAGCTACATGCAACAGTTTGGGGTCTTGGCTCTTGTTCAACAATAAACATGAACGTGTAGATGTCTCTGTGGTATGGTGACTTACAATGGGTTTGGGGTATAGCTGGGTCACATATAGTTAGTTCTATTTTTAGGTTTTGGAAGAATCTCCACACTGATAATAATAGCTACATCTGTTTGTACTCTTTCCCAAGCAGTAAATACAGATTGCTAATTTGCCCTTCTTATCAGTATTTTTTGTCATTAGTTTATTATGTATTTATTTATGTGTGTATGTATATATGCATGCATGTATGTATGTATGTATGTATGTATTTATTTATTTATTTATGTTTTGAAATAAGAGCTTCCTATGTAACCCAGGCTAGTCAGCTAGCCTGGAACTTACTATGTAGCCCAGGATAGTCTCAGACTTGTGATCCCCTTGTCTCAGCTTCCCAGTTGCTGACATTGCAGGAATGGTCCACCATTCTGTCAGCTAGGCTCCAGTTTGTCTTCTTGATGGTAGCCATTCTGAATGGTTAAAGATGTTGAATTTTTTGTTGTGGTTGTTTTATTGTGTTTATTGACAATTTGGATTTCTTATTTTGCAATATGTCTGTTCAGTTCATTTACCCATCTGTTAATTGGAAGATTTGGGTTTAGTTTTTTGTTTGTTTGTTTGTTTGTTTGTTTTGGAGAAGTCTTTAAGTTCTTTATATATTCTACATACAAATCTCTTATCAGAAGTATGCTGGACCAAGAATTTCATCTATTCTGTAAACCCTGGCATATTTTGACTTAATAGAATATCCTAAGAATATTCTCATATGATTGCACGTAAGCCATAAGCACACTATTTAATATCTACCTCAGGTTTCACTAGTCATGTCTACAGGAGCATAAAATGGCAATAATATGATTAAGCACCAGGTTTGATTTTGTTTGAATAATTTATCAGTGTGTGTGTGTGTGTGTGTGTGTGTGTGTGTGTGTGTGTGTGTGTGTGTATGCGCGCGCAACATAATATCTTTACTGGCTGAGCCGTCTTCATTTGTTTTTTGTTTTGTTTTGTTTTTTTAAGACAGGATTTCTTATGTGTGAAGCTAGCCTGTGCTCCCCTTGTAGACCAAGTTGGCTTTAGAATTATAGCAATCCTCCTGTTTCAGTCTTCTGAGCACCAGGATTATAGGCATGTGCTACAGTAACCAGCTCTTCTAATAACTTTTTTGATGATGCAAATATTTTTATGATAAGCATCTCCTGTACAAAGTTTTGTCTACATATCTGGTCATTTCTTTGCAGTACATTCAAAGACACATAATGGAATGCTCCAGTCAGAAATAATGAACATTTTGGAAGATTTTTTTCCAAGACAGGGTTATTCTGTGTTACCTGCCTGTCCTAGAACTTGCTCTGTAGACCAGGGTGGCCTAGAACTCAGACATTTGCCTGCTCCTGCATCCAAGTGCTAGAATTAAAGGCATGTACCACCACTGCCCAGCTTGGAAGAAATTTTTATTTAAACCTTAAAAAAAATAGTAAGAATCAATGGGTGGGGACTGCGAGACTGCTCAGCATTTATGGGTATTTACTGCACTTGCATAAAACCCAGGTTCCATCCCCGGCACCCATATAGCAGCTCTCAGCCACCTGCAATTTCTGTTCCAGAAGATCCAACTGCCTCTTGAGGCCATCACTGAATCTCACATGTACAGAGTAGACATAAACTCTTGTTGGCTTATAAACATACACATAAATTAAAGATAGATAAATCATTAAAAATAAAGCAAGAGCTATGGTGACCAGTGTAAGAACAGATACCAGTCATATGGCCTCTATTCTTGGACTTGCTGTAACACACACATAAATGCACACACACATACACACCTCTAAACTCCATGGCAAGTGGGCCATCATGTAATAAAAAAACACACTATAATTTTGAAGACTATGTAATAGATATCACATGAGCGCTTATTCACCCATTCGAAAGTCATTTGTGTCATGTTTGTTCTGGGATCTATTTCCCTTGGAGAGCAGTAGTTTGATCTTGAATATGGGTCCCCATCACCTTACCCACTAGCTTGCTTCCTGCCTCTGTGCTTTCCTTCCTTGCACTATCATCAGCCTGGAAAGCCTCTCCCAGCCAAAGATTTCATGAAGTTTTAAAGGCCATATCCACGCCCACTCCAGACATCTCCCCAGCCTTCCTCAGTCTACACTGAATTCCATTTGTACCCATTATAATGATCACAACTGTCTATGTTCCTGAGATATGATTTGTCAGACCCAGACCTTCACATAGAGTGAAAACTCAGGAGGAATTTGATGAATCCATCAAATGCCATATTTTACCCTATCCCACTGTCTTAGACACTGTGTGCTGCCATAACATAATACTTGTGACTGGGTAACTTTTATAAAGTAGAAATGGACTGGCTGACAGCCCTGGGAGAAATCCAGCCTCCGTCATCAGCATTTGAAATCATGATCTTCTCGTTTCTCCACCATGGAGAAGAGAACCAGAGGAAGAGGAGACTCACCCACATGCATGGTCACAAATCAATTCTCTTGACATGAGATGGTACTCTCATGACTACACATCTTTTAAAGATCCCATCTTCCAACATCATCACAAGAACAGTAAAAACTGTAGTGACCTTGCAGGGGACAAGCCTTCAAATCATAGTACCTACTTAGTTATGTCTTCTGTGCTACTCTTAACTCTTCAAATAAACTTGACATTAACACTTAAAATCTGGTATTGGATGATGAAGATCAAACCCCAGCTTCACTGACCTGTGTTGGCCTTGTGGCCTAGAACATCCTCCATTTCATCTTTGAAAGTACAAATGGTAACCCAGAAGGTGGTGACCTGACACGCCTTTAATCCCAGCACTCACGAGACAGAGGCAGGTGAATCTATGTGAGTTTGAGGGCAGCCTGGTCTACAAATCGAGTTCCAAGACAGCCAGGGTTACACAGAGAAACCCTGTCTTGAAAAAACAAACAAACAAACAAAAAACCAAAAAAAAACACAACAAAATACAAACAAACAAAAAAGAAAGAAAAAAGGGCCAGAGAGATGGCTCAGCAGGCAAGAGCATTGGCTGCTCTTCCAGAGGTCCTGAGTTCAATTCCCAGCAACCATGTGGTGGCTCACATCCATCTGTAATGGGATCCAATGCCTTCTTCTGGTGTGTCTAAAGAGAGACAGTGTACTCACATACATAAAACAAATAATTTTTTAAGAAGAAGAAGAAGAAGGAAATGGAGGAGGAGGAGGAGGAAGAAGAAGGAAGGAAGGAAAGATGGAAGGAAGGAAAGAAGAAAGAAAAGAGAATAAGGAAAGCAAAGCAAAGAAAAGAAAAGCAAAGAAAAGAGAAAAGAAAGTGCAGACCATAATCCCATCTCTTTTGGGGATTTTTATGGGGTTGTTCTTGTTTTGTCTTGTTTTTGCTTATTTTGACAGGGTTTCCTGAAGCCTGGACTGGCCTCAAATTCATCACATAGACCAGGATGGACCTCAAACTTCTGAGCCTTTTGCCTCTGCTTTTCTGGGTGCGAGGATTGCATCCTTGTAACATCATGTCCTTTTTTATGTGATGCTAAAGACTGAGCCCAAGCCCTCATAGAGTTCTATGGTAGACAAGAACTCTACCAACCAAACTACATTCCTCTTTTTATTTAGTTGCTAGGCTGACCTTGAATTCACTCTGCAGCTGAAACTGGCCCTAAACTTCTGATCCTCCTGTCTCTGGAGGATTCCTAAGTGCTGGGATTCCAGGCATCCGATCAAACCTGGCTCTCTTTTTCTATTTCTGTAATCATAAAGTATGTTGTACCAAGAAGGAAGGACTCCAAAGGTAAAGGGCACAGGTGCCATTATAAAGGATTGGCTGCAATTTAAAATGATACACTTTGAGCATGAAAAACAAAACAACAATAACAAAAACCAAAGGACTGAAATGTAAAATATGAAACAATTTATGTGTTCATAATTTTTAAAACCTCATTGTTTAGTTTACAATTTGTTTGTGATTCAAAGTCTTTCTGAAATTGATAAAGGATACATCTGGCATTTAAAAAGAGAATTAGGGGCTGGAGAGATGGCTCAGCGGTTAAGAGCACTAGCTGCTCTTCCAGAGGTCCTGCGTTTAATTCCCAGCAACTACATGGTGGCTCACAACCATCTGTAATGGGATCTAATGCCCTCTTCTGGTGTGTCTGCAGAGAGCAACAGTGTACTCACATAAAATAAATATTTAGAGAGAGAGAGAGAGAGAGAGAGAGAGAGAGAGAGAGAGAGAGAGAACTAAGCATACAACATACATATTGTACATTTATTTGTTAGCACATACCGGGTAGCTAGTAATGTTATGCTCTACTAAACAATGAGAACAGGAAGTGAGCTATCTTTCTTTTTAATTCTTTCCTACCTTCCTTCCTTCCTTCCTTCCTTCCTTCCTTCCTTCCTTCCTTCCTTCCTCCCTCCCTCCCTTCCTCCCTTCCTTCTTTTGATTAGTCATCTCCCATTCACTGACAGCTTTAGCTTGATCTTAGTAGGTGTTTAACAATCACATGTCTGTCAGTCCCCATGTCAAAACACAATGAAGGTTCCCCATGGGTAAGATGAAGAATTTCCCATGGAAGGAAGAATTTTCCATAGAGGAAGAGCTCTTGGAGGCAGCACTGTGATGCAGGCAGACACTTCCTCCCTACCTCTCCCTGCCTCTCTTCTTTAATAGGAGCACAGGAAAGACTCTGCTATAAGAAAACCCATCATTAGAACCAAAGAGTGTATAGCCAACATCCCACAGACTTCCTCATTTTACAGATGAAGGGTCTGTGACTCCCAAAGGTTAAGTGACTTGCCCAAGATCACAAAGCTAGCCAGCTGGGCTCCCAGATGACAGCTTTCTACTGTGCGGTGTTCTGTTAGTTGTTGGAAAGAAATCCAAAGCTTAGCTTTGAGATGACAGAGATGGCTCTGCTCAGGCAGCCAGTTCAGCCCTCCTTCTGGAGGAAAGGAGAAGGAAAATGGAATTGCTCTTGACTATGCTTCTTCCTGGGTGATATTCTGCCTGTGATGTTATCCGTGAGGCTCCCATGGCTATGTCAAGGATGACCACATCTGCTCACAAATGCACCTGGGATGTAACAATGCA
Organism: Mus caroli; assembly: GCF_978045245.1. Classification (NCBI taxonomy): domain Eukaryota; kingdom Metazoa; phylum Chordata; class Mammalia; order Rodentia; family Muridae; genus Mus; species Mus caroli. Next base: position 10,123,582 of record NW_028227269.1, read on the forward strand.
GAAATACTCTATGGAGCACGTGACCTCAAGAGATCTAAGGAACTAACCCCCCTCCCTTGCTTAGTCATGGAAAGAAGCTCAGAACATGCACAACAAGCAGAGAAGAGGAACCATGCATATTCATGGGAGAGGGACCTAGGATAATGGGACATGAGTTAATCTGCAGGTCCAAGGATGGCCAAACTGACCTTAAGAGGTAGAGAGCCTCCACTAGTACCACAGTTTTTGTGGTATCCTGAACAGTGATGCCACCTACAACCAGGTGTCAGTCACCTTCCCTGAGCTCCAGGCATCTCCTCCTAGGTGTCTGTGCATCTCCTCAATATGTCTCATAGACCTCTTATCTTTCTTCTCTCTCATCTTGCTCTTATTCGAGACCTTTCTAGCTACTCTTCCCCGATTCTTGCCGGTCTAGAAAAGGCCTGTCTACTCTCCAGGCTAAGCTTCTAGAACTCATGGTGGCCTGTCTCTTTATGGAGCCTCTAGGTTTCAGCTGTCAAGGCCTGGGTCCCTTCCTCCAGAACCTGCTGGCTTCCAGACTTCTCCACTACTGCTCCTTTCCATCCATTCCCATGCTTGTGTGCATCTTCAGTCCCTTAGATCCTTTCCCTGTGTTCATACCTCCCTGCACAGGTCCCACGGGCTATAAGCCAGAGCTGATCCCCTTCCTGGGCCAAAACCTTCACCCACCCCATGAAAGCTCAAAGAAATCCCCAGCATCCCGCCCCCCACCACCAAAAACCCTAAGTCACTCTTCAGTGTGGGTCCTTGCTCTTCCCTCACTGCTGGATCTACTCTTTCCTGGCAAACCAGTCCCTCTGCCTGGGGGCTGCTCACACAAGGTCCCAGCTCTTCTCTCGACCCACACCATTACTGTTCACTGTTGTCTGTCTTCTGCTGTATGTGTCTGTATCCACAGTCTAGTGTCGCCTCCATGGAGAGAGGATTTCTGCAGCCTTGCTGAATGATCCACCCTCTGGACAACAGACATCAAAGGTGTCAATAAAGATTTGTCCAATGTTCAGCCAGATGGAAATGAGAGGACAACCCTATAGCTTAATAAAAGCTCCCTAAAGAGGCCTCCTCTGGCCAGGGCCTATTGGAACCTGACAGCCTGTTGGTACCTGTTTCTCACCTTGGCTTAGATGCTAGGATCAGGAGATAAGATTACTGAGCCGGGCGTGGTGGCACATGCCTTTAATCCCAGCACTCAGGAGGCAGAGGCAGGCAGATTTCTGAGCTCAAGGCCAGCCTGGTCTACAAAGTGAGTTCCAGGACAGCCAGGGCTACACAGAGAAACCCTGTCTCGAAAACTCAAAAAAAAAAAAAAAAAGATGTTTTCATTACTCTGCATTATTTTGGTTTTGTGGTTTGGTTTGGTTTCTTTAACAGGGTCATGTTATGTAGCTCAGGCTGGCTTCCAGTCAGAGACCTTCCCTACTCACTCTACTTTCCTATTCATTCTGAATGCTGGGGTTACAGACGTATGTCACCACAGAAAGCACAAGGCTTTGTTCTTTAGAATACAGATACATGAGTGCTTGTTCCTGGTGGCAGAGTTTGAAAGGCCAGGCCAGTGAGACTGCGCAAACAGTGGGAGTTGAATGGTGCATGTGCAGTTTTGTAGTAGGTAATGTTCTGTAGGATTGTATTAAGCCTTGTTAACAATACTGTGAAATAAGTACTTCCTATTTATATATCAAACCTTTAGCTTTGTCGGTGTGTATGTATATATATGCATACATATTCAGATGTGCATATGTGGAAACTAGAGGTTAGCATGCAATTATTCAATTACTTTCTATTTTGAAAAAGGGTCTTTCACTTTGACACTGACCAAGATGCTTCAGGGATCCTCCTATCTTATCTCTTTGGCTTAGGGATTAAATGCACATGCCACTTCTGGCTTTGTCCTCATATTATCATTACATTTATTTATATCTTTATCTGTCTATCTGTCTCTCTATCCATCCATCTATCTATCCATCCATCTATCTATCTATCTATTCATGTTGTGTGTGCATAAGGGGTGGATATATACACATCGTGATCAGAGAACAACTTCCAGAGAGTATGTTCTGCCATGATGTGGGGACAGGGGATTGGTCTCAGGTTGTCAGGCTGGGCAGCAAGCATCCCATTCCCCCCACATCTGGCTTTGTACATACTGGGGATTGCCTCTTAGGTTCTCATACTATGTTTACTGACTAAGCAATCTCTACAGACCCCAAACCTTTAGTTTTTTTTAATCAGGCCCTGTTCTTAGCTCTGTATACCATTAACTCATCTAATTGTCATTGCAATTTCATTAAAACAGGAATTATCGCTCTCCTCCTTCTCACATAGGGAACTGAGGTGCAGAGAAGTTAAATCCCATGTTTGGGATCACACAGCTGAGAGCTGCAGAGCCCTGTTTCCTGAGTCTGAGTATGTAAACTCTTGTTATCCTGCCTCTATTACTATCTATTTGATAACCAAACTGCCGCTGAATGTCATACAGTAATCCATTCAAAGTCCCACAGAACACGTAGTCATGTCCCACTTCAAATCCTGGTTCCTACTCTTCTCATATTCCCAGCTGGACACTGAGATTTGGCAGCTGAAACCACATATTCAGTATCATCTCCATCCCCTAAGCCTGTCGAGGTGCATAGAACACAGTAGCTGCTTCATAAACGGCTGTGAAAGCAGAGATTGCAAGATTGCTCCAAACCCGTGGAGGCCGATCAGTTTCAGTACATACGGTATTTACAGTCAGGCTCACCACCTGCCAGAAGTTGTTCTTTAATAATAAGATTAGAATGATTTGCAATTAACACATCAAAGCACCAGCTGACAGCGCCCAACTCCCTGCTCATTAATGGAGGCTCCTTCTTTATACAGCAATGAGAGCCTTGCAGTTGGTAAAGCGCTCGTGTAAATTGGTAAACAATGGTAATAATGATTTTAATAATTGTATTAGTGTGTTGTCATGATAACAAGCGTATTGTGATGGAGGAGGAGCATCCCCCACACACACACACACCGTGGGAAAAACCCCACTATCGGATTCTACTTCCTTTCTTCTATTTTTTTTTCCTCCTCCCAAATGCTGCCTGACTCAGTAGGAGTTTCAGAAACCCAATGTCTGTGTCACTTTCATTTCTGCAGCCATTGTCCTGGTGTTGAGGAGAGGGCACGAGTTCTGGGGTACTTTGCTCTCCTGTCCTCCTCCGTCTCTGTACACCAGCCACCGGGATGTCTCTGCTCATTGAAAACTCTCCATCTCAGCTAGGATGCTCTTGTCTGTATGCCTGACATGGCTCTCGCTAACTCTCTATTGCTCTGTGTATGCACGTGTGTACATGTGTGCATGTATGTGTTCATGCTGATGTCTGTTGTGTGAGCCAGAAGTCAAAACTTTGGCTGTATTTCCTCAGATGCCATCCCCCTTTTTTTAGAGACAGGGTCTCATGTTGGCTCAGAGATTGGCGGCGTGTAGGCTCAGTAGACTGGACGGCAAGCCCTAGGGATCTCCTGAGTGAGTCTGCATACATGAGTGAGCTCTGGCTCTACATGCTCGTATTATCGTGTCTCATATTTTAAAACGGGTCTTAGGGCTGAGACTGGGGACCTCACTGACTCAACCCTCACTCCAGCCCACACCACAGCTTATCACGTGTGACTTTTCTGCGCTTCCTTCAAGGCACTTGTCATCCCCATAATGAAGCAGATGGGGACCTGGTGGAATGCCCTTAGGGGGAAATGTCCTTACCAGGTGTCCTCGTTTTTTTGTCAATTACTGCTATAAACACCATAGCCAAAAGGGACTTGGGGAGGAAAGGGCTTATTTCACCTTATAGCTTCCAGTCCATCACAGAGGGTAGTCAGGGCAGGATCTCAAGATAGGAAACTGGAGGCAGAAACTGCAGAAGAGACCATGGTTAATTTCTTGCTCCTCCTGGTTGGTTCAGCTACCTTTCTAATACAACCCAGGACTACCAACCCACTCATGGCACCATTCACAATGGCCTGGTCCCTCCCACATTAATCACTCAGTAATCAAGAAAACACCCCCCAGGCTTGCCTATATGACAATCTCCTAGGGACATTTTCTCATTGAGTTTCTCTCTTAGATGACCTGAGCTTGTGTCAACCAGCACACCCGATGTCTACTGGGGTTCAGATGAAACTCTCTGCTTTTGTTTGATTGCTTTAAGGAGACGCTATCCCAGGATGGTCTTGAACTCACAGAGCTCTTTCTTCCTCAGCCTTCTAAGTGCTAGGATGACAGGTATGTACCACTAAGCTCATCTGGAAATCCTTGCCTATAGAGATAGATTATAGGGAATCCTTTCTGGGTCTCAGTGAGAGAAGAATTAACTCTTGGCGAGGCTCTTTGTGAAGGCGACCTAACCTCACTGTTTGCCACTCATATGTATGTTTCAAACATAAAGCTTCTGGCTGCATGACATCTGAGAGCTATTTCACCTCACTGACCTTAGTTTCTTCATCTATAAAACGGGGATGAAAACATATTCCTCAGGGCTTCCTGGCCATTATGTGAAATAACATATTTGAAGAGCTTAAAACCCGTAGACAGATGCTCAACAGACTTAGTTATTACTGTTATCATCATCATCATCATCACTTTCTCCCTTTGGCCCAGTGCAAGTGTTTTCTGGTTTAATCAGCATATATGAAATATCTCAGTCTCTGCAATCTGGGTGGGTCCTATATTTCAGGTGTTCTCGAGTTTCTGCATTTCATCCTTGTAATTGCCATTGGTGTTTAAAACAGGATCTCACATCCCACAGATTCCACATGGCACTGGGATTTGCCTAATTCCATATGGAAGAAGTTTATTAAAGGCGGCTTTACACTTGTGATCCTCTCGTCTTGGCCTCCGAGTGCAAGAATTACAGGTGTGTACATCACACGCAGTTGTGTGGTGTGGGAGAAGAAATGCAGCACTTTGTATGAGCCAGGCAGGCATCCTACCAACTGAGCATATCCTCAGCACCACCCCTGAACACTTTAGAAAATGCATCTATTAAGAGAGAGATTTTAATATAGAGAGAGTTTAACCACAAGGAATACAAGAAGGCACTCAGAAAGATAAATCATGGGTCTGAGCTTATCAAAGACAGGCCACCAAGTTTTTTTGTGTGTTTCCAAGTTCGTTTTGATTGGCATTTTAACTATGGTGGAACAGGTTATCAAACTGCTCATGCACATTATCTGATGAATTTTCAATTCAACAAACATCCTGTGAGCTTATCCCAGAGTCTTTAGGATATACATACATATATACATTCATACATACATACATACACATTCTATTCCTTATACATAGGAAAACTGCATCACAGCACGATACCTACCTTTAACCAAGTTTAAAGGAAATTTCTTTTTTTTTTTTTTTTAATATTTTTATTACATATTTTCCTCAATTACATTTCCAATACTATCCCAAAAGTCCCCCATAGCGACCCCCGCTTCCCTACCCACCCATTCCCATTCTTTTGGCCCTGGCATTCCCCTATATTGGGGCATATAAAGTTTGCAAGTCCAATGGGCCTCTCTTTCCAGTGATGGCCGACTAGGCCATCTTTCGATACATATGCAGCTAGAGACAAGAGCTCCAGGGTTCTGGTTAGTACATCATGTTGTTCCAACAATAGGGTTGCAGATCCCTTTAGCTCCTTGGGTACTTTCTCTAGCTTCTCCATTGGGAGCCCTGTGATACATCCAATAGCTGACTGTGAACATCCACTCCTGTGTTTGCTAGGCCCCGGCATCGTCTCACAAGAGACAGCTATATTTGGGTCCTTTCAGCAAGATCTTACTAGTGTATGCAATGGTGCCAGCGTTTAGAAGCTGATTATGGGACGGATCCCTGGATACAGCAGTCTCTAAATGGTCCATCCTTTCATCACAGCTACGAACTTTGTCTCTGTAACTCCTTCTCTGGGTGTTTTGTTCCCAATTCTAAGAAGGTGCACAATGTCCACACTTTGGTCTTCATTCTTCTTGAGTTTCATGCGCTTATCAAATTGTATCTTATATCTTGGGTATCCTAAGTTTTGGGCTAATATCCACTTATCAATGAATACATATTGTGTGAGATCTTTTGTGATTGTGTTACTTCACTCAAGATGATGCCCTCCAGGTCCATCCATTTGGCTAGGAATTTCATAAATTCATTCTTTTTAATAGCTGAGTAGTACTCCATTGTGTAAATGTACCATAATTTCTGTATCCATTCCTCTGTTGAGGGACATCTGGGTTCTTTCCAGCTTCTGGCTATTATAAATAGGGCTGCTATGAACATAGTGGAGCATGTGTCCTTTTTACCGGTTGGGACATCTTCTGGATATATGCCCAGGAGAGGTATTGCTGGATCCTCCGGTATAAAGGAAATTTCTTTCACTCACTCATGGAGAGAAAAAATCAATTCCATCCGAAAGGAGATTTGGATTTTCAAACCGAGCCTGCTCCTTCTAAAGCTGCCTGCCACCAGCAAACTTGAACTAGAATCCTGAAAGACTGGACTGAGAAAGCATCCCTGTGACCTTCAGGTCCTTGATGTCCCCTTCATAGAAGTAGAAACAGGTGTTCAAGGAAAGAGGAGAGTTGTCACACAGCATCATGGTGACTTTGGGGGATGAAAGAAGACTTCCTTTGTTAGCCAGTGAGAAGAAAGAGTTTGGGGCTTCTCGCTGGGAGAAGTGTCCTACAGGCCCAAGAGCAAGGCTCTACAGACATGGATGGTTACCATACTTTTCTGATCTCAGTCACCAAGTGCATCAGCATTTAGGACTTAATTAAATTTAACCTAAGGCTTTGAGGATATAGCTCAGTGGAGTTCTTGCCTAGCACGAACAAAAGGCCCTGGGTTCATTTTCCAGTACTGCAAAAATAAATTAAGAAAAACTTTGGAGAACCCTGAAAATATGCTCTCAATTCAGAATAAGTCCATTTAAAAATACATTTTAAAAAAAAAGTCAGGGGTGGGGTGGCATAGGGTGGTGGCACGTGAAGGAGTTGGCTCAGTCAGTAAAATGCTTCCCCTGCAGGCATGAGGATCTGAGTTTGAGTCTCATGAGTCTGTGTAGAAAAAGCCAAGCATGGTCACATGTGTTTGTAAACTTCGCACTAGGAAGGCAAAGATACACAGATCCAAGTTCCGGTGAGAAACCCGTCACAAAGGGTGAGCCACCTCTAAAGCAGGACACCTGAGCTCACCCTTTGGCCTCCGCACACAGGCAAACAAGGTGCACATGCATCACACACAGATGACTGTGTCCACATATGCATACAAACATATGAAACAAAGGTTGCTAGCATCTATCAAATAGAATATAGCATGTCTTTCATGGAATTGTAGCACTGGCCAAGCTGAGAGGGATTCTGAAAACAGGTTCACAGGGATCCGTGGCTTGTCTGAAGTTATCCTTGTGGGAAGATCTGTCAGCCTCTGTTGAAGCCCCCATATGTCTTTACTCTGCCAAGGCATCTTTGTTCCCTCCTCCTCCTCCTCCTCCTCCTCCTCCTCCTCTTCCTCCTCTTTCTCCTCTTCTTCATCCTCCTCTTCTTCATTTGCTGTGCTTTGTCTGGGGTTTTGCAATTGTTCTAAAAAGCACAACTTACCCCCAGAGTTCACATCCATACTGGGGAGAACTGGAACAGCATCAGTAAAGAAATTCTTATGTATATATGTGTGTGTGTAGGTATGTATGTGCAGATATGTACATGTTCATGCATGTGTCCATAGGTGCACATATATGTGTGTGCATATGACAGTCAGAGGGTCAAACCCAACAGGAATTCCTTTTCTTTTCTGTTTCCATTGTATGTGCTTTGGTATTTTGCCTGCATGCATGTCTGTGTGAGATTCCCTGGTATTGAAATTACAGATAGATGTGATCTGGCATGAGGGTGCTGGGAATTGAACCTGGGTCCTCTGAAAGAACAGCCAGTGCTCTTAACCCCCGCGCCATCTCTTCAGCAACACCCCACTACATAAATCCTTACTCATTCAAGATTCAAGAGTACCTATGTCATTATTTTATTTCAACTAGTTAAAGGTATTATTAGTTACTGTGCAGACTCCATGAAACCCTTTGGCCATCTGTGTATTTGAAATTTAAGTACAGCCCTGGGTCATTGATAGTTCTGCATGGTGACTCTAATGGAGGAAAGAGCAAACTGGTCTGTGCATTTTTCAAAGCATCACAGGGACAAAGGTGTCAGGGACCTAGAAGGCAGGTTTTCTCCATTCCTTTCAATAACAGGAGTCCCCAGGGAGGGGAAGCGGGAGCCTTGGGCTTGCTTTGAAGCTTCTGGGAGGGAGGCCCTCTGGGAAATTCCTGGAACGCCCTCAAATTGGCTCCATGTCAGACCCCCAAGACCAAGGAGGCATTCAAAGGGAGGTCCTGCAGGAACCATTTATATGGAGATCTCCTCACAGGCTGTTCAGGGGCTTGGATGCCGTCCATAGCTAACAGGCAATTTCTGTTCCAACCAGAAGACGCCTAACTATCTCCGGCTTCTAACCAGTTGTAATGGCTAAATACACCCACTTAAAGAAAAGAAGTGGGGATGGAGAGAGAGGAGGAGAGAGCGAGGTGAGAGGAAGGGAGGGGAATGAGAGAAAGAGAGAGAGAGAGAGAGAGAGAGAGAGAGAGAGAGAGAGAGATCCCTCTAGTTTTGCTCCATGGAACATGACAAACAGCTGAAAAAGACCTTTGTTAGCTCATCCAGATGTCCAGACACTTGATGCTGTCAAATCTTGGTTTCTAACCTAGAAAGATCCACCTATGGAAACCTATGGAGAGGGGCAAGGGTCTGTATGGCCCACATTAGGAATCGCCATGCACAGCACCTTTCAAACTGGACTTCGGTGAGCATGTCTGTGCTTGGCACTCCCACCAGGGAAGCACCCCTCTTGCACAGGGGTTCTTCTCCTGTCCTTCTGTCGTGTACCTTTCCCCTCAGTGAATCTCATGGGGTAGGAAGAGCAAAGCAAAAGCTAGGCAATGTTAGACAAAACAACAACTTTACCGCATCCGCGGTGTGGTGTGTGTGTGTGTGTGTGTGTGTGTGTGTGTGTGTGTGTGTAAAATAAAGTAAAGACAGTCACCCTGACCTACGGAGGCCATTGAAAAATACCCGCTGCTAAGGAGGTACACTGTCTATAATTGCATCAAGACTTCTCAAGAGAACAGTACTCACTGAGAGCTCGTGTGTGTGTGTGTGTGTGTGTGTGTGTGTGTGTGTGTGTTGGTTCACATATATGATGGTGTGTCTGTGCTTGTGTATACATGCCTGTGAAGGTCGTCTTTAAATGCTGTCTGCCTTTTCGAAACAGCTTCTCACTGGCTGGCAACTCGCAGATTAGGCAGACTAAACAGGCTGACCGTTCCCACCCCCACCCTCCTTCAGTGTAAGATCTCAGGCCTGTGCTACTGTGTCAGCTTGCTTGTTTGGTTTGGTTTTTCCACACAAGTTCTAGGATCATAATCTGCTCCTCGTTCTTCATGGCAAGCTCCTTACCAACGAAGCTATCTGCCAGCCAGACCACCTTTGGGAACTAAAGCCCCTTCTTCCGTTTCTGACCCTCAGCTTCTAGATTCTGTTCTGTTTGCATGCACAAGTCAAATGGGGGCCTTCTGCATGCTAGGCAAGCACTCTGCTATTGAGCTCCACCCCCAAGCTTCTACACCAAAACAGATAGGACTGAGATCTGGGTTACACTGAGAAAGAAGGTGACAACTGAGCTGCATCTTACAGTCTACGTTCCTTAATAAGCACTAAATAAGGAAGAAAATGTTGGACCAACGTTTCCAGGTAAACAAAACCCCAGGTAAGATAACAGGTAAGAAAACCAGAATCCACTTTGGTAGGCATTATTAGGCCACCTCTAATTTGTTTTTGTAATAGCAAAAGGGTCAGCTTGCCATTCCATGCAGTCAGCCCAGCCACCAAGAAGTACAAGTTGACCTAATGGGTAACTAATTGATAGAGAATTCCTAAACTCTGTCTCCTCATTAGAATATAGACAGAGCTAAGTAGACCCTGGAAAGAATGTAAGACTGCTGCTCTAGCCAGGTTTCCTTGCCGTATACTTGGCAGGCTCATCCCAGGAATGATGTAAGATCCAGGGGCCCCACCAAACACAGACTGGGGAAGTTCCATGGGAGAGAACAGTTGCCGCAGGGCTCTATGCTTTACAGCAGTCAGCGTGAAGACAGCTCTCACTCCTTTTTCTTCTCATTGTTTATGATGAGCTCTGGTCTCAGTCCAAATAAACCAAAACTCCTGGGCGGGGGACCCTCCCCTTCACTCCTGAACCATAGCACTCCTTACCATCCCTGACCCCAAGGCTCGCAGAAGGGTGACTCTTCAATGTGAATGTGCATGTATCCTAGAGACATTTCAATAAATGTGATGATTGTGGCTACAGAGATGGCTCAGCCATTAATGACTCCAGCACTGGCACCTGCACTGTCACCGGCTGCTCTTGCAGAGGACTTGGGTTCAGTTCTCAGCACCTGCATGCTGACTCAAGCTTTCAGTTAGCTCCAGTTCTTCTTTCTCCTTTATTCACTGTGGGAAGCGGGTACGGCCGCATGGACTAAGATGGTTACTGCCTTGCCCGACCATGCGTAGTAAGTCTGCATGCGTGGGCTGCCTGCCAGGCTGGACTGTTCCTCGTGATCCGGAACTGTCAGCCTATCGGTGACTGGCCTGAGCTCGTGCCTGGAGTGTGTGTGAATTCTGATTGGATGAGGTTGGGTGGAGCTAGATGAGGTCAGTCGGAGCGAGGATAGAAGAAGTTGTTGCCGTTGCAGGGAGTTAGTTAGGAATATAGCCTTGCCCTAAGTATAGTTGTTTAGCCCTTGCTGCAAGAAGGACAGAGGTAGTAGAAGCTGCTGGGGAAGAGAGCTGTAAAGGAAAAAGCCCGAAATAAAGAAGCTGTTGCATGAACCCGACTTGGTGTCCGTGTCCAAGGACCGGGACAATTCACCTCAGGACCCCAGTCTACTCGATTTCAGGGGTAGGGGAGTCACTTCCCACTTCATCCTCTCTGGTAACACTTGCACAGAGCCACCTAAGGGCGTGCCTCAATCATGTTCTAAGCCTTATTAATACAATCAAGTTGACAATCAATTCTAGACACAACAGTGCAGGAGGATTTTATGATGTCCAAGGAGGTGAAGTCAATGCTACTATGTCTCTCAAATTACCCTATCTTTTTAAGGGACTTAGTACACCTGTCCAGCCTTTCAAGTAGTCTGAGTTGAACATATTCCCTCTGTGCTAAACATCTTCCTTGCCTCTGTTCTCATCTTCAGTTTTCACAGCAGCATTTCAAGAACAGATTCTCTGTTTCCCTTATTCAATTAGGGAAATACCAAAGTCAAAAAGTTCAGCTACTGACCAGAGTCTCGACAGAAGCTACAGGGCAGGGCTCACAGTCAAGGTCCAAACTCTGCATCCTGATAGCAATCTGTTTTTTGTCTCTTCCATGTGTTTGTTAGCCCTGATATTCACTTCTGTTTCCCAGTGTCTAATACTCCACTCCTCTAGAAATGTCCACAAACATCTTTTTAGTGGTGTTAAATTGAGTTGCACTGGATGATGTTTGCTAAGTTATTTCAGGAGCTTAGTGACCTCAAGGTGACTAGGAAATAGAAACACAGTGTTTCGTAGTCTAAATAGGGCTGCACGCTTGTGAGGTTGCACAGAGGACATTTACACGCGCAAGTGCTTTACATTTTGATTCAGGGCCAGGCGTGGTGGCGCACGCCTTTAATCCCAGCACTCGGGAGGCAGAGGCAGGCGGATTTCTGAGTTCGAGGCCAGCCTGGTCTACAAAGTGAGTTCCAGGACAGCCAGGGCTACACAGAGAAACCCTGTCTCAAAAAACAACAAACAAACAAAACCGTTTAGATTCAGGGCAGTGCCGGCATAGTGATTGTTTGCCTCTGCTTCTTATTTTCTTAGGATTGGGAGGTCTGTGCTGGCTAGTTTTATGTCATCTCTGCATAAGCTAGAGTCATTTGAAAGGACAGAACCTTGATTGAGAAAAGGCCTTCATAAAATCCAAATGTAGGGTACTTTCTTAATTTGTGATCAGTGGTGGAGGGCCCAGCCCATTGTGGTTAGGGCCATCTCTGGCATGGTGGTCTTGAGTTCTATATGAAAGCAGGCTGAGCAAGCCATGATAAGCAAGTCAGTAAGCAAGACTCTTTCATGGTCTCTGTATTAGCTCCTGCCTCCAGGTTCCTGCCCTGCTTGAGTTCCGGCCCTGACTTCCTTCAGTGATGGACTGCAGTGTGGAAGTGTAAGCCAGATAAGCCTCTTCCTCCTCAGCTTGCTCTTGGTTCTGGTTCTGGTTTCATGGTAACAATAGGAACTCTAAGAAAAGGTCTAACCTGTGCATGGCTTTATTTCATTTTTGTTTCATTCTTAACAATTATAAGTAATAATTACCACACACACACACACACACTATTTTCCAGATGTTTTATGCAGCAAATATTATTTCAGGTAACCTTGCAAAAATCCCAGCATGCTGGTGATATGATCTCCAAGCTAAGGAAATCGATGCACAGCAATCGTAAGTACCTGCTCTAGGTCACTGTCATCACACACAGGTTTCTACTGTCCCTCCTACATTGTCCTTCTGCTTCACTACACCTTGCCAGTGATGAGTCCAAGTCAGTTGGGAAATAGGATCAAACTGAAGTCATCTATGACCCGGAGAGTGCTTTCTCCTGTTTATTATCTCCCATTCTCTCCATCTCAGCCATCCACCCTGGTGCCCAGCCTTTGACACGGTTGTTAAGGTGGAACAAGGTAAAGTCCAGAGAAAGGTCTGGTTAACAAGAACCACCAAAGCCAGCCACCAAAGAGACCAGGTGACTTGGAGATTCCATTTTCTGTCACGCATTTCTAGCAACTGTTTTTCTTCCCTTTCTCTTCCCCATCTCCTTCCTGTCTGTCAGCCTTTTTTTTTTTTTTTTTTTTTTTGAGTTTTTGTTTTGCTTGTTTGTTTATTTGTATGTTTGTGGTTTTTTTTTCTGAGACAAGGTCTCCTGTAGCCCAGGTTAGCCTCAAACTCATTATGTAGCTGTGGGTAACCTTGACATCTGACCTTCCAACTTCCACTCCTGGAACTTCCACAGGTGCCTGTGACCTGTCGCTCTAATCTTGTTAAGACCAAATCTTGCTTTGGGCCAAATCCTGTGGAAGACTGAGCATGCAAAAAGAAAGAATGAAGTTATTTGGAGAAAGTTACTACATAGATATGGATTTGTGGGCATGACAATATGAATATTTTGAGACTAGTTCACAAAAAGTCACTGAATGGATACCTCACTGCCTCATCCACTTAACTATTGGCTGAAGGAATATAACACAGCTCCTAAAAAGGACTTTTGTTCTGGTTCTTGCAGTGGGAAGAGGGAGAAAGAGATTGTGAAAGCTATCTGGGTAATTTCCCTTCCCTTCTTTTGGGCTTGTCTTCCTGTGATGAATCCTCTGGGAATGGCCTCCCCTGATGTCCACGTGGCAACTCAGACAAAGTGAAACTTGCACAGAGCGAGTTTCTCATGGTGTCTTAGTTCCTGTACTATTGCATGACCATGGCAACTCTTAGAAAGGAAAACATTTAATGGGGGCTGGCTAACAGTTACAGAGGTTTAGTCTGTTATCATGTCAGAGAGCAGGGTTGCATGCAGGCAGGTAGGGTGCTAGAAAAAAAGTAGGTGAGGGTTTTACATACTTATCCTCAGGCAGCAGGGGGGTGGGGGGAGAGGAGAAGGAGAGGGAGAGACTGGGCAGGTGCTGGCCTTGAAACCTCAAACCCCACCCCCAAGTGGTACACCTACTCCAAAGAGGACACACCTTTTAATCTTCTGGGGGACAGCTATCAAGGAGAGACTAAGTATGCAAATATATGAGTTTAAGGGGGCTGGGGGCTGGGGGGCAATCTTATTCAAACCTTGATACTTGGGTTGTTTGGCTCAAGGACATCTGTCTCTGACTCTGAAGAAAAACAAACAACAACAATCAATGCCTCCAGCTAGATGGCAGAGATGGTACCTCTCCATCTCCCTCCAAGGGAGGGGGATCTTTTGGTACCAAGATAGGGGATATTGTGACCCATCTCCTAGCATTTCAATGGATGAAGGAAGAGAAGGTGGGGGCTGGGAAAGAAACCTCATCTTACTCAGTGGGACAAGAGAGGGAGAGCAAAGAGACAGAAGTGAGCCACAGCAGATCTCAGTGCAACCTAAAAGCAGCTCATGGATGGACTGTGAAGTACAGGGACAGTGGATGCGATGATTGAAGGCTACAGAAGTTGCAGAAGCTGGACCACAAGGGTTTCCATGCCAACCTAATGAGCTCAGTCTTCATCTTCTGGGTAATGGCAGCTGGACATTTAGAGAGGAATAATCTGGAAAGGGATGTTTTGCACTGTTGTGGTGGCAGAAGATGGGCAGGAGCATTAGGGGTGGAAGGAAAGCATTCCCCAGTTTTTAGGGGAGCCGCCAGAACTGGAAGGCAGGAGAACATGAGGTCTTGGATAAAGAAAGAGGGAGCCAGGGCTCACACACAGATTTCTCTCAAAGCTACCATGGAAGAAGCGTGTCTCCATGTGCAGTTGGGAATGGGAGAAATTGCCATCCTGTTGCTATTCTATTTCCCTTTCATTTAGTTTGGACAAGGGAGGCCACACTCCTTCAATAAGGCCTTTCTTTCCCCTAGCCGAGTGGGTCATTCACTGAAGTCGGTGGCAGGAGAGCTGACAGGAGGGCTGAGGGCCAGGGAGATCAGGAAACATGGAGTGAAGACTCAGACTCGGATGGTTGCTAAACAGAGCTGGGCTGAACTGGGAGGTAGCAGCACCTGCCCTGTCCCATGTCCGTGTTCTGGGTTTCAGATGCCCAGAGCCCTGGCAGAGACCTAGGCCTGGCCTCTCACTCACCCAGTGGGCAGTGAGAAGCTGTCTCCAAACCCAGGGAGACAGAGGCAAAAAATAAAATAAAGTAAAATAAAATAAAATAATTAAATACAATAAAGTAAAAAAGCAAAACCAGCATTCCAGGGATAGGTTCCAGGTTCTAGTATGCAATGGGGGCACGGGGGGAAGTGATTTCAGCTCAGGCATCTATGTACCTTTTTATGACAGTGGGATTCATTTGTCTCTGTTTTCAAGATGCCTGCTCATTTCAGACACTGAAAGATCTTCAGTGTAAAAAAAGAAGGTCACCATGGCCCTCACCTCTCAGGCTGCGTCCCAGAACAGAGGCGCTCATCCTCTAGTTTCTGGTTAGAGGCTCAGAGTCCGAAGCCCTGGCTCCCTTCCCAACACTTCCTAGCATCTGGAAAGAGGGAAAGCCCTTCTAGGTTCTTTCTTCACTTTTTTTTTATTTTGGATTTGGTTTTTATTTCATTCAAGTGTGCCCCCCCTCCCCTTCTCTCACATTTTCTCCATTTCTCTGTCTTATACAAGACAGGAGGCTTACTCTTGAAATCCCAATATTAGGAGGCTGAGGCAAGAGGATTGCTGGGTTCCTGGGAAATTCCGGCTATATAGCAAATTCCAGGCCAGCCTAGGCTACATATGCTAACTCAAAACCGCAGCAGCGAATCTCCTGTCTGTCTGTCAGTCGGTCTGTCTGTACATATCCCTATCGCTCTGTCTTGCTCTCAAGTGTTTCTTTCTCTCTTTCTTCAAATTTCAAAGAAAACCCAGTGAATAACTGACTATTCAGGACCTGCAGAATGAGGCCTCTTTGGACTGGTCTGTAGTCAAAGCAGTCCGCACTTCTAAAAGGGGGACTGCAGGCTGATCTACCCAGAGCAGAGCAGTGACTGGGGCAGCAATGCTTCCTGCACTAAGACTGGCCATCTGTATGCAAATCTCAGAGACCCAGCAAACTTGCATCAGCCTGGCTGGCCTGGCAGGCTGGGCCTCAGCAATTACCAGAGCACATCGAGCCTTTGTGCCCATGGCTGGGCTTTGTGGGCGCCGAGGCTGCCCAGCACCTGCACCTCAGAGGTGGCAGATGGCAGGACTTGGCAGCAATATGGAAGTTTGCCTGATTGTGGCTGAGCCACAAATGGACATCTTTTATTTCTTCCTGGGGGTGGGGAGCTCGAGAGAGAGGATTAGTGCTAGATTACCACCCATTTATGTGCTCCACAAATATTTATTGAGTGCTTACTAAGTGTCCTGCCACCAGTGGCCTAAGGAGGAGCTCCTCAAAGGACAGGCATGGTGTGAGTACTTTATTAAGAGAAAGAAAAAAGATCTGAAGAATGAACTATTGACATTCAAAATCAGTTCATAGGGAGTTGGCAACAGAGTGCCACCAAGGTCGTGATTTCATTCCCGGAGACTCTGACCAATACAGTAGAGCACATGGAGCCCGTCCCTTCCTGTAGGCCCACAGAGCCCAGATCCTCGTGACCCTTCCACCACAGGCATATGCAAGCTGCTAGAAGACCACAGTGCCACAGCTGGAGTATGCACATGCAGGTGTTAAAGTAGCATTGAAGGAGCCAGGAGGGGCGGCCCACGCCTTTACTCCCGGCACTCAGGAGGCAGAGGCAGGTGGATCTCTGAGTCAAGGGCAGCGTGGTCTTCAGAACAAGTACCAGGATAGTCAGTGCAACATAGGAAAACACTGTCTCAGAAAGCCAAGAATAAGAAAGAAAAGAAAAAAAGACAGAATAAGAAGGGAAAAGGAAAAGGAATGGGAAAGGAAGGGAAGGGGAAGGGAAGGGAAAGGGGGATGGAAGGGGAAGAGGAAGGGAAGGGAAGGGGAGGGAGAGGAAAGAGGAAGGGAAGGGGCAAGGGAAGGGGAGAAGGGAAGGGAAGGGAAGAGGAAGGGAAGTGGGAGGGAAGGGGAAGGGCAGGGGAAGGGAAGAAAAAGTGATGAAGGTCCATTAAGGGAAAGCTGTTGTCTCCTGGTCAATAGAACAGCATTCGCCCCTGGATGGACACAGACCATTGTCTGGTTGGGAAAGAGCTAATCCATTTGACCTAGCCAAAGGACATCCCTTAGGAAGGCGGCTTCACCTGAAGCCATGCTAAAGAGATAGGGAGAATAATTAGAGACAGTATGCCTTTTCTTACCAGAGTTCTTGTCCCTCTGTCTCAGTTCCTTCAATCTGCCATGAAGTTCCACTGGGTCTGTCTAGCTCAGAAAGATACAATTCTACCTTGCTCTTCTGTCCTGTTCTTCCGGGTGCTGACCAGAGAGCCTAAGTATACTTTCTCTGGCACTTAGTATGTTTTCCTCTTTCTCTTCTGCTGCCCTCCCAATATGGCCGCTTGTCTGCTATATAGCTGATCCCATGCCAATTTAACTAAAACAGTTTGGCTTTTATTCTTCTCTGACACCATCCTGTCAGCTGCTGATATTTACAGCTTGCCTGCTTTGGAGTTTTTCTTTTAAGATTGTCCTTAAGCCTCCACTTGAATCTGTTCTTAAATTCTTTTGTTAATGAGGCTAGGGACCCCAAGGGAACCCCAGTTTCCTAGTATCATGCAGGTACATATAATTTTTATTGAAATTATATTAATTAATAATGAATTGTATTATTATTATGTGTAAGTGTGTGCACATGCGTGCATAGGTGCACTTGTGGAGGTCAGAGACCAGTCTGTGGGAACTATTCATTTCCTTCCATCGTGTGCATTCTGGGGTTTGAACTCAGATCATCAAGCTTGGCAGCGCATGCATGCCTTTACCCACTAAACCATCTCACCAATCCAAGGGTGTATATGTTCTTGAGCCAGGCTTTGGCAGCCAAGTTGATTTGCATTCACTTTGGAGACAGCTGTGGTCACTCGTCTTCTGGGAACGGGCTGACCTCATTCAGCCTTTCTGGAAATACTTTTGCAGACTCACACATAGGCATGTTTCAGTAGCGAGGTATGGGAAAGCATCCTTCCGCAGAGCTCTGAAGGGTAGGATTGGCTGTACTTGTTATCTCCTTGTTGGTGTGATGAGATACCTATCAGAAAAGAGCCTTGTGAAAGGGATGGTTTATTTCAATTCACAGTTTGAGGGGACTGTCTGTCCTTGCAGGAAAGGCATTGTATGATGTCATGCTGCATCTGCTGTCGAATATGAACCAAGCGATGAACGGGGTAGGAGTGCTCAGCTTCCTGCTTTATTCATTCTGGGGCCCTAGCTCACAGGATGTCTGTTTATTATTTGTTGTAGAGCATAGGTTCTCAAGCTGTGGTTCCCGACCCCTTTGGCCAACCGCTATGTCTAAAGACATTTACATTATGATTCATAATTGTAGCAACATTACAATTATAAAAGAGCAACAAAAATTATTTTATGGTTCTGGGGGTTACCACACATGAGGAACTATATTAGTGAGTTACAGCATTCTGAAGGGTGACAGTCACTGCTGCAGAGGGGACTAGGGACCAATTCAGGGTTTGGTACATGCTAAGCACATACTCTATCACTCAGACACAGCCCCAACCCATAAATTATTGGGTTTCTTTGTTTTACAATACACTTTCTGGTTGAGCTGAGCATATTCTCCTTCAAGGACAGGACGTCTCTGCTTCATATGGTTATTACAATGTCAGGATATTTTTGTTTTGTTTTTGTTTTTCGAGACAGGGCTTCTTTGTATAGCCCTGGCTGTCCTGAAACTCACTTTGTAGACCAGGTTGGACTCCACCTGTCTCTGCCTCCCAAGTGCTGGGATTAAAGGCGTGTGCCACCACCCCCCGGCATGTCAGGATATTTTAAAGAAGCCATTTTAATACGCCTCAAAGATTGTCTGTCTGTCTGTCTGTCTGTCTGTCTGTCTGTCTCTATCTATCTATCTATCTATCTATCTATCTATCTATCTATCTATCTATCTATCTATCTGCTTCATTTTTCCAGATAGGGTTTCTCTGTGTAACAGCCCTGGTTGTCCTGGAACTCACTCTGTAGACCAGGTTGGCTTCAGACTCACAGAGATCTGCCTGCCTTCTCCTTCCTGAATGCTGGAATTAAAGGCAGATGGCACCACACAGAATGAGGGATGTGCTTGCTGTCACACCACACATCTGAGCCTAGGCTTCTCTGTACAGCTCTACTCCCCATCCTATCCCTGGGCTTCATGCCACCTCTTTCTGCCCGTCCTCTCCTTTCTGGGTCACACTGGCCTCAAACCCCATCTTGCAGAAGCCAAGCATTTTGGCGCTGCATCTGTAAAAGTCCTGCTTTAAATTATGAAATGTGGGAAAATGGACAAAACCCACCCAGGAGAGATGCTTCTAGAGTTCTTACTTGGTCATTTGTCTTGGTACATTAGAGCCGCTGTGACAAATCACTGTAAACCAAGGAAATTCCAACAACCAGCATTTACTTCTCCCAGCTGCAGCAGGCTCAAGGTGAGGGGGTTGGGGGAAGGTGGGAGTTGATGTCTGGGAAAGCACCATTCCTGGCCCGCAGGAGTTCTTATTATCCCCTCCCATAGTGGACAGCCTAGAGGAAGCACGCTCTCTGCCTCTAAGGAGAGCACTCATCCCATCTGGAAGGATGCACTCTCCCAGAAGGTTCACCTCCATGTACAGTGCTTCTCAACTCAGCACTCAGTCTGTGACATCTGTGACGTCATGGAGAAGAATGAGTAGCCTCCCCTGATGCTCGAAATAAACAACACTCAGAGGCAAACCTCCAATGGCTGTCAATACGTACAGAATGAAGGTGAATCTGGAAGCATCTAGATGGCTAAGTCTAACAGTAGGGTTAGGACCAGCAATTAAAGAGAGGGAGGACCCACCCCTCACCACTCCCAACCCCACAAGGTACCAATTGCCCATATCCCCTGATAAAAACAACTCTTTAGTGCCCTTTGGGAGCATGCAATCAAAGTCCTCATTGGAGTGGCTCAGTGTGAGAGCTGTTGCCATCACAGAGGCTTTGCAGACTCCTGGGGGTGGGGGGCTGTTAAACCTGAAAACTGGGTCCTGCCTGCTTCTCCCTGTGAGGAGGAAGTAGCTCTCTGCCCTATGTACCAGGATCTGGACCACACTCCAGTCCTGTATCTCAGAAGCTCTGGAAACTCCCTTCTGGATATTTCTAGAAGGAAGGACAGTGACCACCAGGGTGGGAATCCAGCCGAACAGTTTATAACGGTTGACTCTGTGCAGGGGTGTGTTTGGGGTTTTGGTGAGTTTGTTTGTGTTGTGTTTGGAGACAGGGCTGCCCTCCTTCCTCAGCTTCCAGAATTGAAAGGGTTACGGGCCTGGGTCACCAAACACTCCCAGTTAGACACTAGTTTAAAGAAGGTAAGTGGTTTTACTTAGGATATTTGTCGGAGAAAATTCAAGTGGAATTGGACAAGAAGTGGGTATCCTAACTTAATTAAAATACAAGTGAAGGGAAGGAAGGATGGGAGTTTAAAGAATTAAAAAAAAAATAGGGGCTGGAGAGATGGCTCAATGGTTAAAAGCACTGACTGCTCTTCCAGAGGTCCTGAGTTCAATTCCCAGCAACCACATGGTGGTTCACAACCATCTGTTATGGGGTCCAATCCCCTCTTCTAGTGTGTCTGAAGACAGCTACAGTGTCCTCATAAGCATTAAATAAATAAGTAAATCTTTGAAAGAAAGAATTAAAAATAAATGTAAAAAAAATAAAAATAAATGTAAAGAACGAGAAGAAAATAAGTTGAAGACAGTTGTAGTAGCTTGCACAGGATCTTGAACTTGGGGTGGGACTTGGATCCCAGTCCGTGAGAAACCTTGTGCAGTTCTGGGCTCCTTCCTGTCCACTTTAGATAGACAGGGATGCAAAGGTTTAAAGGGATTGGAACTGGGAAATGAAGCAGCAGGTGACTCGGGTTGCCGAAGCCAGGGGCGGCGGCTCTTGAGGATGGTAGATGCCTTTTCCTCCTTGGAAGATGAGAAAAACCTAAAAGGAGAAGAATTCCATTTGCCCAGAGCCACCATCCTTCTCTCCAGATGGATGCAGTAGTACTGGCATGGTAGTATGGGGGTCTGTGTTCTGCCCTGCCACTGGGGTTGAGCAAGCTGCTGGAGTGTGCTGTTTACCCTGCCCTGCTCCAGAGTTGAGGGCCCAAGGGCTGAGAACTAAGATGAGGGGCCTGGAACTGGGGAATGGGAACTTTGGCTTAGCTCATCAGAGAAAGTCCTTAGCTTGGTGGTAGTTGTCTGGGAGCACAGAGAGACCTTCTGTGGGAGCCTACGGTTCTTGATAAAGAGAGACTATGTTTATCCATACCATTTATTGACTGTTTATCAGGGGAAATGGGGACATATCACCTTCTCAGGGTGGACCAGAGATTAAATTACAGGAAGGACTGTCCAGAAATGGAAGCTTATTGTCTAAACCCTCAGGGCCTCTAGACACCTCCTTAACATGGAGAACTCTGTGATCAATGTGGGAAGTGGGGTCACGTGCTCTGGGGCAAGAAATCTAGGAGGGAGAGGAAGACACTTACTGTCTCAGGGGGGGTACCTGGGTGCCAGGGTCTCGGACCCACTCAACCTAAGTTTCCTGGCATGCTCCATTGTCCCACAGTAGTATTGCATTAATTAAGCAAAAAGTGTGTGAAGGTTCCTAGTGTAGTCCCCAGCACATTGGCAGGCCCATAATAGCTATTTGATAAAGGACTAACCCTGTACATGAATGAGAACTTGGAAGGTTGGTTGGAGAGATCAGTGAGTAGCAGGCAGGCTAGATGCATGCATGCATGAAGAGAGGGAGGATGCAGGCTAGATGCATGCATGCATGAAGAGAGGGAGGATGCAGGCTAGATGCATGTGTGCATGAAGAGAGGGAGGAAGGAAGAGAGGAATGATTGCTCAGTGTATTCTGAAGATTCTATTCAAATGCTGTCTCCTGCAAGAAGAAGACATCTCCAACAAATTCCTCTTAGCCCACATATGACTCCATCCTCCACACTCCCCAGGTGACCTCTTTGACAACACCCCTCACTATTATAAACTTCTCCTAGGTTGCCATCTTCTGAGTGACATCTTGTTCAAGGATTAGATGTAAGACTGTGCTTGGAACGGACCTCACCTATATGCTGTGGGTAGCCTCAGTGTGAAGCTGTGAGGAAGACATGGTTTTTCACACTGAGTAGTATGGCTGCAAGCATTTACCAATTCACCCCATTCACCACCTCTCACTTTCATTCTCAATCAAGAAGATAGGGCTGTGCCCTGAAAAGCCCCCAAAGGTCATAGCTGAGTAATCTCCCAGAAATTTGGTTACCAACATTTCTTATAAAGATCTATCCCACATTTTTTGCTTTTTGCACCCTGGTTTTATGAGAAAGTTTTTTTGGTTTTTTTGTTTGTTTGTTTGTTTGTTTGTTTTTGTTTTTGGTTATGGGTCCTTTAAATGTTTAGAATTCAAGGCACCAGGGACAGCAAGGTAAGGGGCATTTTGAAGCCCTGCCTAAATCTGCTCCCAACAGTTGGGTTGGCTATGTGACCCCAAGTGTCTGACCTGTCTACTTGTCACAATTCCTTTCTTTTGAGTAAGTCCACAGGGCAAAGTGGCAGTGCAAACACTTCAGAAGAGACTCCCATAACGAAATGGGAAAGAATGGGCTGCATTGTGGCAATGTGATTCCTAGCCAGATGTCATGTTTTGGGAAAATAGAAATTTCAGTGTGTGTGTGTGTGTGTGTGTGTGTGTGTGTGTGTAGATGGAGAGAATGAACAGAGCCAGCTATGATCCTGAATAAATCAGTCTGTCTCTCTGGGTGACAATTCAGATCATAAGAGGTCAGACAAGACAGTTTCTACACTTCTGTTACTGCATGGGAGCAGGGTTCCTATAAGCACATTATCACCTGCTCTGCACATCACAGACATTTGTGAACATGCTTAGTCTTCTGACCATCCAAATTCTTCATACTTCCTGGCTTTGAGTAGGTCATGGATTTCCACAGTATTTCCCATAAGAGAGAGTTTGCTTTATCGACCCCATATGGAAAGGTGATTTCCAAATGAATAAAAAGTAAAGCCAAGAAAGAAGGAAAGGAAGGAAAAATCATCGTGGAGCATTCACTATGCATCAAATCTCAGACCCAGAAGTTTCATATCCTATTCCTCCTCACAATACCCTGAGGAAACAAGAGGTGTTATTTTGATTTTTGTTGTAATTTAAAAAAAAAAAAAGGTAACTGAAGATTTCCCTTTGACCTTAGGTCTAGCCTAATTCCAAGTCTGTGTCCCCTCCGGGATATAGTGCAGGAAATCAGGATAGATCTGTAAGCTGAAGATCTGTGTGAGAGTCCTTCTGCTAAGAGTCCCCTACCTGTATACCAGTTCCCAGTAGAGTTCCAAGAAGTCATTGAATCTGCGCTGTCCTAGACAGGCTCATCTTTTGAATGCTTGCTCCCCAGCTTGTCATATTCTGAAAACTATGAAGCCTTCAGAATGTGGGTTTTTGGCTGATGAAAGTGAATTGTTGCAGGGTGAGTTTTTAAAGGTTAGACCCAGCCCTGGTTCCAGCCTGAGCTCACTTGCTTCCAGTCTCACAGCATTAACCAACCTGCAACTTCATGCTACCCCCACAAGTAGACCCCCTTCCATCACCATGCTTCAAGTCTGACATGACTGTTTGGGTTTTGTTTGTTTGGTTTGGTTTGGTTTTGGTTTTGGGGTTTTTTCGAGACAGGGATTCCCTGTGTAGTCCTGGAACTCATCTGTACATCAGATTGATCTCAAACTCAGAGATCGGCCTGCCTCTGCCTCCCCAGTGCTTGGGTTAAAGGCATGTGTCACTACCATCCAGCTTTAAATTTTTTAAAATATATCTGTCCTTCCTTAATTTGTCTCTATGGGACATTTTAGTCACGTGACAAGAAAAGTAACTAAGAGTAATTTGTTTTAACCAAAGGCTCAGTCCTAGAAACACTTGCTGCAAGATGAGGCATGGCTCACTGGTAGAGCACTTGCCTAGTGTGTGTGAAGCCCAAGTGTGAGGAGCTGAATTTGTAACCTAAAACCTATGTAAAAAGGCCAGGATTAGTGGTATACCTAATCCCAGCAAATTTGCACCCCTAAACCCAGGGGTGCAAATCCCTGGGGTTCACTAGACAGCCCACCTAGACTAATTGGCAAGCAAGCTACCAACCTGAGGAAAGATACTGTCTCAAAGTACCGGACGGGGCTGAAGAAATGGATGAGACTTGGGAGAGGAACGTGACGTGACATCCTTTGCTCGGCCCTGCAGATGCCATCCAGTCTCGCAGGAATGGCTTACCTCCTGCATTTCCTTCCTGCTCTGCCTGTCCTCTTGGGGAAGAAACAAAGCCCATCTCTTCCCTGATCGAGGGCCCTCATATCCTGCACTGCTGAGATTAGATGACCTCTCGGGCTGACCTGCTTCGGGTTAAATAAGCCTATTCATCGAACCTTTTCCTTCTCTGAACTGTATACGGCCCACCTATCAGTTTCCTGGCTCCTTTCTGGACTCCCAAGGTGAAGAATAGAATTCAGAAAATGTTCCTCTTGTGGAGGCTCTTACAAAGTCTCTCTTCTCTAATTTTCTCCTGGGAAGCCAGGCCTACGCCATGCCCTCTCTGTTAGGAAAGGAGCAATTAATTGCTCTGTTCTCTCCTTACCTTAGCTTCACCCCGCTCCCTGCACGTACACTGTAACTGAAGAAAGCTTGCCATCATCATTAAGAAGCTAGGGAGCATGTTTGAGGATAATCTATTCAGTTTTAGAGACTTGGGCAGGGAGCGTGCTAACGATAGTTCTATATGATTCGTAAACGTCAGACTCAGAAACTGACATAAAAGGGGTGGGGTTAGGCTAGCTTCTGTTTCTAATTAATCTATTACGTCCCCTCTTCGCTGACTCGATTGCTCTCCTCCACTTTGATGACACACACATTTGGAGGACTCTTCCATTAGTCCATGGCACTTGGAGCCGTCATTCTGGGCTCTCTCTTCCAGGTGTAATTTACTGTAATCACCTCGGAAAATGAAAGCCATTTTCCAGAAGCCAGAGAGTACCAGACACTCATTTGTATCCCACATTTCAAGTCCTAGATGACTGCCTGGTTCCCCAGAGGTCAAATGACAGCGGTGCTTGTCATTTTGCTTCAGTCACATGCCAGACTCTTTCAGCAACCTAGTGGCTGCACCGGAAAAGAGAACATTTAATCCTAGCTTTCTTCCCAGGCTCCAGGATGACTGGAAATGCCCATAGTTTTTGCTTTTTTGTTGGTGGTGGGGTTTTGTTGTTGTTGTTTGGTAAGGGTTTTTTTGTTTTTGTTTTATTTTAGTTTAGTTTTTGGTTTTAGTTTTTGGTCTTATTTTGTTTTGTTTTGGCTACCATCTGATAAATAAAAGTTGACCAGTGTAGCCCATCACCAGGATGGCCACTGACATGGTGTACTGACTAGTTTTGTGTCAACTTGACACAGCTGGAGTTATCACAGAGATAGCGCTCTAGTTGGGGAAGTGTCTCCAGGAGATCCAGCTGTAAGGCATTTCTCAATTAGTGATCAAAGCGGGAGGGCCCATTGTGGCTGGTGCCATCCCTGGGCTGGTAGTCTTGGGTTCTATAAGAGAGCAGGCTGAGCAAGCCAGGGGAGGCAAGCCAGTAATGAACATCCCTCCACGGCCTCTGCATCAGCTCCTGCTTCCTGCCCTGCCTGAGTTCCATTCCTGACTTCCTTTGGTTATGAACAGCAATGTGGAAAGTGTAAGCTAAATAACCCCCCCCCACACACACACACACCCTTGCTTCTTGGTCATGATGTTTGTGCAGGAATAGAAACCCTGACTAAGACACACGGTAACATGACTGAACTGGGATCTAGATTACAACTTGGATGTAAAATTTGTTCATGTGTCTGAACACTTGGTCTGCGGCTGATTGTGCTGTTAGGGGAAGTTTCAGAAGCTTTAGGAGACAGGACTAACTGAAGGAAATGAGTTGAGTGGAGGGAAGGCAGGCCCAGCCAGGATGTGAAGCAATGGCTTCCCACTTTCACCACCATTTTGCTTTTCCGTCTCTGAACTTCCGCTGCCTTGGTGAGCTATACCCTCAATCCCTGAACTTAATTAAGTAAATCCTTCTTTTCTTTCTTTGTTTTTTTTTTTGTTTGTTTGTTTGTTTTGTTTTGGTTGGTTGGTTTTGGTTTGTTTTTCAAGACAGGGTTTCTCTGTGTAGCCCTGGCTGTTCTGGAACTCACTCTGTAGACCAGGCTGGCCTTGAACTCAGAAATCTGCCTGCCTCTGCCTCCCAAGTGCTGGGATTAAAGGCGCCCGGCTAAATCCCTTCTTTTGTAAGTTAGTCAATTAGTCAATCACTGTGACATAATAGTATCTTGTCTGGAGGTTTGATCTGTAGGAGAGAGAACATGAAGAGATAAAAAGGTACCACAAAAGGCTGGAGGGATGGCTCCGAGGTTAAGTAGCTCAGACTACTCTTCTGGAGGTCCTGAGTTCAATTCCCAGTCAACCAACAACCATCTATAATGGGATCTGATGCCTTCCACAGGTGTGTCTGAAGACAGTGACAGTGTACTCACATACATAAAATAAACCAATCTGAAAAAAAAATCAGAAAAACAACAACAACAAAAAGGCACCACAACGCCCGAGGCTGTGTGTGAAAGAGTTTGGTCAGAGAGCTATGGTCTCTCGGGATAATAAATCATGACCCACAGTGTGACATAACAGACTTCACAAACTCAATGGAGAAGATAACTGCTACTTCTCTAATTCCTGCTACACATACATGCTGGTCATGGCACACTGGTCCCCATAATAAAACCCTTCCAAGCAGCAGAGCCCACACTGGGATTACCCATGATTCATAGCTTCAGAAGCTAAGGCTCTGAGGACAGCAGGGCCTTGGCCTCGGCGCAGGGTTACAGAGCAACAAGGAAGGGCTGGATAGACATTCAGACCTTTGGGATCCCAAAGCTGGTTTCAGGAGGTGCCACCTCAGAAGTGATGCTGTGAGGAACTAGTGTAGACACTCTCTGCCTTGAGAAGATGAAATATACGAGTCTTCAAGAAGTTCAAAGTCATCCTTGGGGTCTCTCAGCCTTCACACAATCCTGCTGGGTAGCTGTAATAGATTCACTGAGCCCAAAGAGGCCAACTGACTTAGCCAGGGCATGCCCAGGCACTAAGCAAAAGCATTCCCAGTGAATGTTTACACTATGAGAAAACAGAACAATGTTCAGAGGCAGCCTTCCAAGTGCTGACCAATACCTGTGTTCTGACCTTGGCTCTCAACTACCTTCAAAGCTACCTCTGAGTAATATCTTAATACCCATCCTCTTGTTCCGAATACCCGTACTCATACATCTTCATCTGTAAGTTCAGATAGTTGCAAGGGGTGAAAGCCTCCAAACCCTTTCCTTCTCTGAACACATGCTAAGTGCTACTTGAGAGTATTTTTATCTGTGTTGAGTTATACTCCCAGGTAACCATGGTGAGGATGTAAGACAAGGCTTCCTGGGCTCTCTGGTTTGTTCTCTAGGCTTGCTCACCTTTTATACCATCTTTCCTAGAGATGGAACCAGCACGCCGTAGCCCTCTGCTTCTCAGATACTCTCAAGGCTGGGGGAACAGTCCTCAGTGACTAGAGGCTTTCAAGTGGCCCCCATGGACCTTTCTTGAAGCTTGTCTATCAGACTAAAGGGAACCAAGCACCAGGGTTCCTTCATGTCAATACCCAAGCATGATTGCTGTTCATGTTAGGGGCGCTATTGTCATATCAGCAAGTGCTTTGCATCTATCCTACTCTCCAAAATAATTTTTCTCAATATTTATGTGACAGCTGTCCTAAGATGTTTTATTGCTGTGATAAAGCACCATGTCTGAGAGCCAGTGGGGATGGAAAGGTTTAATCAGCTTCTGCACATCATAGTTCATCATCAAAGGATGTGAGGACAGGAACTCAAACAGGGCAGGAACCCAGAAACAAGGACTGATGCAGAGACCATGGAGGGGTGCTGCTTACTGACTTATTCTTACGATTTGCTCAGCCTTCTTTCTTACAGAACCCAGGACCACCAGCACAGGAATGACCCCACCCATGTTGGGCTGGGTCCTCACATGTTAATTACTAATTGAAGAGAATATTTTACAGCTGAATCTCATGGAAGCATTTTCTTTTGGTTTGGATTGGTTTTGTTTGAGTCAGGATTTCACTGTGTAGCCTTGGCTGTTCTAGAACTTACTCTGTAGACAGGCTGGCTTTGAACTCAGAGTGATCTGACTGCCTCTGTCTCTTGGGTGCTGGAATTAAAGGCCTGTGCCACCACCTCTTGGCTTGGAAGCATTTTCTTCATTGAGGGTCCCTTCTTTCAGATAACTCTAGGCTGTAACAAGTTGACATGAACAGCCAGTCCAACTGACCCATTGTCACACCGACAGACACATCACTATTATGCTACAACCTGTCCTTTCTTATTCATCCCCAAGATATCACATTAAAATCATAAACAACTTTACAGGTTCCATAGTATTTACAAATTCAAATACATTTACATTTCAGTACCTTTAAAACAGCCAATCTGTTTCAAATTCAAACTCTTTTAAAATTCAAAGTCTCTCAACTGTGGGTTCCAGTAAAATAAAAAATAAATTAAATAGTTCTTCATGAGGGAAGAACCAGGGCACAGTCACAATCTGAACAAAGAAAACTCCAACAGTGTAAATAACAGAACGCCAGTGTCTGGGACTCAGCACGTGAATTCCATGATCATAATCATGGGATAGCAAACTTCTGGGCTCCTCCAAGATCCTTAGGATACTTCTCCAGCTCTGCCCTCTGCAGCACACACAGCTTGTCTTCTAGACTAAAGCCAGCTCCACTTCACTGCTGCTGATGTCCTTGATGGACATGCATGGTACTGGCATCTCCAAGGAGCTGCTGTCTTCTGCTGCAGCAGGGCTGCACTTTCACCAATAGCCTGTCCACAACGCTCTTCATGGTACCAAGCCTCAACTTCTCTGCATGACCCCTTCAATCCTGGGGTTTCAACTGCCACTGAGGCTGCACCTTTACCAATGGCCTTTTCTCACCTCTCACCGTGCCAAGCCTCAGCTGCTCTCTATAACATCTTCATGCCTTCAAAGCCACCTGGGGGACTCTTATACTACCCAGTTCATTTGCCAGCACGAGGTACAGCCCTGGCCACCTCTGCAATACAGCTTCTGTGTGCTTTCAGGGAACACTTCCCAGAATATTTCACCTCCATGATGCCGGTCTCTTCTTAATCACTCTAATGTCTCAGCTCCAGCCAACCAGCATTGAGCATCCCAGCAATGCACAGGCTTCACTTTAGTAGTTCTGGCGTCCTGTTAGTCACAGCTGATTCTTCAGCCCCATCTGACCAGCACAGACTCTTCACACGAGAAACCTGATAGAGTCTTTGCTTCCCTCTGAAATTTCATAAGCCTGGCCTCCACCACCTACACTGCTCTCAAATTTCAGTGACTTTTCTAGCCCAAAGTTCCAAAGTCCTTCCATATTCCTCCCAAAAGCAACAGGGCCAGGTCTGTCACAGCAATATCCCATTATCCTAGTACCACTTTGTCTTGGGGTTTCTACTGCTGAGATGAACAAAAAGAAAGTTAGAGAGGAAAGGGTTTTTTGGTCTTACATTGTAGTCCATCACTGAAGGAAGTCAGGACTCAGGCAGGGCAGAAACCTGGAAGCAGAGTTGATGCTACTTACTGGCTTGCTTCCCATGGCTTGCTCAGCCTGCTTTCTTATAGCACTCAGGACCACCCGCCAAGGGATGGCACCATCCACAATGAGCTGGGCCCTCCCCCATCCACCAGTAATTAAGAAAATGCCATACAGCTAGAAATGCCTCTATAGGGGCATTTTCTCAACTGAAGTTCCCTCCTATCAGATGACCAGCTTGTATCAAGTTGACATAAAACTAGACAAGTCAACAGCTCATGCCTGCCATCCCAGAATTGTTGAGGCTAAGGCAGCATGGGTGTAAGATTAAGACCAGAAAGAATAGGAAGACTATGTGTCAAGTAATATATCTATATTGCTGAGCCCTACTATGTGCTAGCATTTTACATTCCTTATTGTAGCGGTCATCAGAATGAAGAGGAAGGTGCTGATGATGGGAGACTGTAGGAGAGGATCTCTAGAGTACAAAGGTGATAAGGGATGGGAGCAGAATTTGAATCCAAGTCTAACCACTCTCATTAGCTACACAAGACCTGGAGGCCTCCATCTCCAGGCCTGCCCCCAAGCATCTCTGTTTTAACAAGATATTTATTCAAGCCGGGTGTGGTGGCCCATGCCTTTAGTCCCAGCACTTGGGAGACAGAGGCAGGCAGATTTCTGAGTTCGAGGCCAGCCTGGTCTACAAAGTTAGTTCGAGGACAGCCAGAGCTACACAGAGAAACCCTGTCTTGAAAAAAACCAAATTAATTAATTAATTAATTAATTAATTAAAAAATAAAGATATTTATTAGAGCCTTCCAAGTCTGCTTTTGTTTCTGTTTGCTCGTAAAGAACTTCTAACCACACAAATGCCCCATTGCTCTTGTGTGGTGCTGCTGCTCAGCCAAGACAAGTGAGTGAGGAGGTTAGAGCCTTGGCAAGAGCTGGCAACTCAAGAGAATGCTGAGGACCACCCTTAATAGACAAGAGCCCAGGCATAGGCTCTCTCTGGGACACACCAGCAAACATCCTCAGTGTACAGCAAAGTCAAGTTGGCAATAGCAGCAAACAGCTGTGCCAGGGAAAGGCGCCACCCAATCCCCCCATCCTAATGAGAAGGAAGGAAAGCTCAAACTGTCATCCACCTGCTGCAGACACCAATCACTTCTCCTCCTCGGAACTGAGGGAAGAAATGCCTCCCAGGGTGCCTTTGGCTCCTCACAAACAAAATAAAACAAATCCTTCCTATGGATTTCATTTGCCGTTTAATGCAACCTAATGATTTCCAATTGAAACCATGTTCATGTTTGTATTGACTTATTAATAGCACATCCATTTTCCACACAATAAAGCCTGAGCATGAACTGGTGACTTTGACCAAAACGCATTAGGTAGCATTAAAGATTAAATAAACACTGTTGCTATGAGTAATGGTTAATAGCCTCTATTTGTCAGCCTATTGAAAATTGATCTCTGGGTATTTTGAGCAGGGGTTCCAGAGAGTCCATTTTGAACATATTATGAATCATGACTATGTATTAAGACATGGACTGTTTTCCAGGCCGTCAGTGGAGCTTGTTACAACATTAGAATATTCTGGTTAATTTGCACAAATTGTTCCAATGTTTGTGGCAAAAGCCAAGCAGTAAAAGGGCAGAACTGAAACACATGTGTGATTAAGCAGCGACATAGATGGTACCAAGGAAACCGGTCTTGTTTGTTACCTCTGGGCCCGTGGTGTCACTAACCCACATTGGTGGGTGCTCATCCTTGTTATTTTATTCCTAGAAATAAAAGTAAATGACTTGACACCCAGGAGAAGTAGAAAGGGCCAGGCCCTGGCAAAAGCCTATAATTTCAGCTCCAAGACAGATTGAGGCAGGAATATTTAAAGTTCTAGGCAACCCTAGGCTACTGAGTGAGTTTGAGTTAGCTTGACAGCTCAGTAAGACCCTGTCCCAAAATAAAAGGTAAAAAGAAGGCTGGGACCATAACGTAGGGATAAAGTATTGGCCTCACATGCTTGAGGCCATAGGTTCAACCCCCAGAAGCTGGGAATGATGGTAGCACACCTGTAATCCCAGCACTCTGGTGGTAAAGACAGGAAAATTAAGAGTTCAAGGCCAGCCTGGGCTACACAAGACTCTGTGTCAAAAAAAAAAAAAAAGGATAGAAGTAAGACTTCCAGAAATATACCTTCAATAAACTGATTGTAATAGGTACAATTATTACTACCTATTGAATGTATACCTTCTTGGGCCAGTCAAGTTGAGTTGTTAAGTATAGGATACTCATTACCTCTAATTATCTTAACAACCCCCAAAAAGATTATTCTCTGTATGCACAGCAGATGAATCATAGTTAATGTCACTGAGACCATTACCAGGGATCTTATGGTTTGAATATGAAAACTGAAGTAGAAATTTCAGGTTTCTTTGGAAACTCAGTTGTATCCCATGATTTTTTTCTGGAAACTGTCTTGTGAGAGGATGTTTTTCTGAAACAATTGCTTGAGAGGCCATGTGATGTTTGCAAAGAATAGAAGTAGAGCTCTACGGACATTTCCCATTTTCTTGCTTTGCTATACCTTCTGCTTCACTGGTCTTCACTGATCTCTGTTTGTCCTGACTTCATCGAGAGAAACACACCAAAGAACTTCTTGTGGTACTCCAGCTGTGTCCTGCCTCTTCTGCTGACTCATGATAATTTAGCAGATCCTTATAGTTTCTGCTGGATCAAGCCAATGCTACTGGTTTGTGTTTGGTGCTTGCTATTGGACTGGATTGCTTATATCCTGGTAACAACGATTGGAATTGTCTCCAAAGAGCCACTAAACAGATCCACAACCCACTATGTCCTATTAACCATCTCTCTCTCCTACCTTTCGTGGATGGGCTAGAAGGGAGGTTAAAGCATTACAGAGCCTAAGTAAAATTGGTTTTGAAAAATCTAAGCCCACAATGAACTGTCCTCCCACAGGCACATGTATTAAATATTTGGCCTTTAGCTTGTGATTCTAATTTGGAAAGATGTTGGAAAGTTTAAAAGATAGAAGTCTTGGAGGGAGAAAACGGGCCCCTGGGGGTGTGTCTTGGAAGGTTATTACTGTTCATCTTCCTTCAGACTCCCATCACCAGGATGCTTTTTCTGCCATGATCCCCAAAACTACAGAGCAGAATGATGGATCAAACTGTCTGAAACCTTGAGCCAAGTCTCAAATCTCCTCCTTTTAGCTATCCTCTCATTTGGCCACAGCAAGAAGAAAGATGACGAATACAAGAAGACTTGATGCTTTTTGCCATACTTTATCCTCTCTGTGAAATGGCTGGGTTGGGAAAGTTTTCACATGCACTTTGCAGCTGTGAGACTAGAGCCCAGACAGCGAGATAATCAGTTGCTTTCTCTCTTCTTTTTATCTTCTTTCCTCCCCCCTACTAATGACAGAAACAACGTAAGAGAGAAAGTGTTTATTTTAAAGGTGTCCAGTCCACCATGACAGGAAAGATACACCAGCAGGCAGAGAAAGTACTTGGCGGAACAGGAGGCTAGCTGGTCACATTGTACCTGTTCTCAGGAAACAGAGTGAACAGGAAGTAGAGCCAAACCATAAAATCTTAGGTCCTGTCCCTAGTGACCCACTTCCTCATGTGGGACTCTGCTTCCTAAAGATTCCACAACCTTTCCAAATGTGTCACCAGCTGGGACCAAGTCTTCAAATACATGATCCTCTGGGGACATTTCACATCAAACCACAGTTCTACCTCTTGTCCTTCTTCCTCTTGGATGATTTAGCATCATTCTTCCCCACGTACTTTCCAAGCACCCAAATTCGTCCCTTACCTTGTTTCTTTGATGTGAGAGGTCTTCATCTCTCAGGGGACCAGGCAAGGTGAGCCCTGACACTTTTCAGTGCAAAACAGTTGATCAGACCCAGGTTGAACCATAGAAGGGTTCCTGACCTGAGAACAGAAGCAGGCTCTAGAGCAGTGGCTCTAGGTCAAAATTCCTTTGGGAATCACATATCAGATATCCTACATATCAGATATTTATGTTACAATCATAATAGTAGTAAAATTATAGTTATGAAGTAGCAATGAAATAATGTTATGGGGGCACTGTAATATGAGGAACTGTATGAAAGGGTCTCAGCTTTAGGAAGGTTGAGAACCACTGCTCTAGAAGTTTCCAACTCCATGTTATAAGAAGAAGGGTGGGAAGAATGTGATGTCTTGGGCAAGGGGCAGTCTGAAGAGGTATAAGCTGACGGAATGACATTGTCAGATGAACTTAGAGCCTATATAATGTTACTAGCAGGAGCCGTTTCAGTCACAATTGTTAAAAGTCACTTACTATATATGGGTAGCATCTGTCATCATCCAAGCATGTTGAATCCAGAAAGGCCTTTTAGCCAGAAGCTTTCCAAATTCATGAGAATGTCAAGGCAAGGGGGCATTATTCTTCTTAGATGCCTCTGCTAAGTGGTCCCTATTTCCTTGTGGCCAACTTACCTTTAAAGATTTCTATTGCCAACATTTCTATTTCCTCCTGTCCTTCCTCTAGTCTAGTCTACAGAAAATGAGGATTGCTGCTCTCCCAAGGGACTTCCACTGTGGTCTAGAACGACCCGTTCCATGAGGAATGACTTAGACAGTGGACAGGGTGTCAGTTACAGTTGCACACAGACAACTGTATTAGTGTTTCTCATGCCATATGGCTACAGAAACCACAGCAACAAACATCCCTAGAAGATACTGGAGGCTCACCTGCCCCCAGTCTCCCAGAAGGAGCTCAGCATTCCCTCTAGGGTCAGTATTCAAATCCCCACAACAGGAACTAAAGGATAAACATTGCCACTATAATTGTTCAGGCTGCTGTCTAGTCAGTACTCAGAATGGGACTGTGCAAGATTCCCATGGTAGGTTGGCATTATTACCTAGATTTAAGGGTCCAGACCCTGAGACAATTGGCTGAGCTGCTCACAGCCACATGATAGATAAGAATTAGCACTAAGATTTGAACCCAAGTCCAGCTGCTTCTCCTGCTTAGGTATTTCTGATACCTGTTTCTGATAACATTGTTGATGACTTAATTCCACGACCCCATTCAATCTCAGCTAACCTTTCCGTCTACTAATTCAGCAACAAGCCAACACTATTGACCCTGTACCTCATCTTCCAAATGCTTAGAGTGCAATCAGAATGATAATAGGTGGCAGATAACTCCTTCATTTAAGGCTTGCCATTCAAGCCTAGGACCAGATTTAAATCCTGAGTGTTGTAGCATGCCTAGTGATCTCAGTGTTGAAGAGATGGAGACAAGAGGATCCCTTGAGATCTTTGGTCAGTCATTCTAACCAATTGGTATGTCTCCAGTAAAATCGAGAAATCTTGTCTTTAAAAAGGCAAATGTATTACATCTGAGGAATTACACCTGAAGGTAAACTTTGAAATTCACACACACACACACACACACACACACACACACACAGAGAGAGAGAGAGAGAGAGAGAGACAGAGAGAGAGAGAGAGACAGAGAGAGACAGAGACAGAGACAGAGACAGAGACAGAGACAGAGACAGAGACAGAGACAGAGACAGCTCAGTGGAGTCAAAGCATTTGCCACCAAGCTTGACTGCCTGAATTTGATCCCTGGGACCTACAAGGTGTAAAGAGAGAAGTGACTCCCACCAACTATTTTCTGAAGTCCACATGGATATACGTGTTCACGTGCACACACATACAAAAATGTAACACAAAGTGTAACAGTCCTTTGCTGAGTTATTGAGGCCAGACACTGCTTCTTCACATGTGGTTTTCGTCTAGTTTCCTTGGAAGGTCCTTCCCTTCATCATCATTTTAAAGATGATGAACTAGACATGAAACAGTTGGGCTGAGTGGCTCATAGTGCCATGATTACCTGTATTAAAAGGCCATTTTCTTCCCACTACAAAACAAATCGGGTAGAGGAGGTCAAACCAACCCCTGTCACTTAGAGGCAGTTCCTTAGGGAAGGGACATTCCAGTATGTATTCTTGACTGGGGTCACTGGAGCTGGGTCTCAATTCTGAGGAATATTTCACAGACCTGGGGCAAAGTTGCACCTCAGCCAGGTGAGGAACCAAAAGGGGCCAACAAGGAGGGTAGCAGGCTAGCCTGTCTGACTTAGGCAAAGAAGAAAGCTCCTACGTGTGCACCTACACATGATTCATGTCTACTGTCTGCAGCTTTTACGCCTGTCACTCAGTCACTCCCAGCCCTTGGGGACTACCTACTACCCACCTTACCTCGACAGAGAGCCTACAGGTGCAAAGAAGTTACCCAATTTACCCCAGGAACAGAGAACTGGCCGAGTTACAGAAGTCTGCACTGCTCTGGGCATCCCGCTGTCTTCTAAACTGCAGTGTGTAACAGAAGGAGTCAGTTGCTTGAACTGGGGGCTCTTGAGACAGACTCCCTGAGCCTGAGGTGACTGTCAGTTCTGTCTTAGAGAAGACCTAGATGCAGAGGTCAGCCCTCGGATCCATGTCTGACCTTGTCCTTCTGTTCTTGAGAATTGAGAGCATCTGTCTGTGTCCTGGGAACTGAGAGGGCACAGTTAGCTGCTCTTCCTCCCAGGCATTTGTTAGATGAATCAATCTGTCCACGGGTGAAGGGCATAAGGCTAAAGGCAAGAGAGCAGTACCCAGAAGGCTGGGAACTCAAGAGAAGTATGGTCTAGCCACCACCCACCCATATCATCTTTTCCCTCTATGCCAAAATTCAGTTTGGAGGGTTTTGCTTGTCATTTAGATTTTTTTTTTTTTGTATGTATGTATAAATGTTTTTGCCTGGATGTATGTCTCTGTCTCTGCACCACATGCATGCCTGGTGCAAGCAGAGGTCAGAAGAGGATATGGGATCCCCTGGAACTGAGTTACAGATGGTTGTGAGCTGCTATGTGGGGACAGTCGGCATAAAGAGGATTTGGTGCAGAAGGACATCATGACACCAGTCTGCCCCGATCCCAAAGCCTGGAAGAGAAGAAAGTCTTTAACCCCCCCCCCCCAACACACACACACACACACACACACACACACACACACACACACTCATATGCATGCACACACACTACCCTCCCAGTACACAACAGCCCCTTCCCTCAGGCTTCTCCTCCTGGCTCTGCTGTGTCCCTCCCTGTTCCCCTGCTGGCCCTATCCACATATGCAATAACACCAAGGTCACTTAGTAATACTTCCACTGGGGAGACCTGAAACCTGCTGGAACGGGCTTTGTCCTCAGTAGAGAATGCCAGAAATCCTCATGCCAGCCTGGCTCCAGTTCCTAACATTACAGTCCCCTACCCACACTCCATGGAAGGAAAAGAGAAGAGTATCCATGGCTTGGGTCCCAACCTGGGCCTTCTGAAACATACACACACACACACCACACACACACCACACACACACACACACACACCTTTTTCTACACTAAGGGCTGGGTTTAGGTATTTCTAAGTCCTTTCCAGCTCACAAACTGGAAATAGTGTTCTTTGGTTGCTATGCAGGCTTTGAGAATGTGGCCTGACTGGTATTGTGGGAATACTTAGGCCTTCCAAGCCTCACAAGAAAGAAAATTCCTGGGTGAGATTTCCTAGAAGGCTCCTTGCCAAAGGGCTTCTTGGCCATGAGAAGCAAGTCCCCAAAAGTCTCCCTCACCCACCCACAACCACTTTAAAAAAAAAAAAAAAAGGTCCCTTTAGAACTTCAAGCTCTAGTAACACCTAATCAGAAGGGAGGGAGATGGCTCCTTATGTAGAAACTTAAACTTTTTGTTTTGTTTTTGTACAATTTTTTTTTCCTTTTGTGTTCCAGGCGAAGAAAGACTTATCAGGGCATATAAAAGTTGTCTTGTGTTTTGTTTAATTCTAAAAATGTGACTTTAAAATTTAGTTTAAGAATTTTTCCCATAAATAGGTATACTCACCATCTTCTATAGATTAATTTCCTTCAGTTTATATACCAACTTCGTCCTCTCCCAGTTTTACACACGACAGCAACTCACTTTGAACAGTAACAACCAAAATATATAAAAAATGTATAGCATTAGGACTTACACATACACTCAGGGACACACATGAGTGCCAACCATTGATCGGCTCATTTCCCCCATAAACTACTACAGCATGCCAGAAGGATTTCAACATTCCTCTAGGAAACACACCTTTACTTCTCTCACAAGTCACTGTCTGGCTCTCCTAGGCAGGCGATCTTTCAGTGTGTGCATCAATGTCAATTTATTGGTTTTAATTCCATCTCCTTTTTATTAAAGGTGTTACTGTATTGCTTCTGGCAATGCAGTTCCAGACAAGACAGGCTCTGCCTTTCAGAAGAGATATCCTTCCAATATTAGTGACACGGAGCTTTTAGAAAGATCCGAGGCACAAGCAGAGATGGAAACTAAGGCCCAGAGAGGGACCAGCATGTTTAACACCATCATGAGCAAACTAGCAAGAAAAAGAGGAATAGAGAACTCTGATACCCTCATTGCTGATGATGGGTGATTTGTACCACAAAAGCTTCCTCAAATCTTAAATAAATAAATAAATAAATAAATAAATAAATAAATAAATAGCAGCTTTTCCCAAGAGCCCATTTATCTAGGGCCCATGAAAGCCTTTCTCTTCCTTTATTGTGATTTTGAGATGCTTTTCCTTTCTTTCTTTTCTTTCTTTCTTTCTTTCTTTCTTTCTTTCTTTCTTTCTTTTTTTTTTTTAAATGTATTCCATTATTTTTAGGGTGTATGTGTATGACTCTGTGTGTGTGTGTGTGTGTGTGTGTGTGTGTGTGTGTTGGGGTGGGTAAAGCGAGCACACAGAAGCATTGAGGAGTCTAGTGCTGGGATTACAGGCAGCTATAAATTACCTATTGTGGGTGCTGGAAATGAAACTCAGGCCCTTTACAAGACCAGAACAAGTTTTTAACAAACTTTTAACTCTTTAGTCCCTGGGGGCCCTTTTCGTGTTGTTTTTATCCCTTGGTTGCAAATATTAACTGCTTTTAACACAGAAAGCATTAATGTTTAGTGTGTAATACCAAAGAATCCCCATTCTGACACTTAGGGGCTCTTAATCTGGGACATCTGGTATACCTCATACTTTGTCTTTAGAAGCATTCCCTATGCCATTGGCTAACCATCTGGTCCTTCTAGCAAGACACTGCACAAAAACCATTTCTGTACAAGCTATCCATGATGACTTATATCTGCTGTCAGGAGGCTTAGGAGGCTAAGATAATTATGTAATTGCTGTGAGTTCTAGTCTACCCTGGTCTACAGAGTGAAACCCTGTCTCAAAAAACAAAACAAAAAAGCAAAAATACAATTAAACAAAACAAGGGCAATAAAAGATTATTATGGTGTTTTTCTTTCTATAAAATAAGCTTCCATAAACATCATTCCTCCCCAATCTCGAATTATCTTCTAACTCATTCCTCTCTCCTCTCCCAAATAAATACAAACACAGCTATGATGCCATTTTACAGAAGGCACTTTGAAGGAGTAAGGTATAAGCCAAGTCCTCAGGGGTTATGAGTACAGTGCTGGGGTAAAATAATTGGACCCAGTAAAGACACTGATGGGATTCACTTTGGTCAAAGAAGACATGGTGAGTAGCTATGGAGAAGCAGGGAGCAGCTGGAAGCAGAGTCCAAAGAATACTGTGATCCATTTTAAGTTTGGATACTATTCTGTCAGCGTGAGGGCTATGGAACATATTAAATAACGAGGCAAACAATGAGACTGGTCTTTAGATTTCTTATTTATTATTTTTAAAGTAATTAAAATAATGTAGGTAAAGCTAAATATGTCAGAATATACCTGTCACTTTTGTACTTGAGAAAGAAGGATTAACATGAGTCCAATGCCAACCTTCCCTACAAAGTAAGAATGTGTCCCAACACATGGTGCGGGGAGGAGAGGGAAAAAAAGAAATAAAGAACCGCACGCCTTTAATCCCAGCACTCGGGAGGCAGAGGCAGGTGGATTTCTGAGTTTGAGACCAGCCTGGTCTACAAAGTGAGTTCCAGGACTGTCAGGTCTTGAAAAAAGAAAATGAAAAGAAATAAAATGAAAAAGCTTAGTAGCTGGGGTATGACTCAGTTTCTATAGCAATAGCATGATAAAGCAGTGGGCTTAATAACCAGGCCTGCATAAACCTAGATATGGTAATACAGGCCTATAATCAACACTTGGAATACAGAGGCAGGAGGTTCAAGGCCAGGCTTAGCTACAGAATAAATGTGATGGCAGCCTCAGCTAAATGAGACTCTTCTTCAAATAATAATCATAATTTTAAAAGTACTATGTGATGGTGTTAGCAGATGAATTAAGAAGAAGTAATCTGGGCTGCAGAGATAGGTGGCTCACCAGTTAAGAACACTGGCCGCTCTTCCAGGAGACCCAGGTTTAATCCCCAGCACCCATATGGGAGCTTACAACTGCCTGTTACTCCTGTTCCAGGGGATCCAATGCCATCATAGAGACATACAAAATAAATTATTAAAAAAATAAATAAAAAGAAAAACTAATCTGTCTACTGCCCAATCCTCTCTTCTTTCCTACCCCAGGTAACTGCCTTTGACGTCCTGGCATGCCCTAGATTTTTAGATATGTATAGGGATTTCTCTTTGATTTCAACATTTACAACATATGAGTATGTATAGGAATGTCTGGTTTGTGATAGAAAAAGAATCACATTACGTAGTTCACTCAGTGATCACTTACCTCGACATTGTAGTTTATCTAAATCACTATTTCTCCTTCCATCTCTAGGGGAGATACATTTGCACACATAATTGTTGGTCATGTTACATATATTAGGTAATTATTATTAATAGCATGTTTGAGAAAGACTTTATGTAGCCCAGGCTGGCCTTGAACTTGCCGGTTCTCTTGCCTCAGTCTTCAGTGCTGGGATTATATGACAGTGACTTGCTTTGTGTTGAGTGTTGAGCGTGTTAGGGTTCTCCCTTGACATACAAAATAAACCAGAGGCAGGAGGAGAATGGAAACTCGGTGTCTTAGTTAGGGTTCCCATTGCTGTGAAACCATGACCAAGGCAAATCATAAAAGGTAAAGATTTAATGGGGGCTGGCTTACACTTTCAGAGGTTCAGTCCATTATCCTCATGGCTGGAAGCATGGCAGTGTGCAAGCAGACATGGTGGTAGAGAAGGAGCTGAGAGTTCTACTTCTTGTTCGGAAGGCAACCAGGAAAGATAGTCTCATTGGAGAGTCTGAAAGCCCACCCGACAGTGACACTTTGCCTCCAATAAGGCCACACCCACTCCAACAATGCCATACCTAATAGTGTCACTCCCTGGGCCAAGCACATTCAAACCACCAAACTTGGAGATAAGGGACCATTGTTGGGTTCCAGTCAAAAGATAGGTGGTTGGCTAAGGCAGCAGCTGTGGGGGAGACTTAAAGCAGCCTTGAGAACGATTCTGAGCAGCACCGTTTCAAAGGGATAGCCAGCCATTTTATGAGGCAAGATGACCCAGGAAGGAGAGGCAGGTTCTTTAGCTGTGTGGTCTTGAGTAAGTCACTTAAATTCTCTAAGTCACACTTCCCAATATGCAAAATATGGTCATTTTCTGTCATATGGAATCCTGAGGGCATTTTAAAAATGTCTGGTATAGATGGCACTTTATCCTAGGCCTAGCAGGTCTCAGACACTTAGTAAATGCTTGCAACAGGTGCCACTATCCAAGGACCTCATAGATTCTTTCCTCGAATGCCCCTCCCTAGATCACATAGGCCACACATCTTAAAGTTTGAAGTGAAACTGAGATTCAATCAGGGGCAGAATATGGCCAGAAATAGGCTTAAATGTGGACAGAGTGGCTGGCCTTGGCATGGTGGGACACTCAGTGAGTACTACCAGTGCTTTCAAGATATATCAATGTGACCTAATTGTCGCTTGCTCTCAGGTTTATAACCAACCCAAATTTCTTTTTTTTTCCCCCGAGACAGAGTTCAGGGTTTCTCTGTGTAGCCCTGGCTGTCCTGGAACTCACGCTGTAGACCAGGCTGGCCTCGAACACAGAAATCCACCTGCCTCTGCCTCCCAAATGCTGGGATTAAAGGCATGCGCCACCGCCACCAGGCTCCAACCCAAATTTCTAAGGAAAAACATTTCACAAGGTCAGGCACTATGAAGCTTCACTGTGCACACACAGTAGAGGGTCATAGGCTCTCAGGAAGCTACAGATCTCCTGCTGGGACAAACAGGTCCCAGAAGTCCCCAAGGGTCCCAGGCTGGCAGAATCATCAGGAGGGATGATGGAAGTTAGCCTATGGTTCCAAGACTCTAAGACCAGGATCTGGGAACTAGACCTCAGCAAGAGGCTG
This sequence comes from Mus caroli, assembly GCF_978045245.1. Lineage (NCBI taxonomy): Eukaryota > Metazoa > Chordata > Mammalia > Rodentia > Muridae > Mus > Mus caroli. The sequence goes on from NW_028227269.1 coordinate 10,165,641, forward strand.
TGGGGAGATTCCCAAGAAGGACAGTCCTTAGCCTTCTGAAGGGGGTCCATCTTTCTCTCTTATATGCATAGACACAGATGGAGACATGAGTAGATATACACACAGGGAGAAACACACACACAAGCACACTGACACACACATACAAAGATACACACAGGAACATGGACACACACAGATGGAGACACACAGAACTAGTGACACTTACACAGATGGGAGACTGACGCCCACGAGAACACCAAAACACAAACGGAGACACACACAATCACAGACGTACATATGGACATACAGACACAGGGAACAGAGGCCTTCACGAAAAAAAAAAAAAAACTGATGCGGAGAGAAGGAGAGGCTGAGAAGAAGGAAGGAAGGGGGAGAAAGAAAGAAGCAGAGGGAAAGAACTCAAAAGGGCCACACAGGAGAGCCCACCCAGGCCTCTGAGGGCAGATGGGGTGTAGACACAACCCTGCCCTCCCTCTGCCTGTTATTTCAAAGGACTACATCCTTCAGGTCCCTCCCACTTGGCAGCTCCTAATTTATGCCTGTGAAGGTGTTAGATTGGATAATTCCACTATGGGGACCAGAGGAGACTGCCCAGGGGTAAAATGACCAGGTGGAATACACTAGGACTAGGGCACATTGAGAAGAGTATTGTAAACCATGCCAGGAAGAGGGAAGGAGACTTCGGAGAGGGCTTCTCTGGGGCCCCTGAACAAGTGCCTGCAACCCTGCCTGGAGGCTGGGAGCGCTGGCAGACCTAGGCGGCGGCGGCAGCAGCAGCCGCTGGCCAGCCTGGTTTCCCTCAGCTACAGACAGCCTGGCTCCAGGCCCACCTCCCGGTGCCCTGGGCCTGACATCTTCTGGGCAGAGCCACGGTGCCCCAGGAGCCATGTGGATGGTGTTAGTAAACACGCTTTCTTGCGCCCAGCCTGGCAAGGCCTGTGGGCAGCGGGAGGGCGTAGAGCTGGCAGCTCCCACGGCTGGGCAGGAGGACGGGAGGGTGGACCGGCGGGCAGACAGGCGGGCAGGCCGCCCTGCACAACCAAGCCAAGGCCCAGAATGGAGCAGCTGCTCCTGTCACCATAGAGACGGAACTGAACAATGAGCAGCCAGAGATGCAGCATGGCTGCCTGGCACCGCGGCCACACTCCCGCCAGGCCCTCACACCTACACACGGGAGCTACTCACCCTTATGTGCGCTTGCATGCATGGACGTACGTGCACAGGTGCGCACACACGTATGCAGAGTTCCAGGAAGGAGAAAGAAATAGAGAAACCGGGTAAGGACAGTAGAATCTATAGAAAAGGAAGGAGAATGTGAGATGAGGTTCACAGCCTTACAATTGCAAAGTTGAGCAGAAAAAAAAAAAAAAAAAAAAAAAAAAAAAAAAACCTCACCCTTTGATTCTGGCTAAAAATACCTTAAAAAAAAAAAAGGCAGCTTTGCAGAGGGTCATGTGGTGCCCTGGATTCTTGTGTAACAGGAGAGCTGAAGGGGTTCTAATTAGCAAAAGGCATCTTGAGTCCAATCACCTTCCCCCTTGACAGGGGTTGCTGAGAGACCCTCACAAAGCTGTTAGTCCCCAGGAAATGAGGATACATTGTTAAAAATGAGCCTAAATCCCAGGTGATTCCTCTCTCCAAGACAATGCAGAGAGGAGGCTGGCTGGCTCAGCCACGGGCTGGAGAGAGAGTCCAGAAAGGCCGTTCCAAGTCCTTTAAGAAAAAGTAACCAGTTGCATCCGGGCAGGGAAGGTGGGTGGGCATCAGCTTGTAGTGCACAAGGGCACTCTCCGGGCAAGTTCCCCTTCTGTGAACTGGTGAACTCTTAGCCCCAGCAGCTCCCAGATCCCCAGATATTACCTGCTCCTGCCACTCAGAGGAGCATACAGAAGTTTATGAACACCGAGGAAACAGACAGGAGGATTACCATGAGTTCAAGCCAGGTGTTGGTTACAAAGTGAGACCTTGTCTCAAAAAGCACAAAAGAAGGCAAAGAAAGAAAAGAAAGCGGAAGGGGGATGAAAGAAGGGAGGAGGTGGGAAGAAGGGAGGGGAAGGAAGAGGGGAGGGGAGGGGAGGGGAAGCCAGCCGACATAGGTATAGACAAACATCTCCCTATCTATCCCTTCCAGCCTGGTATCTACAATGGAAACTCAGTCTGCTCTTCTCAGCATCTCCGTCCAGGGGCTGACAGACGCTGTATTTCAGCATTATCTTTTTTTTTTTTTTTTTTTTTTCGAGACAGGGTTTCTCTGTATAGCCCTGGCTGTCCTGGCACTCACTTTGTAGACCAGGCTGGCCTCGAACTCAGAAATCCACCTGCCTCTGCCTCCCGAGTGCTGGGATTAAAGGCATGCGCCACCACGCCCGGCACTAGCATTATCTTAAGCTTCCAACAGGCTACTTATTTTTTCCTGGCTTCACCTATTTCTCTTCTTCCTTCTGAGCAGATGAATGCTGTGTGAAGATAGGTGTCCTGGAGGCCTGCTGGATTCCTTTAGTGGAAAATAGGAAGACTTACCAGTTGACCTGGTGCTACTGTCTACACCGACTTCCAGTTCAGAAAAGGCAAAGTCTCAGGAAGACTCTCAGGAAGTAATGTTAGACCCATGACATTGACCGCCATGTAGTTCAGGGGCCCAGAGTCGAGGTGAGAAAGTGAGCATGTGAGAACTTAAAGGTATTTCTAGGCATACAGTTTTAAAGGAGAACACAGAGAGGAAGCAAGAGGAACAGGGCACGCTGGGAACAAGGAAACCCTTGAAAAGGAATAGGAAGCCTGGGTTGAAAGAGAAGCTTATGGCCCTGAATCCGGAAAACTGATTCCGGATTAGCAGGTTCCAAGCATCCCCACATTGGACGCGCACAGCATGACCCATCTTCACACTCCCAGCACCTACTCCCGGGGGCATCATGACAGATGGACAGCAGTAGACATTAAAATCACAGTAGGCTGGAGCCAGGCTCTTTCCCCAATATCCGCATCCCTTTCAGGATCCCTTCTAGAAGCTTCTCAAGCTCCAGGGAGCCGTCTGCACTGGCTCAGATGTGGCAGAGAAAGAATTAAAACGTGAGAGGCAAGATCAGAGAGAGACTTGCTCCCCCTCAAGAACCTCTTTAGTAGAGGAAAAAAAAGCCAGGCAATTTTTAATCATCACGGATTGTTTAAACTTCTGAATCCGTCTTCTCTGAAGCCAAGGGAGCACCCATTGTGGCTGGTACCCAGCAGTAGTCCAAGTTTAGCCCTTGGTCCACCTACCCTCAACAGTCACACACATTTCCTGGACCCTTCCTTAGGTCCTCCCAGGGTCCTTGCTAGGCCAGGCCAGCAGGACCCTGCTTATCTAAGGAGATCTGACAAGACTGCAGCCCTGGGGGTATGGCTGCTGGCGAAACATATGGTACATCGTAAATAGGACTTCCTTTTAGGAAATGAGCTGCTGTAATTAAATCCCCATTCATTTTTCTGTAACATACACATAGAGACAAATAGATCTTTATCCTTTGGAAGCTCCAAAGAAAAAAGGCTTGTGGGGAGCTGAGATTCTCAGCTCAGAACTGTGACTTTTATAAAAGATTGCTTAGATCCAGGTGAAATAAGAAGTCCCTTTTTTGGGGGGGGTGGAGTGGGGGGTGGAGTCCTCTGTTTAACAGCCCTTGATGTCCTGGAACTCACTTTGTTTACTTTATAGACAAGGCTAGCCTAGAACTCACAGAAATATGCCTGCCTCTGCCACCCAAATTATTGAAATTAAAGGCATGTACTACTACTGCCAAATGGAAATCTGAATTCTTTAGGAAGATCTCGTGGATGAGTGGGTGGGTGAATGAGCACTTCTTCCCAACAGGAAATGAGGAAGTAATCAAAGAGGAAAAATTAAATTTGGGCCCTGGAAGTGATTGTTTCTTCCCATTCCACATACATAACAATGCAAATAAACTCCATGGGCTGGAGAGATGGCCAGTGGTTAAGAGTACTGACTGCTTTTCCCCAGGTCCTGAGTTCGATTCCTAGCAACCATATGGTGGCTTACAACCACCTGTAATGGGATCTGATGCCCTTTTCTGGTGTGTCTGAAGACAGCAACAGTATACTCATATAAATAAAATAAATGAATCTTAAAACAAAACACTCGTGAGTGTCACTAATATTAGACATATTTCCATTAGGGTAAAGTGGATTGGGTTCCACCTCCATGAGCTCCAACTGTAAGCTGTACACTGATGCTGAGACAGGGGAGTGACTAGAACTGAGAAACACCTGGACATGGATACTGAGTGTCTAACTAGTGCCCATGGTTGTATTTCACAAGGGATGTGGGTAATGGCACCTGGGACAAACAGGACTGCCAGGCTAGAGGACCCAGTGGGGTGCCCTGGAAAGGAGTGGGGGCTCTTCCCAGGAGAGGGAATGGTGTCCTGTGCAGAGGATCCGCAGTGCTGGGGTCGGGCGCTGGAGACCTGGATGCAGGAAAGAAGCCTCTCTCTTATTTTTGGTGGTTGGCAAGGCCCAGTATTTGGTTGAACTTTTCTTGAATAAAACCACTAAGTATCTGTCACCAGGCATTCAGTGGCAAGTCCAAGACATCACACAACCCTCCAGCCAAACAGAATGTGGTAGGCACAGAGTTAAGTCAAGGATGGGTTTTGGAGGGAAGGAGAGCTCCAAATCCTCCAAACTGCAAATACCAGAGGCCTCTTCCTTTCCTGGTCACCCTTTAAATCAGTGGGAAGGGATTTGTGAATTGTGATGCAAATGTTGGGAGATGGGCTGAGTTTCTTCCTAATTCATCTCTCTATCAGCACAGAATACACTGTCCACAGCACACACACACACACACACACACACACACACACACACACAAGTTTTGGTTTGGTGGGCAAGAAGGTAAAGACTCAACTACGAAGGCCTCATGCATGCTATGTATGATAGAGCAGCTATGGAAAGGATTCAGTGGGTAAGAGTACTGGATGTGCAAGCCTGGGGATCTGAGTTCAAATCCCCAGAACCCACCTAAAATACTAGCCATGACCTCTAACACACTTAGAGCCCCAGAGCTGTAGAGGGCAGAGACTAAAGTATTACTGGGGCTCATTGATCTATGTCCAGCCTAGCTCCAAGTTTATAAAGAACAAAGAAACAAGACAAAGGACAGTGGAAAAAAAATCATCTGACATCTCCTGGCCTCCAAACTTGTGTGCATGGGCATGAGTGCCTAAACACAAATGTCACCCCATCTGTGACAGGGCAAAGGCAGTGCAAATGGTTCTTACTGAGGCCATTTCAGGTTTAACTTGAATTTGATCTCCTTGATGGAAAATCCCATGGAAAATTATCAAACTATTTTAGGATCCCAAGGTCAAGATGCCCCATCTACCTTACCTTAGCTTCTGTTAAAAGGCTGGCTTGTCCTAACCTCCTCCTGTAGATGCCAGGGTGTGGTTTTTGCCTTTAACAATCTTTTACCCTAAATATTTGGAGCTACACATGAGTTCTGAATACCAGAGTGTAGTCCAAGTCAGCTGGAATAAAGACTTTCAATTGTCTACAAACTGTCTGAATGTTTTTCTGGTGGTTATCCCTGCAACACATACACAAGCAAATACACACACAAACACACACACACACACATACACATACTGCACTAAGGGCCATTGAAAAAGGACATCAGTAATGTTCATTAGACTAATGTCCCCTTATGACATCACAGGTACATCAGAGGACAAGCCAAGGCACAGATGAATTCTCTCCATCAGAGATACACAGCCAGTGGATGTCAGCACCGAGCTCCATGCTCTTCTCATTTCAAGGCTGCACAGTTGCTCTTGAATTCACTCCATTCTCCCTGCCACCTTTGAGAAGTCCCGCTGCTGCCTTTTGGGTAATATCTTGGTTCCAGTATCTGTCTATAGGACCCGTTTCATGTGGAAGAATGCAGTGTCTGTAAGTGAACACCACCTCTGGGGCACCTCATCACCCTTCTCATTGATTTTCTCCCCTCTGTTTTACACTGAGCAAAGCAGCCGTTTTCACACGCATAATTATACTTTGCATTCGCTTAGCACTCCCGAATCGTCACAGCACTCTCCCAGCCATTTCCTTGTACTATGCTAACAAGTCCGAGAGATTGACAGCAACCCTGCCTCGCACAGAGAAAGGAAAGGCACGCAGGAATGCCAGCATGGTGCTGCCTGAGTGAAGAACTCGGGGGAATTTCCTGTCCTATACTCTACAGCCTTTCTGTGGAGCCTTACTTCAAAACAGTCGTCTAGCTCAGGGCATGGAGCTCAGTTGGTATTCACAAAGCCCTGGGCTCAACCCCCAACACAATGAACTGAGTATAGTGGACCACACCTGTGATCTCAGCATGGCGAGCAAGAGGAGAAGTAGTTGAAGGTTAGGGTCCTCAAGATGACTCAGCGAGCTAAGATGCTTGTCACCAACCTTAAAAGCCCAATTTTAATCCCCAGAACCCGTAACTCAAGCTCTGAAAGTTGTCCTCTGACTTTCACACAAAAACCATGGCATGAGTATGCGTCCCTGCTTGAGAGAGAGCAAGTGTGAGCACACTCTAACACACACACACACACACACACACACACACACACAGAGTGAAGCAAATTTTCATCTTTGACTACATTAAAGAGTTTCTAGTTGGAGGACAGCCCTAGACTAAAAGAGACCCTGTCTCAAAAACAATAATGAGAAAGCAAGCATCACGAATATCATTTTGAGTGTGAGAAATGTCAAAACTGGTAGTTGATGAAAATGAGAACCTGGAGTCAGGAGCGTTCTGATCTCTGCAAGCCTCTGTCCCTGGGAGTGACCCTGTGCAGCTTGCCCTTCTCTGAACCTCACCTGGCAACCTGCAGGATGAAGGAGTAGGACCACACTCTCTAGAGCCATCAGGAAGCCCCTTCTGGCTCGCAGACTCTGGATCCTGTCTGTTAGATGTCTCTGGTGGAGCAGTTTACTTTCAGGTGGAAAGGTGGCACAAAAAGAGAATGCTAGAGCCAGTCATTCCTGACTGAGTCATCTAGCTGTGGGTAAAACTTATAGTGAGACTGGAATGCCTGGTAAATGATTAAAATGTGAGCACACATTGTTCTGGCTTTCCTCATGATACAGTCATTTAATCCCAACACCGCTGTGTGAAACCTGCTCCTGCTTGTGTGGGGGAGGCCCATAGGTTTTTAATTCTTTGGGGGGAAACAAAGGCTCTCATTCACTCAACAGTAACTCAAGAGGGCAGTTTCTGCACTTACCAGTCAAAAAATGTTGTCTGGCCATGAGATCCCATCATCAAACTGAAGAGGCAGGAGAAAGCTCCCTTTACACTGGGTCCTTTTATGCACAGGAGAGCCTGCTTTTGCATTTCCCTCCGTATGAATAAGATCTCAGGTTTATTTTATAGGGAAACACATCAAGCCAGAGGTTTTAATGACAAGATAATGAGCAGGAGAGGACTCTATTTGTTGCAAGGGGTTTGGGTTACAGAAAACAGCGATCTCACCATTTGTTCTGCAAGAAAGACTTGGCAGTTCCCTTCAGTCCTCCACCAAGAAGTCACTCCGCTCATGCACCAGACAAATTTCTACCTAATTTACCAAAGTTCCCAGACAGTGCTCTGTTTATTCCCAGGAGAGTTCACAGATGTGTAATCTGTAGGCTGATGATGTGATACAAACTTCTTCATGGAAGACCAATAGACCACCTTCAAATAGCCCCCGAGAAATATAAGATAGAATTTTGGGTACATGTGGTAGTACATGTCTGTAATCCCAGCAATCAGGAGACTGATGCAGGTTCGCTACAAGTTCAAAGCCAGCCTGGGTTTGAGTATCGGGTCAGATGAGGGCTACATCACAAGACCTTGTCCCACTCAAGGTTGGGGGAGATGATTCAGTGGTTAAAATGCTTTTTTAAAAAAAGTGTAAAGACTAGAATTTGAATACCTAGAACCTATGTATACCCTCCCATAATCCAAAGTGGAGATGGGATCCTTGGAACAAGCTCACTGGCCAGACTAGGAATATCACTAAAGCTCTGGGCTCAACTGAGAAAGACTGTCCTGGGAAATAAGGTGGCAGCATGTGCCTAAACATGTACACACACACATATACACACACACATACACACACACACACTCACATACTCACAAGTAAATAAATACATAAATAATGGTGGAGGGTTATTGAAATAGATTCCAGACATCAGCTTTGAGCTACTGCATGAATGCCCATAATCAGGTATACACATGGCTGTACACCACACCATAATTTAAAAACTGTTCCAATGAACAGGATTGTTAAAGGTCCTTAAAGGCCCACTTAAACTTGAAGTTATATCAATGTGTCTATTCCCTCCTTGGGATTCTTGGAACTGTTTGTTTTTTACCTCTTTCTAAGTGTTGCCGTATTCTTCATTTTATGGCATTGTATTACATGTGCACTCGATTGACTTCTCAGGCAAAATTGCAAGCCAGTGCATGGCTATAGGAAGCTTCAAGTATCTGAGCATGCAGGTCCCACCATCCACCAGTTGCTAACTAACCTAGTGAGCCCTAATCAAATAGATTCCCCTAAAGGAGTAGAAGAGACAAGACGTCTCCACCCTCCGTTTCTCTCCATGAATAAATAATAAATGCCCCCTTTTTTCTTCCACTTTTTCATGGATTTTAGAGATGAGCAACAATGACCTTTGCCCTCCAAACCATCTTGCCAACCCTCCACTAGAACTTTCTGCAGTGAAGCATAATACAATGGCCTCTGAGTGTCTGCCACAACATGTGAGACTGAGGGCATAGACTTTTTAATCTTCTTTGTTTTGGCTTAATATGAAAGAGGGTCGTAGTCTACCACCTTGTACTTACAAAATAATCTGCCTCCCCAGATTAAAGGCACATACTATTACTGTCAGTCAGAGTTTGACAGTTTATTGTGGTGAAATACATATCACATAAAATTTACTATTCTAATCATTTTATAAAGATATTTAATTTAATTTTTATGCATATGATTGTCTTACTAGTATGTATCTGTATGTACATGTGCATATGTATATGTATGTACACCATGCCTTCATGACCTACAAAAGCCAGAGGGTATTAGATCTCTTGGTACTAGAGTATCAAGATGGTTAGGAGCCATGATGAGGGTGCTGGAAGCTGAACGAAGGACCCTCCGTAAGAACAGCAAGTGCTTTTAACTCCTGAGTCTTTTTTTTTCTTTTTTTAAAATTAGATATTTTCTTTATTTACATTTCAAATGTTATCCCCTTTCCTGGTTTCCCCTCTGAAAACCCCCTATCCTTCCCCCCTTCCCCTGCTCACCAACCCACCCACTCCTGCTTCCTGGCCCTAGCATTCCCTTACACTGGGGCTTAGAGCCTTCACAGGACCAAGGGCATCTCCTCCCATTGATGACTGACTAGGCCATCCTCTGCTACATCTGAGTAATTATCTTTTTCCCTTATTTTAAAGTGTTTGTTTGAGACAGATTCGCACTGTGTAGTTTTATCTGGCCTTGAACTCACAGAGATCCATCTGCTTCTGCTTCTGCTTCTGCCCCTGCCCCTGCCCCTGCCTCTGCTGAGATAAAGTAGGTATGTGTCACCATACCCAGCAAACCATTTTTAAATATTCAGGAGAATATCCTCCTCATTCTGCAACAAGGTTGTCCTGAATAGTGCCCCTGATGAGATCTATTTTTACAGTGCATGGCTTGCCCTCCTGGACCCCTGTTGACAGCATGGCAACCCACAAAGTACCCTCGTAGAATCTTGCATCTTGTAGGGTCAGAGCACAGAGGATGAGTGACCACTCTTCGGGTCTATTGACACAGCCAGCAGAGGCAAGGAACTGTGGCCTTCCTCAAGGATGTGGCTGAATTCTGAAAAACGGCTCCTCATCGGTCAGATGAGTTCAGAGCAATCTCAGGTCGTCCTGAAAGACAGGCACCCAACATCTGGAAGATGGCAAGGGGACAGAGGAGGGCTGCGGGAGTTTTATTATTGCATTGCATGCAGAAAGTGAAATGGATAAGACTTGGAACAGCATACAAGGTGTGTGAATGGAAACTAGTGAGGAGAAGCAGCAGCAGGGAAGAATGAAAGCTTCAGACTGGAGAGTCCCGGGGAGCAAGAGTGATGGTCCACCTCAAGGCAGACAGGGTTTCTTTGTAAAGGCCAGGCAGGGAGATGGCTCAGCAGGTGAAAGAAGCTTGCTCTACAAGCTTGATAACCTAAGTTTGATCTCTGGAGCCCATGTGAAAAGCCATATGTTGTGGTTCACATCTGTAATCCCAGCACTTCTGTAGTGAGGTGGGAGATACAGGCAGGAGAATCCCTTGAAGGCTCCTGGGCCAATTTACCTTAAGTTTGCAGCACAACAGCAGAAACAAGAGAGATTCTGCCTGGGCAAGACAGAAGGTAAAAACCAAATCCTAAAAGTTGTCCTCTGACATTTTTACTCTGCCTGCGCACATGCACATGCATGCACACACAAATTAATAATAATGATACATTTTAAAGAGGCATTATTATTGCTACTGGCACATGAGGAAATCCAGTCTCAGATGTAGCTCCTTCTGAGAGGAAACAGAACCTGCAGAGATCAGCACCTGGAATTCACAGGATGCCCTAGGAATAGACAGGCACGTGTGTCTTTCCTACCTGCACTGTCCTGACTTGCCTTGCTCACATGACAGCAAATCCTCAGTAATTGAGTAGTAGCAGGGGTGCGGGGAATGCCAGGGCCTGAGGGTGACACAAGTGTAGTGGTTTCAGTGGGAAGAAGAGTGTCTGCATGAAATCTGAAAGCTTTAACTTGGGACCTAGAGACCATATGATACAGATGCACAGGCTCGGAAGATGAGACTGGGAGTCAGGAAGTGTCTAATCTCGATGACAACCAATCATTGCTAAAGATGAAGGGACTCTGGCCAGCTCTAGGTGGTGAACATGGCAGGCATAGCAGGCATAGTGGGCATGGCAGGAATGGTGGGCCTGGTGCTGGCAGGCCTTGCTCTTTTCCCTAATTCCTTCCACCTCGTTAAAAACTGTTAGATTAAATTTCTAAAGCTAGCCCCTCACAGTCTATTCCCTTATTTGGCCACTTTTTCCTCCTGAGGCCGACTACCAAGGTCCAGCTAACAAGGTATTGAAGTCCAGCAATCAAAAGCTCCCTTTGGCTCATCTAATTACCAATGCCCAATTAAAATTAAACGCCTCATCCTAACATGAGATTTCCCATTTTACCTTTATAAATGATCATCTTCCTATGGTCCATGTCTGTATCCAGAGGCAGTCCTTTGTTCCATTCTGGGACAAATATCCCTCTTCCTTCTTCCTTGTCCTATCTATCTATCTATCTATCCATCCATCCCTGTTTTGTCCTCTATTTCTCTTTGTCTTTTATTCCCTGACCTCTGTCCCTCTGGGGCAAGGAAATCTTCTTTATGCTAAGAACTTGCACTTGGGGGTCCTAGGCTGATTTTGTTCCTAACGAGAGTATTTCCAACTGCACACATTTTCTTCTGACAAAGCCACCTAGGAACACACACAGGTGAAATGTTTCTATTTTTCATAGGGCGGAGCCCTCTCTGACTGATCTGTTAGCAGTTTCTTTTGCAGTGCCTAGGATTGAGCCAGTGTGCTAGCACATGCTACCACTGAACTCTTTTTAAAAATACATTTGTTTTCATTATGTTTAATAGTGAGTGGTATGTTTGTGGGTGTGTGTATGTGAGTTTAGGTGTCTGTGGAGGTCAGATTTCAGAAACATCAAGTATTCTTGGATCTGGAGTTACAGGCAGTTGTGAGTTTGATGTCAGTGCTGCAGACCAAACTTATGTCCTCTGGAAGAGCAGTGTGCTGTTAAAGGTTAAACCATCCCTCTAGCAGTGTATGCTTAGAATCCACTTGCTGGAGAGGCAAATGCAGGTGGATCCTTGAGGCTCCCTGGAAAGACAGCCTAGAGTACTTGGTGAGTTCCAGGCCAATAAGAGGCTGTATCTCAAAAAGCAAGGTGGAAGGAACCTAAGATATGACAAGCAAAGGTTGTCCTGTGCCTTCCCCATGCGTTACACACAGGTGCACAAATACACCTATAAACGGGCAGCCTCATGCACACACCACTCAGAAGAAATATGCAGCTCAGTTTGCAACTGGAGGGCCTTGTGCAGGGAATTGCCTCTTCCCTCCTGGCCCTGGTGAATCCCAAGCTTACCCAGCCCCCTGCACACAGGGGCCCACCAAGCAAAGGGTAATATTTCCTCTGCTTGAGGCTTAGCAGAGGAACAGCTTTAAAGCAATCTGGATGTCCGTAAGCGAGCGTTTCTTTCCTGCTGTATCAGTTTCTAATTGTGCAGGGGAAGGGTCACAAGGACGTCGGGGGTATGCTTTCATCCCAGGCTTGGGTTCTATTTCCTTTCCTTCCTCCTTTCCAATTGCTCTTCCAGCTCCCTGTCATAAAGTTGCAGGGCTTTAAGAATTATTTATAATCTCATTTTAAGTCAAAGTAAACTCTTTAAAAAAAAAAAAAGTACACACACACACACCACACCACACCATTCCTCCTCTGTGTTTATTTAGACACAGGTACTGGCATACTCTGAAATGTGTGTTGAGAAGAAACTGCCCTGTAAATATTTACTCACAAATCCTAATTGGCTATGGGTTACTTAGAGGGAAACATCATCTTAGAGGGGGCGTGATGCTGTGGTATGTGATGCTCTTGAAACAGCTGGCACGGGGAGCCCTTGAGAAGGCAGTGCTCCATGGAACCAAAGACTGTCAACGTGAGACCCTTGCCCCTAGGAGTCCAGAATGCAGAAGGGGAAGAAAAGTCATTAGTGTGACAGTAATATTCTGTAGAAAGAACACAGACAGGAGAAATGAACTTTTAAGCTGAAGTAAGACATGTATGAATGAACCCTTGAAGTTAGATTAAACTTGTCCAATGGGGATGACTGGGGTAGGGAGGGACGGTGGTATTAGGACAGTCAGCTATTAAATGTGAGTGGGCCAGATAGGGTCTAGGAACAAGAACAGGAAATAAGAGCTAGCCTCCATTCTAGGAAAGTTCAGTGGGGGCAAAGATGGGGAAGGTGGGGAAGGGATTGAAGGGAAAACCAAAGGCCAGGAAAAGGAAGTGTTCTTCTCTTGGCTGGTGGCAAACTTTCTGTCCCACACAATCACTTTGTGGAGAGAAGGGAATAGTTCCAGGATGCTCTGAAGATAATGAAATCCTTGCATGTTACGTCCTTCACCTAAGGTGGCACAGGCGCCTTGCCTCCTGAATATGTGACTCTTTGCTTCATTAGATGGGCACAATCTGTTTCCTGCTCTCCCGAGCTTGGATAGGAACTTCTCATGCCACCACAGTTTCGCTATCATGATCAACTATAACCTCTGGACTGTGAGACAAGATTCTTCCTACCTTAAAATTAAAAAAAAAAAAAAAAAAAAAAGAAGAAGAAGAAGAAAGAAAGAAAGAAAGAAAGAAAGAAAGAAAGAAAGAAAGAAGAAAAGAACAGAAAGAAAAAATCAGTCAGTGGTGACTCATGTCTTCAATCCCAGCACTCAGGAGGGAGAGGCAGTCAGATCTCTGTTAGTTCCAGGACAGCCTGGTCTATAGAGCAAGTTTCAGGACAACCAAGGTTACACTGAAAAACCTTGTCTCTAAAAACAAACAAGTAAACAAACAAACAGAAAGGGTGGGGAAGGGACTGAAGAGATAGTTCAGTGGTTAAGAGCATTAACTGCTCTTCTAGAAGTCCTGAGTTCAATTCCCAGCACCCTCGTGGTGGCTCACAGCCATCTGTAATGGGATCCAATGCCTCTCCTGGTGTGTCTGTAGACATCTACAGTACTCATATATGTAAAATAAGTAAACCTAAAAAAAAAAAATCACATGATTTGTATGCATCTTCCCACATACTTGAAATCATGTCCAGTTTCCTTACAATACTGACTTGTGTGATTTTTATAACTATAGCAAAATACTGGAGGCAGGCACTATTGCAAAGAAAAGAGGTTCTAGAATGGTGATAAGCTTCTTGCTGGCAGAAACCAAAGGCAGCACAGAGCATCCCACAATAAGAGACGTGAAATGTGACTTGTATCTTGTGTTTCCCTCTTGTTATGAAGCCCACAGGATTCCAACTTGTGGATTGGATGCTATCAACTGAACTTAATCCTGATCACTTTCTAAACACTCCACCTCTAAATATTCTTCCTGTAAAGGTCCCATTTCTTAATAGCAGGAAGTGGGGATTAAACTCTTGCTCCCATCAGTGGACATAGAGTAACCAGCTTTGACCCACAGTGCTAACTCAATGTAAAGGCTGTGTAAGAATGGTTAGACCTCACATGTTCAGAGACTAGGATATCAGGTAGTATATATTTAGCCCCAGCAACTCTGTTTTTGGAATGTTTCTTGATCTGTGTCCAGCGAGTCCCTGATGCACATCACACATACACTGAGAGCTGACTACACTGTTCCTCAAAGCACTCTAATAAGGATCGGAAAGAAAATAGGTGACTGAAAATAGTTGGCTAATCTTTCCCTTAAGCAGAGTAGATTCCCCACTGAACCAGTGAATTGAGTTCAGAGTTCTAACTCCACCCACTCCTTCAAAGGCCTCAGTAATAGACCCCTCTGGCTTATGCTCTTTCTGGCTGTGCTTTATAATTTTGCTGTGTGTGATGGCTGATTCCCGGGATTTCAACACATGGTAGATGCAGGCAAGAGGATTGAAAGTTCTAGATCAGCGGGGGCTAGGGAGAGCAAGACCCTGTTTCAAAAAGAGAAAACAAGGTAGTGTTGGTGGAGCATGCCTGGAATTTCAATACTATGAAATTGGAAACAGGAAGATCAGAAGTTCAAGACTGCTAGCCACACACCTGGAATCCCAGAACTCAAAGAAGAGGAAAGAGAATCAGGAGTTCAAAGCTATCCTCAGCTGCTACAAGCTAGTTCAAAGCCATGCTTGACTATATGAGACACAGTATTTAAAAAATAATAATAAAGGAAAAGAGTGATTTTTTTTGACCTGCCTGGTCATTCCCCTGGCATGAGTCTCCAGCCTGTTTTCCAAAATATGAAATATTGACTCCATCAAGATATCCCCAAATTTCTATCACAAACATGTTAATGAAAGTTAGCAACATAAGGTATTTGAGATCAACCACCATACCGGAAGACCTTGAAATCTTCAGCAAAGACGCTTGGGACAGGATTTTCCAAAAAATTTCAATTGCTAAACATTTTTGTAAAGTATATATTTTATTCAAGAAAAGATGATCTATTTTGTACTTGAGAAAGAGATTGCATTTCCTTTCCAGTCTCTACAGGGAATATTATTACAAAATTGTTGTCGTACAAAGAGGCAACCCTAGAATGAAAGAAACATTATTAGAGAGATGCTTTACAGCTGGGTGTGATTACACGCACCTGTAAGCCAGGCACCAGGGAAGCAGAGGCAGGAGAATCTGCTGCTGGGGTGAGGCCAGCCTGCTTACATGGTTAGAATCAATCTCAGAAGAAAAAAAAAAAAAGCCGAACAAACACATGAAAAATGTACATCACTGTCTATTAATACTGCCAGTCTAGCATGATGGTCTGTAATTTCAGCTACTTAGGGGTTGCAAATTCAAGCTCCACAGGGGTGGGGTAGGGGGGTGGAGGGGTGGAGATTCACTTAGCTATTTAGATCCCCATCCCTGCGCACACGCCTGTGTTTGTGTGTGTGTGTGTGTGTGTGTGTGTGTGTGTGTGTGAGTGTGTATGTGTTTTAAAAGGTTGGGATATCTCTAAATGGTAGAATATAGTTTAGTAGCATGTGCAAAGGAGTGGATTCAGTCCAGTACAGGATGCACACACTACACAAACACATACACATATACTAAGAAAAAAATACATATAATAAAAATAAAGATTTGGAGAGCTAGTTCTTTTGGCAAGACATGGGTGCCTGAATTTGATCCCTAGGACCCACATAAAAAGCCAGGCATGGTAGCAAGCGCTTAGAGCCACAGCATGGGAAGGTGGGAAGTAGATTCTTGGGGCTCAGTGGCTAGCCAGTTTAGCAGATTTGTCACTCCAAGTCACAGCAGGAGAGCCTGTCTCAGAAGCCAGTATGGATTGTTGCTGAGAAACAACACTTGAGGTAGATCTCTGGCCTTCCCTGAGCAAGCATACCTATTACACACAGATCCACGCCCCACCCCCACACCAAACAACTCCAGCACAGATTTCCCCGCTGTTTTGTTTTTATGTGCTGGGTCTAGAAGACAGTCCTTATACTAGGCCTGGGGGCTCTACTCCAGAACTATACCCCAAACCCTGTCTATGATTTTGTGTGTGATATCTCTTAAATATTACCTTTCATGTATGATCTTTGTTGTCCTAGTTTTGGGAAGAGGATCTCAAATCTGCCCAGGGGGTAAAGTCAGATGTATCCAGTCCTCAGCCTCCCTCCCACCAGGGTCAGAAATGTAACCAATGCAACGGGCTGCAGAGACAGCTGGCTGCTTAAGAGCACTTGTTACTTTTCCCAAGGATCAAGGTTCAGTTCAGAACAAAATGTGCAGTGTCCACCAGACCAACCTTGCTTTCTTACGCTCCAACTCCCTACCCGGGATCTGATGATGGAGCCAAACAAACGCATTTCTGCAGAAAACACCTTGTGTTGCTCACTCTACAGTGGTGACTAAGTAACTTTGGTTAACAATTCTCAGGAGGAGGCTAACCCAGCACAGCTGCATCGGGCATTCTGGTGGGAAAGCCACAGAGCCCAGCCTACAGCTGAGGTTGTTCCAGGCCCAGCCTTTCACTCTCTGTTGCTCTGTGCCTTTACCCCGACACCCTGTTCTAAGACAGTCACCCCATTAAGCAGGGAGGGCAGAGTCTATTTCCAGGTAGACATGCCACTTATTTTCACGTGTGAAACCAGTCATCATTCACAGCTCCAAAAAAGAATCAAAGGAATGCATTAAGGCAGTTGAAACATTTTATCCAACTCTGCACTGATGTTTTGCTACTGGGCGAGAAAAGCCCAGACCTGAGGCCAGCATAGTGGGACTGGGGGTAGACTAGTAAGAGGGGGGCACGTAAAGGAACTGGGGGTGGGGCGCAGAGGTACAAAGCTTGTCTGCAGGCTCTGAGTTCCATATTCAGCAATGGAAAGCAAAGGAAGAGGAGGAGGGGAGTAAGGAGGAAAAGGAGGAGGAGGGGGAGTATGGATTGTGTGAGGGAGAGGGGGGCTGGGAGGGGGGAAGAGAAGGGAAATGTTAGAGGGAAGTAGTCCCCTAGGTCACCTAGTGGACAGAAAATTTTCTCTTTCTAGAGCAGTGGCTCTCAGCCTTCCTAATGTCGTGACCCTTTATACAGCTCCTCATGTTGTGATGAACCCATCATAAAATTATTTTTATTGCTACTTCATAACTGTAATTTTGCTACTGTTATGAATCTGTGTTTTCTAATAGTCTTAGATGTCCTCTGTGAAAAGGTCCTTTGACTCCCCCCAGGTTGAGAACCACTGTGAGGTTTCTTGAGGACGGGTAGTTATCCATTTGACTTAAAAATGACCTTGGAAGAGAGCACCAGTGAGAAGCTAGCTAGCTGCCTGGATCTGTTTGGTCTGCGGTCATACCTGTGAGAATTTTCTTAAGTGGTTAATTGAAGAAGGAAGACCCAGACTGACTGAGAGTGGCCCCATTTCCTTGAGATGGACCCTGGATGGTCTAAGAGTGAGAAGGATGGAGAGGAGCAGGAAGCTCGTTTGCGCTTGCATTTATTTCTGTTGCTAGGCTTGAATGGGAAGTGACCAGTCGCTTCCAGTTCCTGCCTTGACGGACTATCATCTTTTCTCCCCTCAGTTGCTTTCTTATCAGGATATTTAGCACAGGAACTGATCCGGGCAGAAGTGGTTCTCCTAAGCCTTCCTGCAAAGTTGATCCTCCGACACTATTTTGGAGTCAGAAACACTTAAGCTTTTCATTTTGCTTGAGACAGGGGTTTCAGTTCATAGCCAGGCTGGCTTCAAAGCTGAGGCATGCCCCAGCCTCACAAGTGCTAAGGGTTACTTACATCAGTGTGCCACCCATGCCCAGTTTCTTTATCACCATATTCCTGCCCCTCTGAGTCACTGGCTTCCCTTTGCGGGCTGTCACCTTCTCTGAGACCCTCCCCTCAACACACTACTGGGGAAAGACCCTTTGAAAAGAACCCTTGTCTGCCCAATTGAATCCTCAGATCCCCGGCACACTGTTTACTGCACAGTGACACATAGTCCTGGCCTGTGGCTCCTTCTTCCAGGCTGTAAGTACCTCAGGTGACGACTGTCCTAGCTTGTCTGTACTTAGAGAACTCAGGAGATGGCCTGGCAACAGATAGCAAACAGTCCACCAAGCTGGGCCCCTGTTATGGACTGGATCTATTGAAGCTGACCTTAGGGGCTTGCAGAAATAATAGTTGTAGATGAGGACAAACTGGGGTAGGTAGGGCTGACCTCTAACCTGGTATAACTGACATCCTTTTAAAAAAGGAGGAGCCAGGTGTGGTGGCGCACGCCTTTAATCCCAGCACTTGGGACGCAGAGGCAGGTGGATTTCTGAGTTTGAGGCCAGCCTGGTCTACAAAGTGAGTTCCAGGACAGCCAGGGCTATACAGAGAAACCTTGTCTCGAAAAAAAAAAAAAAAAGGAGGAAAGGAAGGAAGGAAGCTGGATAGAAACAGTAAACAGTCCTATTTGAGAAAAAATGCCACCAGAAGACAGAGGCAAGGATGCAAACACAAACACTAAGGACTACCAGGTGCCCACAGAAGTAGGAGAGGTTGCAAAAGATTCTCCCCCCAGCCCTCAAGGAACTACCCCGCCCCAGACATCCTGACTTAGATGTCCAGCCCAGAGAAGGGTGAGAACGGAATCTCTGGCTTTTAAGTGTTGTGGCTCCAGGTACTTTGTTACAGTAGCTCTCAGGAATTACTACCTCCTATACATACCCTACATCAAGCCCAGTTCCGCTCCTTATGGCTGCAATCTTGCTAAGATTCCTCATTTCCTAGTTTATGAAGCACATATTATGTCTACTATCAAAGACAGTCATTGTTCTTTGGTGTTGCATAGTCTGGGATACAAATGAGGCAGACTGGCATCTGCCCACCTTGATTTAATGGGAATATATATCTATACATATACACACACATATATGATTTATATGGACTTTTATTATTATTACATGTGTGTGTGATGGAGGGTACACATACATGTACACATACATGTGTTGTGTTGTGTTATGTGTGTGGTCAGAAGACAACTTTAGGAATCAGCTCACTCCTTCCTCCATGTGATCTGGGGAAACAACAGAGGCTTTTAGATTTTTGCATGGGCACCTGATTGGCTATTTATACGTGTGCATGTGTGTGTGTGTGTGTGTATCCTGTATTATTTCAAGTTATACTTAAGATGCTGTCATAATTAAAATCTTATGTCATTTAAAAACAAAGACAAGCCGGGCGTGGTGGCGCACGCCTTTAATCCCAGCACTCGGGAGGCAGAGGCAGGCTGATTTCTGAGTTCGAGGCCAGCCTGGTCTACAGAGTGAGTTCCAGGACAGCCAAGGCTACACAGAGAAACCCTGTCTCAAAAAACCAAAAATAAATAAATAAATGAATAAATAAATAAATAAAAAATAAAAACAAAGACAAAAAAACATTTGGGGCTGGAGAGATAGTTCAGCAGTTGGGAGCACTAACTGCTTTTCTAGGAGTTCTGAGTTCAATTCCCAGCAACCACATGGTGGTTCACAACCATCTGTAATGGGATTCATTCAATGTCCTGAAGACAGCAACAATGTATTCAAACATATACAAATAAATAAATCTTTAAACAAACAAACAAACATTTGTGCCTGGGGAAGTAGTCTGTGGACAGATGGGTGTTTGTGTGTGCCAATGTGTGCTTGCTACAGCAGTCCTGCATGTCAGAGGACCTCCTCTGGTGTCAGCCCACACCCTCTACTTCCTTCTGAGACATGGTCTCTTGTTTGCCACTGCATTCACCAAGGCTGACTGCCTTTTGAGCTTCTAGCTTTGGGGGGTGGGGGGTGGAGGTTGCCTGTCTTCTCTCATCATATGAGTTCAGGATTACAGATCCATGTTACCAAGTCTGGATCCATATGGCTTGGAGGGATCTAAACTCGGGTCCTCCTGCTTGTCCCACTAGCACTTTACCCACTAAGCCATTTGCCGAGCGTTTTGAAGTCATTTTTAATGATCAGAAGACCTCAAATAATGTTCTACAATAAGAGAGTCTGGGCTGCTGGACAGTGGTGGCCCATGCCTTTAATCCCAGCACTGGGGAGGCAGAAGCAGGCAGATCTCTGTGATTTTGAGGCCATCCTGGTCTACAGAGCTAATTCCAGCATAGCCAGGGCTATACTGAGAAACCTCATCTCAAAACAGCAACAACAACAACAACAAACAACCAACTAACCAAAAAAACCAAAAAGAGTGATCTGCGTGACTGGGCGGGGATGGTGATCCTCTGTCTTCCTGTTTCAAAAAGAGTTTCCCAACCTCCTAGCATGGGCTGGTGCAGCGACAGGGGAGCCCCAGTGCTGATATGACAGGAAGCTGGGTGGTATAATCTGTTGTCCACTCCACAAAAGACAGGAAATCCAGAGCCAAAGGTTGAAAATCTGACCTCAGCTCACCCCGGCTTTGTGTTGGGCCCCAGTGAAAGACTGCAGGACAATGGCTGTGAAAGAAGTGATTAGGGCAGGGAGAGGCAAGATAGTCCCTGCGTTGCCAACTCCAAAGAGGACTGTCCACACATCCTAGGACCGTGTTTAAGGAAAGTCTCCCTGGAAAAGATGTACACATGGCTCTCTAAAATGCTCACCTATCCATCTAAAATGCTTCTACCCATCCAGTTCCTGGGTTCAAGGCCAGAAGGGGGGAAGGGAAGGTTGTGAATGTCTAGGAGTGGGTGGCTGGAGGCTCTACCTTGGAATACCTCTGCCCATCTCAGAAGAAGATTATGCAAATTGTGCTAATAGCTCATAATGACTGATCACATTTGGTAGCATTTGCAATTTACCTTAGGCCCTTTATTTCCTTTATTCTTGTGAGGTTGAAATACTTATGCCTTATTCAGAAGTGGCCACTGGTTCCAGAGGCCCATTTATTCTTAATAAGAGATTAAACTCCCATATAATTACTTGGAGAATATTAAGGAATGACCTTCGGCAGATATGGAACAGACCTTTTTATGTGTGTTTGTCTATGGATGGAAAAGTCTAGGAATATCTGTACCAAAATTTCAAGAGTACTACCCCTGAAACTGAATTACTAGAGACACTTTCCTCTGTTTTTTTTATATAGTATAACCTACATTTTTCATAATGACCTTGAGTATAGAGAGAAGAGGTCCTCTCATTTTTAGAGACAGGAAGAGCTACAGGAAAAGCACTGGATAAGGTTAGAGCTAAGAAGCGAGCAAAGCTTCTTGGGAAATTCTGAGGGTTTTGTGAAATTGGTGTCCATCCTCTGATCTCCAGAAGATGGATGGACAAAAGGTCCCCTGAGATAAGGATGAAGCATAAAGAAGAGCTAGCTATGTGCAGCATGGAGCAATCTTTAAGGAAGCAGAAACTCCATGGTGGTCTAACCCAGCCTCAGGACCCCAGACACACACATCTGGATCTCCTCGCTACAACTGGGAGTGATCCATAAGCACAGGGTCTCCTGGCTCGTTAGTCCACTGAGCATCATTGAGACAATACTACGTGGACCAACCATGTCTATGCAGCAGCAAATCCCACCACAGCATCAAGGGACTTTCCTGTATTATTTTCATTCTCTCTCAGGGTGGATCCCCTGCCAATCAGGATGGCCCCATTCATCTTTTTCTGTCTCTCTTGGACATGCCTGGACCCCAAACACATACTGCCATCCACGCCCCTACATTTAGTCAGCCTCAAAATCCATCAGGCCCTCTCTCTCACTCTCAAGGATACTTTGCATCCCTCCTGCCAGGGGAAGAAGGCTTTCTGTATCCAGACCCTACTTTGCAAGCTCTCCCTCCCCAAATGTATGTCAACTTGACACAACCTAGTCACCAGAAAGGAAAGAACCTCAATTGAGAAAATATGATGTGGGACAGCAATTGATGTGGGACAGGCCAGATCATTGTGGTTCCACCCCTTGCCTAAAGGTCCTGGGTTCTATAAGAAATCAAGTTGAGGGCTGGAGAGATGGCTCAGTGGTTAAGAGCACCGACTGCTCTTCCGAAGGTCCAGAGTTCAAATCCCAGCAACCACATGGTGGCTCACAACCACCCGAAATGAGATCTGACACCCTCTTCTGGTGTGTCTGAAGACAGCTACAGTGTACTCATATAAATAAAAATATAAATAAATCTTTAAGCAGGGCAGTGGTGGTGCACGCCTTTAATCCCAGCATTCAGGAGGCAGAGGCAGGGGGATTTCTGAGTTTGAGGCCAGCCTGGTCTACAGAGTGAGTTCTAGGACAGCCAGGCTACACAGAGAAACCCTGTCTTGTAAAAAAACAACAACAAAGCCAACTTTAAAAAAAAAAATGGTGAAAATTAAAAAAAAAAAAAAGGTGAACTAGAACATGATTTCTCTTACTAATTTCTGTCCCTTTTTAATGAGCAAATGGGGAAGCTGGAAAATGTTGGGGGCACCGCACCTGTGGTGAGTCTCAACACACCACCACCACCATGCCAAGCAAGTTTGTGGGTTGACTCCAGGGTCCTCTTCCTTCCTCTTGGAGAGTCATCTCCATATTAAAAGACTCCAAAACAAACTCTCAGTCCCAAACTCCGGGCCCTTTGTCCTGACTGTAATAAGATGCAATGCATTAACATGATAGAACCATTCCCTTCAGGAGGCGGTGGACTGCTCCGTCGTTTTCCCCCAGTGCTTCAGCCCCTGGAATAAGAATTCTCCCATTTACAAGCAGTTGCTAACCAAGTTAACCGCAGGTTTGCCCCCAAATTAAATCCATGTGAATACCCCTGCTAAAGGCTCCTGGAAGGTCTACTTTCTTCCAACCTCTTCTTTTTGTGAAGGGATCCATCTTCAAGTTCTAAGGAATGCCGCCCTCCACCCACAGCTGGTTTATGCCCAGGTGGTCTCATCCTGAGAACCGGGAAAGCCACCACAGGAAGCCCCTGGAAGATTCCTGGGAAATGGCGTAATCCTAGAGCATCAAGGTCCTGAATCTGCAGCTTTTCTTACTAAGTAGGGCTCAGTTTTCCCTAGGAACTGGGGGAGAATTTTATTCTACGTGCTTCCCTCATCTCCTCCCAGCTTGCTTTGCGCTCTTTCATCGGACAACCGTTTCTTTTGGCAGCGTACAAAGACTGAAGGAAGGAGGAGACTAGAGGAAGCTAGAGGATGCTAGCAGAAGGCTGAGTGTGCTTCCATAAACCTCTCATTCCAAAACATGGAGGCAAAGACATGTGTGTCTCTTTGAGCTAGCCAGGGCTGCTGAGTAAAAACCCTGTCCAAAGAAGGAGGGTGGAAGGAGGCGGGCAGAACATGAGCAATAAAATTGAAGGTGGTGGCTCATGCCTGTAATTCCAGCCCTTTGGGAAGCTGATGTAGAACAATTGCTGTGAGTTCCAACCAACCTTGTTTACATAGTACTAAGCTAGTTGGGGCTACATAGCAAGGCCTTGTCAAAAAAAAAAAAAAAAGAGGGAAAAGGAAGAGGAGGGTAGAGAGAAGGCTGGATCGAGAGGAGGGAGCATAGTTTTATTGTCGCTGGTAAATTGGTCCCTGACATTTATGTGAGACCCACCAGCTTCACATTCAATGTCTCTGAAAAGGAAAATAGATTTCTCTCCTTTTATTACCCTTGGAAGGTTTCCAGATCTCTAATCTATGGGCTATCCAACCCCAAGTCCATGTTCCTCCCAGTCTGGCCTGGCCTGGGCCAATCACTCCTTTCCCTATCACTTAGCTGACCCTCAAATAAGGCAGTGTTGGTTGACCTGCAGAAGGTGGCTGTACAATTTATGATGCACGATGAAGAAGCAAGCACTGTCGGGGGGAGGGGGAGTGGCAGGGCAGAGTAGGGGACCTCAACGTTCCCTAGGATCCAGGACCTTCAGTTTGAAAGCCAAGATGGGTTGGTCAGTCACCCTGGAGAGTCAAAGGAAAACTAACACCAGTAAAAGAGATTTGGGTTTTTTTGTTTTGTTTTTCGAGACAGGGTTTCTCTGTGTAGCCCTGGCTTAAGAGTTTTATTTTATTTTTAAGTGTGTGTGTGTGTGTGTGTGTGTGTGTGCACTTGAATGTAGATGCCTATGAAAGCCAGAAGAGGGCGTCAGTCCCCTGGAACTGAAGTTGTAGGCAGTCGTGAGCCATCCCTTGAGTGTGTGTGCTGGGAGCCATACTTGGCTCCTCTACAAGAGCAGTCTGTGCTCTTAACTGTTACGTCATCCCAGCACTGGCTGGGGTTTTCTACTTCAATTAGCCTGCTCTCTGTAGTCACTGCCTCCAATGAAAGCAGCTTACTTTGTACTTGGACTAAGTACTACTTCCTTTCCCCAGCCTTGTTTTGCTTTGTGATTCATCACAGTACCCAAGAAACAACACTCTGGGCTTGCTCAGCCAGAATCAGCGGCTATGCACCTACCGGCGGTGCGGGTACAGGGCAGCAGCAGCCTCCACTCCGGAGGGTCAGCGGGAAGTTGGGGCAACAGTGACAGACAGGCCTGGTACTTTTATTATCCAGGCGAATTACCAAGTGAGGTCGCACTCCTGGAGAAATCACCTCCCAAAGGTGTCAGTGGAAACATATTCACAGCCAACAGGGAGGTTTGTCTTTAAAGACATCCAAGAAAACCTCCAATTTCAGTATTCTAAATGAGATTTTCAGGGTTTTCTAGCAGAGAGAGATGGTGCTCTTTCAAGACATCTTAGAAAATACTAGTTTTCCAGGACAGCCAGGGCTGTCTCGAAAAACAAGAAAGAAAGAAAGAAAGAAAGAAAGAAAGAAAGAAAGAAAGAAAGAAAGAAAGAAAGAAAGAAAGAAAGAGAAAGAGAGAGAGAGAGAAAGAGAGAGAGAGAGAGAGAGAGAGAGAAAAGAAAAGAAAAGAAAAGAAAAGAAAAGAAAAGAAAAGAAAAGAAAAGAAAAGAAGGAAGAAAGAAAATCCAGAAGTAGAACCACACAGGGTGGGCAAGATTTCCTTTATTATTTTGTTTTGTTGGAGACAAAGTCTCAGTATATAGTGGCCCCACCTGGCCTAGACCTTACCGGGACCAGTCTGAGCAGTCCTCTGCTTCTTCCAGTGCTGGGAATGTAGAGATGCACCACCATGCCAGGTGATAAAGAATTTTTTTTCAACCCATGCAGTTAAATCATTTACAAGAGTAAACCTGGGTGTTCTTTCCTTCGTGCTTTCCCACTCTTTGGGGGGGGGGGCGTGTTTCTTTTGCTTTACTATATAGCTCAGTTGCTCTGGAAAAAAGAAAAGAGCAAACTTGTATCTACTCTTGGTTTAAAGCCCTTGTTCTTTCTTGTTTTGTGCCAAAAAGAAGTGACTAGCATAACCCAAGCAAAGGTATGAAATGTCTGTTACCATGTTCTGTTTTCTTTTGAGTAACCAATTTAAACAATGGATTAATCATACTTCTGTCTGGTTTCAGCAGAGACCAGCCAGAGTATCCAGTTCGTTTGCAGGAATCATGGCTCTAGCTGGCTTGAAGGAAATAAGCAGGGTTTCCCTATGAAAATAACATCTAGACTGCCAAGCAAAGCCCTATTCTAGGTACAAGGGATCAGCCAGAGGAAGCCTGCTACACAAGGAAAGGACTTTGTTGCCTGGGGGAACACCTGAGGGTTGAATCTCGATGACAGGCTGTAGACTGGAGGGAGGCTGCTCAAGAGCGGTCTGAGTCTGGGCAGCAGTAAGACCTCATGGATGGCGCTCATGTTTCCAAAGTCCGTCACATCCCTCCAGTGGTTTATGACTCGATCCTTGCAAGGATCTTGCAGCTGTGATTCTTATTTTACATTTGCAACCCTGGGGGTTGAGCCCAGGCCCTCCTGCAAGCTAGCTTCCACACTCCACAGATGAAAAACATACCCAGCTCTTGCTTTTAGGCTGGAAGACAGCGAGCATCAGAGGGATGTGAATGACCACCAGTTCTGGAGAAGGTGACCAGCAGAGCTCTGATAGGTTCCCAAGTTTCCAACCACAGTGCCACTGTTTACCAGCACTGACGGCATCTGAGTTGTTTTTTTGTTTGTTTTTGTTTTTAAATATATAGTCCAGGCTGACTTCTTCATTTTGCTGTGTAGGCAAGGATGGCCTTGAACACCAGATCCTCTGCCTACATGTAGGATTTCCTGCATGCACCACAATATGGCGTTTATATTTGCTGCACTCCAGACAAATTACCACTTGATCTACATCCCTAGCTCTTTTAGTCATCTTTTACTTTTAAGACAGGTTCTCTCTATGTAGCCCTGGCTATCCTGAAACTTGCTATGTAGACCAGGTTAGGCTTTCCTTTCTCAGTGCTCACCGTGCTTGGCATCTTGTGGGGATGCTGAAGGCTGCAGTCCTTCCTCAGGATGAGTGACTGCTGCTCCTCGGAGTTGCAAGCTGCGCCTCTGTCTCCGAGCTCACCAGCTCCAGCCTGTTCTGCTCACAGATGGGGAACTGATACAAACTTTCCTGGCCGGAGAGTAAGAAGGTGAGGAAGCTACAGGAGTCAAGGCTGGTTGCTGGCCCACAAGCCTGTCTCCCAGGCAACGCTCAGTGTCACCTTGTCCTATCATCTCATGAAAGGGAGCCTAAGACACAAAACAAAGACAGACGAAATACACAGACCTGGTGGGTCAGGTCTGTAACCCCAGCTATACAGGGCCAGAGACAGGGGGACAACATGGTCATGGACTATCTGAGCTACAGAGGGGGTGCAAGCTGAGCCTGACAACTTGGTAAGACCCTGTCTCAAAATACAACGCAAAAGGAGGGCTTGGGGTGTAGCTAAGTGGTAGTCAACACTTGTCCAGCATGTGTGCAAGTCTGGGTTCAAGTCTCAGTATTGAATTTCTGTCTCTGTCTCTCTGTCTCTCCATGTGTGTGTGTCTATCTTTGACTCTCTTTCTCACTTCAGAAAAACTTTAGAGAAGAGCTCTACTTGCTTTCCTGCCTCTCAGAGATTCTCTAACAGGGGCCATTGACATGGTTGGCTCAGCAAAAACAGGCTCTTGCCCTTGAGGCTGATGGCCAGAGAGATCTCTCCTAAGACCCAGCTGGTCTGGAAATAAAGAGCTGACTCCCTCAGGTTGTCTCTCTGACCTCTATACCTACATGCACTGTGGCCTGCCCCCATACACACACACACACACACACACACACACACACACACACACACAAACACACTGAATGACGAATGAATAAATGAATGAATAACTTAAAAAGATTATGGCATAAATGGAGGGCTCAACAGTTAAGAGCCTTTGTTAGTCTTCCTGGGGACCTGGATTTGATTCCCAACCCCCACACTGAGTGGCTCACAACTACCTCTAACTCAGTCGCTGGAGTTCTGATACCTTCTTCTGGCATCTGAAGGTGCATTTGGGTACACAGACACACACAGGAATAAAAATAAAAATAATCCTTAAAATAAGATCTGTTAGCCCTTAAAGGCCTGAAAAATCTCTGGCCTGCTAGATAGCAGAGGAAAGTCCACGGGACGCTGCCGCTCAGTGCACACATGCTCCTGCCAATCACCTACGTTTCACATCCTAGCAGCCTGGGCTGTGTCCCCAAATATGCACTGTCCCAGCCAGTCGCCATGCTTCCACCATAAACAAGGCTCTGTTACTTCTGGTCAAAGGTTTCAGGATGGATGTCTTGTAGTATGACCTGTCGGTATCAAGAGAGATCAGATAGCCTTGGTCAGTCGCCTATGAAGGGATTTCCTTTACAAGTAAGGGGAACTAATAGACCATTGTAGAAAGCATAGATGGTCCGTGGAACTCAGGTTCCTAGGATCTGTCTCTGTCTTAAAATAGGCTTCAGAGCTTACCTTTACTCTTTTCCAAAGCGCCCGTTTTTTAGGTTTTATAAGGCCTTTTGGGGGGAACAAAAGTCTGCAAAGTTCTCATTGAGGTCAGGCTTATATATTTGCTTTATTGGTCATTTTTCTAAATAGTCCTTTTTTCCTAGAAAAATACAGAGGAAACAAAGGAACAATTCTGTCAATACCAAATAACACCCCCCCCCCACACACACACCTTTCTCTGTAGCAGAGACTCTCAGTCTGTGGGTGGAAACAGTTGTGGGGCTGAACAGCCCTTTCACTGGGGTTTCATATCAGATATCTTGCATATCAGATATTTACACTACGATTCATAACAGTAGCAAAATTATAGTTATGAAGTAGCAACAAAAACGTTTTTATGGCTGGGGGTCACCACAATATGAGGAACTGTGTTATCTGTGGGATTCAGTCCCAGGGAATCAGACTGTAGCTGCATCATAGTTTGAGGCTTCTCTTTCAGCAGATAGGCAAAGGACGCAGTAGGGAACACTCATGTCCAGGGTGTGAGGTGGGGAGACGGACTAAATGGAGAACCTGAGCAGCTTGCTCTGGTGGCTGAGCAGCCCTGTCAGTCACCTTGCGTTTTCCTCCACAGGTCCAAGGACCAGGTGCATCTGCACTGGCCTGGCTCCCCATCCCCTCTGGTGGCAATCTTGAATTCCTCTATACTAGTCCACTTCTTTTATAAATCACTCACTACCTCATTGGTGCTATTTGTTGGCTTGCTTTGCTTATTTATATTCTTACTCCCATTGTCTCCTAGATAAACCACAAGGAGACAAGAATTGGGTGCAGTTGGCAATTTTGTTTCTTTTTGTTGTTGTTGTTATTCTTCATTGATTTCTCCCAAGCACCAGAAACACCTGACAAATGTTAGTTCCTATGTTAATAACATTGGTTGAGAGGAGCGAGCCAGGGAATTCCATCGGCAAGGGTACGTGGAACATAGCTCAGTAAGTGCTTGCTTATCATGCACAAAGCCCTGGATTCTATCCCCAACACTTACATAACGAGGTATATTGACTCACTTTGTTAGCCAGTACCCTGAATGTGGAGGTCGGAGGACCAGGAGCTGAGAATCAGACCATCCTCAGCTACATATTGAGGTGGAGGCCAGCCTATAGGTTACAGGAGTCCTGCGAGATACCACCAGGCTGATCACGAGGCCTCAATGTCACTCCTGTGCCCCAAGTTAGTCCAGGGACACCCCACCTGCATTCTGTGAGAGGAAGTGATTGAGAGATGGTGGAACACGCCACGTAAGTGCCAGTTTACTCTTTCTTACCTGGTGAAGTTTCTTCCTGTCAGTATCTCAGTCTTGTGTTTTTCAGACAACTGCTTGGATTCTTCTCTTTTCCAATTATTGTACAGAGAACTGCAGAGTTCCAGCAGGAACACTTTCCTTCAGCTAGATGAGGAAACAAAAATGTGTCTTAACCTAAGTGTTAACAGTTTTTAGTGTGTTTTTATTTATTTTAATTGTGTGTGTGTGTGTATCTATGTGAGTGTAAGTCACAGGAGTCCAGAGATGTCAAATCCCTGGTGTTACAAGCAGCTTAGCCACCTAACTTGGGTGCTGGGAATTGAACTCAGATCCACTGGAAGAGCAATATATGTTCTTTTATTTATGATCCACCGAATGCAGAGAGTTTGCTGTTGTTGGTGGTGGTGGTGTGGGATTGATGTAAAGAAAGTAACAGAGCTTTCGAGGCAGAAGTGGGTCCTGGAGATGTAAGAGAGCATTATCTACAAGTTTCCCCGTAGTCACCAAAATAAGAATGTGGTAGGAATTTCAGTTTAATGGTCTCTGTTCTATTTCTTCTTACATAGTAGAGTTCTAGCTCATCTGTCACACTCTGGGTCCCCTTTGGGGGAACAGAAACAGAGCAATTCAGTTGACTGCCGCTGGCTTCAACACTCTTAGGTGCTCAATTAACCTGAGATCATTTAAGTTCCATTTGGTTTCTAGAAGTACTGATACAGTGATGGGCTTGTTACTTAGGACTTGCAAGATGCAACAGATGAGTTCTTTTGAATAGGACCTTCAGAGTGGCTTATTATTTGCTAGTTTGGGACTGGGGAGTTATAGGATTTTGTAAAGGGCATTTTGTCCACTTTCCAACCTTTGTCAAATCATCAGAGAATGCAGGCAGTACCACCAACCTAAGACAGCATATGTAGCTGTCACCCCAAATAAGGACCTCCATGGCTCACCTTCTACCTGTCTGGCCAACCACCTGTGAAGCCTGATCTCTGTCCCTGACAGTACAGTCACACAAGCAAAGCTGTCTGGACCCTTGGGCTGCATTTATCCATGAAGACATTTTTTTTTTCAACTTGAAGTTAAAAACCTGCAGTGAATGAAACCATAGGGAAATGCTGTGTGTGTAGTCTGTTACCCCAAAGAAAAATAAAAGTCCTGTTCTTAAGTAAGGTAGATGGCCTCGTCTTCAGACTTCCAGAAATTTTTCTGGAAGAGTAGAGGGAAGCTTCCTTCATCCGTTTAGTTCTGGCCTTCTCCAAGGTCTGTAGCTCATTCTTCCTTGAGATACCCCCACAGTCCACCCAGTGACAGCTCTCCTTCCCCTTCTTGGTCTTCAGTACTTTGGGAACTGGAGCTGTGGCTGGTGACTGAGCTCATTGATGAGCAGTGACTCCATCCTCTCATTTCACTAGTGCTTAGTCCAGATTATACTGGTCCTAGATTTCTTTTGGACTAAGTGTTACTCTGCAGCCTTGGGCTTACAATATAGAAGCTTGCTGTGCTAGGAGGGCTAGGTGACATTTTTCTTGTCACCTCTGCAGGAATCAGATATGCTTCCACACCTAGCTCTTCCTGGGGGAATCTTCAGGAACAAGTCCTTCCGAACAACTAGGACAAGTGTTTATGTAAATTTCGGCACAACTTGCCAATTTCACTGCTTATTCCAAACTTTGGGCTGGTAGCTACACTATCTAAAATGCTTTGAGAGTTCAAGTATGTGAAAGTGTTTTGGTAACTGGATATGGGGGGGCACACACCTATAATGTCAGCTAGAGATCCAAAGAGGCCTCAAAAATGAAGGGGTGACAGATGGCTCAGGGTGAGTCACTTGTTACTGTTGTGCAGGGCCCTCTGCTTTGTTCTTAGACTTGAACTCCAGTTCCAGGGGATGTGACATTGTGGGCACACTCACACCCATTGATTGCCTATTGAAAGTAGTTGGTTCTAATCTGTGGAATTCACAAACCCCTCTACCAAGTGGGAAAAGTACCCTCCCCAACCAGGATTCCACAATGTTAAAAGTCTGGGTAAGGAATGGACTATGTGCAGAGACTGCAGCCAAGCTAGGAAGGAAAACATTGCCTTGCATCATTTAATTGCTATTTATTTTCATAAACATGAGGTATTTCAAAGTGCTCTAAGGTGCAGCACTAAATATATACATTTTGAAGAAATTAAACACAGAACTTTGCCATTTTACCCAGTTCTATGCACCAAACATGAACAAATACAGTAAACAAGGAAGAAACAGGCTAGGAAAAAAAGGAATATATATATATAGTAAAATTTCTTTACAAAAGTTTCTTAGTTCAAAAAGTGATAAAGTAATATCTACTCAAAACTTCCACAACTCATTTTCATACGAAAATATAAGTATCAAATTTAGTTATGTATCAGCGTCATACTAAAGTATACAGGCCGTGTAGGAATTAGTACAGTACATAACAGATTAACAATATATTTGTATACAAAACATGCCCCTCAAACATTGAGGTATTCTTACAGTACTTAGGTGTGAACTTCCAGTCTAATACTGGCCGCAAGAGCCACCTCTCATTACCCAGGACGTATACAAAAGGCGGGTGTATCAATGGTATTTACACAAGTGTTCCCAGGGGCATCAAATGGCAACCCCTTCTGTGGCATTTGCTGGAACTTAAGCACCATTGTAAAAAGAAGGAATGACTCTGTTTGGAATCTTGGACCGGAACAAGGTGACTTCACAGCCTCCTGAAGCTCCTAGTGTCCCGAACTTCCACGGCTGTCACCAGGTGATATGGAGGAGGAAAACAAGCCACCCAGCATCCCATAAGTCAGTTTTTTTTTTCCAAGGTCATGGCAGAACCCCGCGTCCTGCCCCCTACCCAGATCCAGACTCGACAGGGGACCAATTTGAAAGTAAACCAACATTCTTAATGTCAACACAATGTTTGTTTAAAA
Source organism: Mus caroli (assembly GCF_978045245.1). Taxonomy (NCBI): domain Eukaryota; kingdom Metazoa; phylum Chordata; class Mammalia; order Rodentia; family Muridae; genus Mus; species Mus caroli. The sequence continues at coordinate 10,197,943 of NW_028227269.1, forward strand.
AAAAAAAAAATCAAAATGTGCAAAGTGGCAGTGACTGTCCGTGTGGGAAACGTTTAGCAAGTCCGAGCGTGTTCGATCTTCTTTAGCAACTGCTGCTGCCTCGCCTGCAGTTTCTCCTTTTCCAGCAGGAGCTGGTGCTCGTTGGCCTGTAGGGCGTGCACGTACTCGGTGGCCTTTTTCAAGATGACCACCTTGGCGGCCTTCTCGTTCTTCACCAGCTCAGGCACATGGTCCCTGAGCGTCAGGAAGCTGGAGCGCAGGTCGTTCCGGCGCTGACGCTCCAGGATGTTGTGGTTGCGGCGGCGCTCGCTGTCCTCTGAGTCTGAGTTTCGGGGGCTCAGGCTCTTGGCTTTTGCTGGAACAACACTTTTGAGGGGGCGTGGAGAAGCCTCGCTCTTGATCTTTTTCTGCGGTGGCGCGTCCTCGCTCTCGACGTAGGGTGAGGGTGCAGCATAGTTGTGCTGCTGATGGATGGGAACACATCGCTTGAGGATCAGCTCGCCAGGCTGTGCCCGTCCCAGGCCCAGAGCGGAGGTCTTGGGACGCACAGTGATCGTGAAAGTGGTTACCGCCTTGTTGTTAGAGGAGGAACGTCTCTTCTCTACCGTGACCACATCGATTTCCTCCTCTTCATCTTCCTCCTCATCATCCTCATCATCTGAGGGGAAAAATAGTTTCTGGTTAACTGTGCGATTAACATACACTTGTTGTTTAAGTCAGCTAGGTTTGCTGATTACAACTCGGACAAGATGTACGCCCCACCCCTTTCCTTCCCTGGGTGGTGTGGGGCCAGCAGAGCACTTGTCTGATGTGGAAGGGCCCAGGACTCAACCCCTGGTGACAAACTTGAGGATGTGGCAGAAGCTCGAGGAACCCAAGCTGGAGTCAGAATGAGCCGTTGTCGGCATGATTCTGGAAAAACGCTTCAGTGTCCTCAGCGATTCAATGGGGGTAATAACCACAGTGTTTGAGTTTGGCAGACACTATGTAGACTTGGCGACAGATGCTCGGTAATAGGGGCTTTTAGCATAATCACCAGCCAGTCTGCCCCATGGATTTACTTATACACACTTCCACAGCCGCTCTTCAGACCGGAGGCTCCTCCTTTGGTAAAACCCATGGCTGGGTTTGTTTCTGCCATCCTTAAAACTCTAGGAACAATCTCATTCACTACGAAAACCTTTCCTGGTGCGAACGTGCATTGTACAGAGTAAGCAGTTTTTCATCTAGGCAGAGATCAGATCTCAATTATAAAGCTCTAATCCACAGTAGCTCCGCGTCCCAAAGGGAGCGGTGCACGAGCAAAAAAAAAAAAAAAAAAAAAGACCTGTATCGTCCTATGTGTATTCATTCTGACTTCCTCGTTTACTGCCAGGCTCGGAGAGAAAATTATGGCTTAAAAGAAAAAAATAAAAGCAAGCACGAAAACCAAAACACATCATCTGCTTAATCTAGGGAGGACCAGAAAGCTGAACAATTGTGAGGTTTCTTCTTCTAAAGCTGCAATGTTAGGCTGCTCCAGCCGGTAGGTCCCTTTAAGCCAGTGTTTTGGTTTTCAGCCAAGAAGACAGCTGTTGGAAGGAACTGCTTCCTAACAGAAAGCTGTCAAGGCACAGACATTAAAGGGACAGAGCCCTTTCAAAGTGCAGGCTTATCACCAAGTTTCCTCCCAGGAGCCTTAGAACGATCCCTCCTCAGTCCAGGAGGAAATTTAGACTTTTTATTCTTTGGCATTGTGAAAACACTGGCTTCCAAGGTCTAATAGGAGGGCTGGACCTACAGCTGGAAGGACAAGGGCAGACTGGATTTGGGTAAAGTGTGGTAGGTACTTTCACAGCCCCAAGGGGGAAAAAAAAAAAAAAAAGCTTTTTTTTTTTTTAACCCTTTCTTTCCGAGGACGGCGCAGATAAAGGCTTACAATAGAACCAATGAATCCTGAGAGTGTGTGCATTCCTTAGGAGGGGCAGTGGTAGGGACCCGCCCTCAACCTTCAAGGGCAGTGGGTTATGGCACACAACTCAGCTCAATTAGGTCAGAAATTCCAGCTAGGAAACACAACGGGACTAGTACTCAATCAAAACCGGAAAGAGGCTCTCTGAAAACGTACACAACCACTAATGCACTTGCTGCCAGCTGCTGAACTGGAGGGCGGGGGTGCCCCCATCACCCCCAGTCTTTTTGATCCTGCCTGTCTTGCGTCAGACACAACGCCGCCTGCTGGCCACGCACCAAAGGCAAACAGCCCACCACCCACGGAGGGCTCAGAGTCCTAGGGGAGGGAGGAATTGCCAGGCATTCTCTTAACTTTTGCAAGTGGGATTGTGCAGCCCTCGTCTTGCAGGGAAGTCTTTTCCCTTCCTTGACCTGGGTTAAAGGTTCCTTTCCAACGAACTAACAGATTTCTGTACAGGTAGTTTTTTGGACTCCACAGACTGACTGAGCTGGCCACCAACTTTTGCCACAGTGAGGGCAAGCCTACGGCAAGGATTCGCGAAAAAGGGGGTGGCAAATTTAAGAGAAGGTGTAGCTGGTGTTTCCAGCCTCTTCTGTCCCGAGAGGGTGGGTGAACAGAAGAGAATCACCCGCACAAATCTACGATAACAAAGGGAACGCAGCACCCCCACCTTCCCAGCCCCTAAGGAGGTAGCAAGAACTCTATTCTAGGCTTTACCTGAGTCGCTCAAGGTATCCTCTCCGGAGGTGCTGAGGGCCTTGGGCTCCCCACTGTTGGCAGGACGGCCGCCTGCACGAGCAGGAGCAGCCACCGGAGCAGTAGCCGGAACAGACACACTAGTGACCACAGCGCTGGTCGCCGGGGCGCTGGTGGGGGCAGCGGGCACCGACGCCGACTCTCGCTTGTTCACCGGGAAGGGGAAGACCACGGCGGGGTCCACACATTCTGCAGCCGGGTGGGAGAGGTCGGTAGGCAGGGTGGCCCCGGTGTGGCTAGCACTCGACGACCCACCAAGGGCACGGCCCCCGGGGCTGCTGGCACCCACTCCGGGAGCCGAACAGGCTACGCTGAGGCCCAGGGGCCCGTGGCCATGCTGTAGTTTTTCGGTCACTGCGCGCTCTAGCTTCTCTCGGGCAGAGAAGCCGCTCCACATGCAGTCCTGAAGGATGACCGGATTAGGAGTGAGGCCACCCAGTCCCCCCAGACCGAACGCATCCTCCTCGGCCGGGTTGCCCCACAGGTCGGCCTCCGGCAGCAGCATCTCCGTAGCCCAATTCGAGGGCTCCGGGCTGTGCTCTGGGAAGGCGCGGCTGGGCGACAACGGGGGCGTGGGCAGCAGCTCAAACTTCTTCCAGATGTCCTCCCCTGGTGGGGTCGAGTCGGGACCGCCGAAGTAGAAGTCATCTTCGTCCGGGTAGAAGCAGGGCTGCAGCGAGTCAAACTCGAGGTCTGGGTTCTTGCAGATCATCCCCGGCATGGTGGACGCGGTGCAGCTGGGCATAGGTTCGCCTCTCTTTTAATATCTCCGCTCTTTTTAATATGGGGGAGTGCTTCCTTCCCGTGGAGAGCAGCAGAGTCGCGCAAACCTCCAACTCTACAACCAATAGGCAAACCAAGAGAGAATGAGCCAAAGGGGTGGGTTGGTGGGGACAGGCAGTGGGAGCCCCCAATCTCTTCTGCAAGCTCCCCACAGCTCTGGAAGGTGGAGAAAGTTGAGCGTCTCCCCTACTCCCTCCTTTTGTGTACAAGCTGTCTAAGACTGGGAGTGGGAGGGGGCTTGCAGATGCAGGGGGTGGTGTGGCTCTCTGCAACTTTGGAAACTGCCGTTTCATTCACACAAGGCACTGCCGGGGGGGGGGGCGCGGGGGGGGTGTTCAAGCTGCAGATCTCAGCTTTTACTAGCGCGACTACCCCACTTGCACTAGTTGCTTAAAGGAAGTCCTTGCTCTCTAGCCCAGCTACCAGGCATGGGATTGAAGTACCTTTCATTCCCCTTTTGCAGAAATGCGATCACGGGAGCGCAAACGCTAACGGGGTTCAGGAAACTTTATTAATTATTAAGGGCCTTTCTCCAGTCAGACCAACAACAGGCACTTATATACAACCCTCTCCACCTAGAGCCTCAATCTTGGCAGATACCCTTGGTACTCATCGCTGCCTATACCTATACCCTTTCCATTTCCCTCCCTTCAGAGACCTCAACCTCTTCAACAGGAGGGGGGAAAAGCTGAACCCCATTCCTAGGAATGGTGCAGGGTCGCCGGCACGATGAGGGTCGCCGGAGAGAATCGCGTTTCCTAAGCCGGAGCAGCCGTGACCTACATTATCACTCGGGCACCTAGCTTCGCCTAACCCCTTTTCCTTCTTTCCCCGCGGCACCTTTTGGAGAACCCCAGCTTGGGGTGGGGACGCACCGGTTCCCAGTCAGCTCACACTCAGACAAATCTTGTGGAGCCGGGCGAATTTCTTTTCGCTAAAGCTATTTCTCTGCCTGGGCCAGGGCTGTAAAAAGGATTAGGGCGGGTCTCTTCCAGCCAGGGTGCCTTCGGGTGCTGAATAGGCTTTTCAGGGGGAAAAAAAAAAAAAAAAAACCCAGATGGTTTTGTTTCGGAAGCAGACACGGTGTGTTGCCCCCTTCCATCCTTCCCCCCCGAAAAGCCCGGCATATTTGGGTGCAGGGTGCAGAGCCGCGTCCAGGGGCTTGCCTAGCCGCAGCGCTCCGCCGTTCCCCGGGCGCTCGGAGCTTCGCAAGTACCGCTTCTTACCTCCCGCAGACTGCCGGGGATCCGGAGGCGACTCGGTGCTGGGGTCTCCGGGTGGGCTGAGGGGGCGGCGGCGGGAGGGGGTTGTCCTCGGGCGGCTGCAGTGTGTGCGCGCTTACGCCTGGCTAGCGCTCGTTCGGCTCCAACCCAGTTCCCAGGAGCCCCCCGCATCCACCCAGCGCGTCCAGACAGATGACTGTCACTGGCTGCGCTTTGAAGCTCGGGGGATATTATTAACTGAAAAAAATCTGACACACCCGGGGGGCGGGGAGAGAAGGGGGCTGTGGCGCAGACGAGGGGGAGGGAGAAAGGCAGAGGCAAGAGGCTTTTCCCCGCCCTCTTGATTTCCATAAAAATCAGGGGAGGCGCCAAAGCCTTTCGCGCCAAAAGCCATTTGCTTTTCTTTTTTTTTTCCCCCCTCTCTCTCTCTCTCTCTCTCTCTCTCCCCCCCCCTCTCCCCTTCCCTCCTCCCCTCCTCTCCTCTCCCCCTCCGTCCCACCCTCTCTCCCCCTCCCCCCTCTCGTTTTTCTGACTGCAAGCAGCAAAGCTGGGAAACCCGAGGAGTGCTTCCCCCTCCCTTTTGGACCCCCTGGCTTGCACCCGCTGCATTCCGTGTTTTTTTTTTTTTTTAAAGGTCTCTGGGTGTGTTCTGGGAATGGGAAAAGAGGTTTCTAGCCCAGTCCCTGCGTGGACTGCGCGCGAGTGTGTGTTTGTGTGAAAGATGAGCTCCAGGCCAAAGTGGAACAAGGCCTGGTCGAGGGGCTGTTCGTGTGTGATCTCGAAGGAAGGCGACAGGAGTGCAAAATGGGAGGCCGAGGACGCGCCCACGTAGGAACGAGACCGCAGGAGGTTTCTAGTTTCAAATTGAAAGGAAGGGGCGCCCCCCTTGTTTGAAAATAAATAAGTGCGGGCTACGAGGGTGGCGCCTTACCGCTTTCTTCGGCCGAAGGCGACACCTCGCGGAGACCAAGCAGAAAGCGGAGCCGCACCGCCCAGCCTCGGAGCCCGAGTGGGGCCACCCCCGCGAGACAATTAGCGAATCCTTGCTACCGCGGAAGGGATTGTGAAACGCGTGGAGGGACGTCCCCTAAAGTCGCGCCCACCGTTCCCAACAAAAGCTTTCCGAAGCCAGGGTTGAAATCAGGACCGCTGCATTCGTTGCCCAAATCACTGACTGCTCTGTATACCTTGAGTTCATATGGATGGTGACATCAAGGAAAGCCACCATCTATTTGGCCTCTTTGTGTCCCATTTGCCTCATTAAGAGGTGGCGTGAACAGAGAGAGCGCGACATCTTATTTAGACTAGAGCAGGGTGCGAGTATTCTTTCCTCACAGCCGAGGGCACATTTCCCTCCCTCCCTATTCCACAGCGTCTCACTTCTGTCTAGGCAAACATGCTAAAAGGTCTGTTTCCTAAATGTGGGGCTAAAAATAACTGCTCGTGCCCCACAAAACTTTCCAGGAGTAACCTGGGTCCCTGGGTGAAGCCCCTTTTCAACACACATTCTCAGTAGGGTGGGATTTACCCTTAAACCCTTAAGCTTGTTTGTGGGGAGGCATCTCCATTTCCCTCTAAATTGAAAACGACACCCCTCATTCACCTCCAGCGACCAAGAAGAGAATGCCTAGAGAATCAAGGTCAAAATGTGTATTAGCATGTGTGAAAGTCTTCCCATCTGTCCCTGAATGCCTACATAATTCTGGGGACTAAGGCAGGTTCTAGGAAGTAGCCATGAATGAGGGTAAGCCACCCTTTCAAGGGCCTTTCTTATTGGGCTCACATATGTAAAACCCATTACCTTTGCAAAAGCCTTTAACACCCTCATTTTCACACCCCTGGCCTCTTCCAAACCAAGACCTCCCGCTGAATTCTCCCTCAAGATGCTGGCTCTCTGAAAACTTTGCCGAGGATTGTAATTATACATACACAGCAGGGGCTGTATGGTAAGTGTTCCTGGATGTTGCTGGAGGTAGGCTGCATTGAAAGGAACCCTTTTAGACAGCCAGATCTGGCAGGTTAGTTTTGTTTATTAGTGGCACAGTGGGAGAGAGATAGGTGTGGCTCCCAGAACCTTCTCTTTTTGTTGTTGCTTTGGTGGTAGGGGGCGGGGGCGAGGAAAGGTGTTTCTGTTTGCTTTTTTATTTTATTTATTTATTTATTTATTTATTTATTTATTTATTTTTGTATTTTGAGACAGGATTTCTCTGTGTAGCCCTGGCTGTCCTGAAACTCACTCTGTAGACCAGGCTGGCCTAGAACTCAGAGATCTGCCTGCCTCTTCTGTTTGTTTGTTTGTTTGTTTGTGTTTTTGAGACAGGGTTTCTCTGTATAGCCCTGGCTGTCCTGGAACTCACTTTGTAGACCAGGCTGGCCTTGAACTCAGAAATCCCCCTGCCTCTGCCTCCTGAGTGCTGGGATTAAAGGCATGCGCCACCCCACCCCCCCACCCCCCCGGGCTCTGCTTGTTTTTTGAGCCGAGGTCTCATATAATCCTAGGTTACCTTGAACTCTATGTTTATTGAGGAGGATGACCTTGAATTGATCCTCTTGCCATTACCCAAACTCTGGGACTACAGGTCTGTGCCACCACATCTGGCTTCCAGAATCTTCCTCAGTACCTCAGCAGCAGACACATAAAGGACACTTTGACTTGCCTACTAGAACTCCCTCAAGCAGCAGGGGACTGGAGATGGCCTGGTTAGTTATGGATGAGGTTCTCTCTCCACACCTGTGCTCTTCACCCTGCTAAAAGATGTTTCAGAAAAGAGGGGACAGAGAGGAGGTGACCTGGTTACTTACTCTGTATGCCTCCGAGCAAATCGTTTATCTTCCCTGGACCTTAATCTCTAATCTCCTGCTCTTAATGCAAACCAGCAATTACTGAAATTACCAGCAAGTCTGAATCTGAAGGTTAGCAGAATGATAAAAGTCAGAAAGTATTTATTGGTACCTTCATTGGCAGGTGGAAAGATAAAAGACTGTGCATAGAGAAAAATGACCTAATACCCATTCTTGGTGGATTTGCCCAGAAACCCAACTATTCTTACAAGTAAATGTTGACGCACTCACTTCCAGATTCCAAGGGACACACACACAAAGGAAAGGAGTCTTTGGTGGTCTTCGAAACCAAGACTTTGTTCACAGCTTAAGACCCAATGTGGACCAGGACAACAGCTTCATGGACCTCACCTACACTAGGAAAAATAGACACACACCCAACAGGAATGGCTCCTTTAAGAATTAGAGAGTGGATCTGGTTTATAAATAAAATGATGGTGGGATGTTGCTTTTCTTTCTTTCTTCCTTTCTTTCTTCCTTTCTTCCTTCCTTTCTTTCTTTCTTTCTTTCTTTCTTTATTTCTTTCTTCCTTTCTTCCTTCCTTTCTTTCTTTCTTTCTTTCTTTCTTTCTTTCTTTCTTTCTTTCTTTCTTTCTTTCTTCCTTCCTTCCTTCCTTCCTTCCTTCCTTCCTTCCTTCCTTTCTTTCTTTCTTTCTTTCTTTCTTTCTTTCTTTCTTTCTTTCTTTCTTTCTTTCTCTTCCTTCCTTCCTTCCTTCCTTCCTTCCTTCCTTCCTTCCTTCCTTCCTTCCTTCCTTCCTATATTTCTTTCTTTACCAAATGAAATAAATAAAGACAGTTCACAGGTACACAAACCCAGGAGGATTTAATCCATGACTGGTTAGTAGACCAACAACCTCATCCAGTTTTAAGATTTCTTCTGGGACTATCTTACTGAGTCCAAACTTCTCCTGCCCAAATAAAGGCACAGTCCCTTGTACTGTACTCCAGCCCTCGTGAGGCTGAGGCAGGGAGTTCGAAGTCATCCTGGACTATGCCACAAGACCCCGGCCCAACAAAATAAAGGACTTGTAATTTTTGCTTAAAATAGTTGAAAAATCCCTGGGATCCAGTTGGTAAGCTAGCTCGGGTGGTAAGGACCCTTTCCTCTAAGTCTAACTGCCTGAGGCCCCATGCATGTGGTGGAAGGAGAGAAAAGACTCCTGCAAGCTGTCTGCTGATCTCTGCATGCATTTTGAGGCAAACAGGTCAACACATATACATACTAAAATAAAAAAAAATCCTGCAGATTAATTGACATTTATTTTTTTAAAAGTCAGGGATGGGGAGGACGATGAGGAAGTATTGTATGAAAGAAAAAAAGACAAAGGAGGAAGAGGAGAAAAGAAAACTTACATTCTGCATTGCACAAAAAAAGTAAGATATGAAAATAGGTTGGATTTTAAGATTTGATTGCAAAAAGTAGAACTATCAAAACAGACAGATTAGCATAGTAGAAAATACACTTAACAATATGTCAGTGGATGGGAGGCTCACACATCTGAGGTCTGAAGGACGGTCAAATGACTGAGACTCATGCAGTGTCCCGGGATGCCTAGCCTTCTGGGAGCTGAGGGAAAGAAAGCAGGTCTGACTTTATCAGACCAATACAGTCTCAGGTATTATTAACCCTGTCTGGAAGTGGCCCACAGAATAGGTCAGGGAGAGTCTACCTTGGCTGGGTGTCACAGAGTTAATCTCCACTGGGAGATAAGAAACTGGCAAGTAGATTCAGAACAACCAAGCTGCCTTGGGAGGATGTCTTTATGTAGATAAGGGGTACGGAGAACAGCTAAGCCTACACTTGCAGTTTCCAACTCCGTCGCCCCTTGAGTTCATCAGCTCTCAAAAATGTCATATTTGGGATGGCACTTCCTGAGTGCCCTCACAGGCAAAGGTTATATTCCTCGTTCAGGAAGGGATCCTAGAAACTGAATGGAGGTAAAGAAAAGCCAGAGAGGAATGTGGCTCCAGGATATGAATAGGCAATTTGCCAAACAGGAAATGCAAATTGAGTACCAACAAGAAAATGGGCTACTTCACCTGACTCGGGACAATCCAAATTAAATCTAAGGGAGATTAAAAATTCAGTCTAGCAGATTGCTTCAAAACGGTGGTGAGGCTGGAGAGTGAGAGATAGGAACACTTTCATACACCACTGCTGCTTCTGTCCCAAAAGTAGAAAGAATTCCACTCTAGAATCACCCCAAAAGAGATAATAAAGCAAGAGCTGTTGAAATGTCTTTAGTGGATAAAGGAACCTGCGGCCAAGCCTGGCAACTTGAGTTTGATCCCTGGGTCCCACATAGTGGAAGGAGAGAATCAGCTGCTTAAAGCTGTCCTATGATCTCACCCAGTCCTTAAAATAAATAAGTGTGCAATGTAAAATAGTTTTTAAAACGCCTGAAGATAACAGAGCATACCTGTAAACATCAACACTTGGGAGGGAGAATTGGGAAGATTTACAAATTTGAGGCTAATGTGGTGTCTTTAGCAAGATCCTGTCTCAAACAAACAAACAAACAAACAAACAAAAAACAAAAACAAAACCACACCACAACAACAACCAAACTGAGACTCCATTAGTGACATTCATCTTTAATCCCAACACTCAACATCGGGGGCCAAAGAAGGTAGATTTATGTAAATTGAGACTAGAGTGGTTTACAGACTAAGTCATACCCTGGGTGAAGGGAGGGAAGAAAGGAGGGAGGGAGAGAGGGACAGAGAGAGGGAGGGAGGGAGAGAGAGGAAGAGGAAGAGGGGGGAGAGAGAGAGAGAGAGAGAGAGAGAGAGAGAGAGAGAGAGAGAGAGAGAGAGAGAGAGAGAGAGAGATTAAGACAAATCACCAAGAATATGTAATGCTTCAAGGTTGTCAATAGCAAAAACACTGTAAGACTTCTTAGTGCCTATCAACAAGCAGGGTATGTTGCGTGTGATCCTAGTGCTATTGTGGCTGAGTCTAAAGAAATGCAAATTTGGTATTAGCCTGAGCTAACTAATCAGGCCAACCTAGGTTACATATAGAAGTTGAAGGCTTGCCTTGGTGGTATAGCAAAATCCTATCTTAAGACAAAGACACCCTCCCCCCATGCCACCAACACACACACAGTAGGGCCAGCAGGATGGCTTATTGGATAAAGGTACTTGCTACCAAGCACAGCACCCTGAGTTGGTTCCCTGGGACCTGCATGGTGGAAGAGGAAAACTGACTGCCACAAAATTGTCTTTTGACTTTCACAGGCATGCTGTAGCATGAGTGACACCCCTACCCCCTCCAATAATAATACTTTCCCAGAACCAACAACATATGGTACTCTTTCAACAGCGCTGGGCAGAGATAGCAAGCTATACTCTCTAGTAAGCCTTACAGTCTTGAGGATAAACACCAGATACTCTACAGTGCACTGTGCTGCCAGGCTATGCTGCTTGCTAGATTTTGAGATATGCTTATTTGTTTTTAAGTGTATATATCAGTATAGCATACATATATATTTTTCTGATGCCAGGAATTGGACCCAAGGGTCTTCTTCATGCTAAGTAAATACATGCTCCATTATTAAGTTACTCCTAGCCAAGGTTAATCACTTTAAATACACTTGAAAAACAAACAAACAAGAAACTCAACTTGTAGTGGTTTTGTTGGGGTACACATGCCACCTAAATCAGAAAGCACATGTAGGGGCTGGAGAGATGGCTCAGCTGTTAAGACCATTTGGCTGCTTTCCCAGAGGAACTAGGATCTTTTCCTAGTCCCACACGGTGTCTTAGAGCTGCCCGTATCTCCATTTCCAGGAGATCCCGTATAAGTAATAATAACTATTGCTGTTATTTTAAAAGAAGCATGTATAATATACTAAAGAATTTAATGTACAGTCACTAAAAAGAAAACATTTTATCTACCGTAAACAATGACTTTGAAACTATGAGAACAGGAAAGGGTAAGAAAGATTGCTGAGAGGGCTCAGTGGATTGCTGCCACACCTGCCAACTTGAGTTTGATCTCAGGATCCACGTGGTAGAAAGAGAGAAAGAATTCCTGTAAGTCACCCTCTAACCTCCAAGGATGTACCCTGGCATACACAGACCCCTGCAGCATACCCAAACTAAATAAATATAATCAAAATTATAAAGAAAAGGATCAAAGGATGGATCAGCGTGTCTGGCATTTGAAATATATGTGTATTTACATCTATCTATAATACCTGTGATGGTGAGATTAATTATCAACTAGACACAACCTAGAATCATCTGGGCAGGGAGTCTTGATGAGAGATTGTCTAGGTCAGGTTGGCCTGTGGGTATGTCTGTGAGTGATTGCCTCAACTGATGTGGGAAGACCTCGCCCACTGTGGGTGGTACCGTTCTCTGGGATTGGGTTCTGAACTGTATTCGAGTGGAGACAGTGAACTGAATGTCAAGTATATTTCATTCGCCCTCTGCTCTTGACTGTGGATGTACCAGCCCTTTGAACTTCTTGCTGCCTTGACTACCCTGCTGTAGTGAACTGTAACATGGGCTTGTGAGCTAAAATAAACCCATTCTTCCCCATTGTTGCTTGTTTTGTTTTGTTTGTTTTGATTAGAATAACATTCGGGATTGGGTGGTGGTGGTGCCTTTCTCTCTCTCTCTCTCTCTCTCTCTCTCTCTCTCTCTCTCTCTTTCTTAGTTTTTCGGGACAGGGTTTCTCTGTGTAGCCCTGGCTGTCCTGGAACTCGCTCTGTAGACCAGGCTGGCCTCGAACTCAGAAATCCACCTGCCTTTGCCTCCCAAGTGCTGGGATTAAAGGCGTGCATCACCATGCCCGGCCTAAACTACCCTTAAGTCTATGTTTTCCTACCCAGATTTGCTGTTACCTTTCCAGACTACCTGCCACTGAACTCAACGTTGAAGGGTTCAGAGAGGCTGAGATGAGGCAAATTAGGTGGTAGCTGAATTTGAATCACAAGCTGACCACTACAGCCGAATGAAGTTTATAATATTTGAGGTGCCCCACCAAACTAGGCGCACGTATTTTGCCATTGGAGGCTGGAGGAAATTTCAAAGCTAGCATTGAGAGAGTTTAGCCAAGGGTGAGTGTGTGACTGAGGAGTTGTATCGGTAACATCATTAAAAAAAAAAATCCTAGGATGTGTATTACAAAGGTAAACGAATCCTGATCCTTGGGATAGACTTATTGGTAGGATTTTTTGGTATCAAGCACAGGCACCAGGACCTCCAAACTTTTTGGATTCGCAGCGACTGGAGGTCAGCTACAAGAAGGGTCCATTCATACTGGATGAGGCTATCTTTGCTCTCCTTCTTAGAGGCTTCATCCATTCACGTAGATGAGCCCGTTTCCTCGTTTGCAGTGGGCCACAGCAGTGACTGTCTTCTTTTGTCCGAAGACCTGCACGGATTGCAGCGGATCCTTGGACAGCACAGCTACAAGTACTATCTCAAGCTTCTCACCGAGCAGTGCCACCACCGGAAAAGGGCACTGGAAAAGGGTGGTAACACCATTTTATCTTTTTTTTTTTAATGTGTATTTTTAAAAGTTTTTTTTCTTTTTAATTTCTTTTTTTATTTATATGAGTACACTGTAGCTGTCTTCAGACACACGTTGCTGGGAGAGCAACTCAGGACCCCTGGAAGAGCAGTCAGTACTCTTAACCTCTGAGCCATCTCTCCAGCCCGGTAACACCATTTTAAATGCTTGTTCTAATCATAGTTGTAAGGCAGCCGTTAACAAGCAAGATTTGACTACTCGTCCTCAATAGACCAATGATGCAGTCTAGCAATGGTGGAAAACAGAGGTGCATTCAATGTGATCACATCAGAGAGAGAAACAAATATAAAGGGGTTCAATGACCCCCCTTCCCCATCCCAGGCCCTCAGTCCATCTTCGATGTCCAGACAGGTATAGGACTAAACGGAAGGAAACAGGTATTTGTGACACAAGAGTCCTGGTCTTTCCCACCCACTTTTGAGGCAGCATTGTCTCAGCTCCATTTTCTCTTGCAAGGTGCTCTAATATCAATTTGCAAGAACTCTGTGAGATCTGTACAATCACTTCCCTGAAGACAAGCTCCCTCTCTGGCTGGAACCAGGACTCAAGGCTCTTTCTTCCCCTAAAGTGAAACTCCTGGGGGAAATTCCAACTTCTTGGGCACAGTGACACAAGGGTCCCTTTAGAATTGGGTTGAGGACAAGACACCCTAAAATGTGGCATTTGGCTTGCCAACTAAAGTCTTCATAATTTTTCTTTGCTCTCCTATCTCATAGCACCAAAGCATAGAAAAGTTTTCTCTGAATCCCCTTTACCTACCTTGGACAAGATCCTTCTGGATGAATTTGATTGTCCTGAACCCCTGTCCTGGAACAATATCATGAGGGAGATTGGGTTAGATAATCCAAAACATCACCTCCACCCCCACGGAGTCATAGGCGCTCACCTGTTCATCAGGCCCTTTCATCCTCCTGTTCCCTCACCCATCATTTATTTTCTACCAAGTTGAATACTTCCTCTCTCCCCTAGGAAGAGTCTGTAGGCTTCAGAATTTCATTAGGTTGTTGGATGTTCATGTTTTGATCTTGTGATTCTCCCAAGCACATAGTGATCGGCAGGCAAAATTGAACTAGAATCCGTTTATCTCATAGACTTAGTCATACAGGCTTCAGAGGACGAAAGGAATAATAAAAAAGCAAGTGATACTAACAAGACCTAGCCAGCCTTTTCTTCTTTCAGTGCTACCAGTTTACTGATTGAAAAAACGGGAGAGTCTTGTAAGCTGTGGACTCAAGGGCTGTCTGTTTCCTGGATGGCAGCTTCAAGAGACACCCAGACTTGACACACAGTGATGCCTTCTCTCAACCTAAGAACATTCCAGACACTTGGGAAGAGAAATGAGACGAAGGGAGTAAGAATTATGCACTGTGGAAAGCTAAGTGGATAGACCACAATTTTGTTGCAGGGTTGGAAATTCTATAACCCCCATTCTCTTAAAAGATGTCCTTGGAGACTGGCAGCTCTGGGGGTGGGGTAGAGTGTTATAGCCCTTGCAGGCTCTCCAAATGTGTAGAGAGCATCAGGCATCCCCTTTGTTTTGTTCTTGGGGTACCATTCTCATCTGGAGACCCCAGAGGGCTACAGGGAATTCTGATTCCAGATCTGGCTCTCCAATCACTTTCTCAAAATCTCCTGGGAGAAGCAGTCTTCCTCTACCTTTGTTCTTTGTGGGATTATTTCCCAGGTGCCTTTGCAGGATGGTGGCCTGGCCAGCTTTACCTGCTACTATTTTTAGAGCTTCTTCTCCAGTGGTCAGAATGTTAGATGTCCAGTCTCACCCAAAGCCTCTTGTGGATTGCACTTTCTTCCTAGGGTAGATGTAGGCCCCCTTCACTGCAGGGTTCACCCTGACCCTTAGAAGGAACTGGGTAAAATAGTTAGAACCTGCCTGGGGATCTTTCAGTTGTTTTCTGAGTTTAGCTCAGGACTGATGATAATTATCTGCGATTCCATCAGCTCATTTCTAGAAACAGCTGCTTCTGGCCCAGTAACCCTTTCCCTTTCTTCTCTGCTCTTTCAAATTCTTTCCTCAGAGCTCAGCCTGAGGCTCTCCTAGAAGCTACATAGCCTCCCTTCTCCAGACTTGCTGTCTCTTCTTCTTCCAAATCTTAAACCTCTGTTGCCTGTGTTACATGAAAATGTAGCTCCTTTAGCAGGACCTGCAATTCTGAACACTGGAGCCCTCTGCACCCTGACTTTGCATTCCATCACAGCTGCAGAAGCAAATGGTGGGTGGGAAAAGCCTAGCCCTGGGATCTTGGATCATCATGCTTATTTCTGGGATATGTGGCATGGATCAAATCCCATGATTTGTTTATACTAGAAACTCACCAAGGTTTGGCTACATCCCTCCCTTCCAGCCCTTCCACGGGGTTACCAAGAAGCTTATGTCGGGAGCATGCAGCTGGGACTGCAATGATCCTTCTACAATGGTTCCTTTTTTTTTTTTTTAAGATTTATTTATTATTATATCTAAGTACACTGTAGCTGTCTTCAGACACACCAGGAGAGGGCATCAGATCTCATTACAGATGGTTGTGACCCACCATGTGGTTGCTGGGATTTGAACACAGGACCTTTGGAAGAGCAGTAGGTGCTCTTAACTGTTGAGCCATTTCTGGTTCCCTTTTAAAACAATGGTTAGGAATTCTTCCTCCAGACATGTCCTCTTCCTGGGCTGCGCTTCTCCCTCTTAGCTTGTCCAGGAACCCAAGTAACTTTAGACCTGGGACAAGAAACATAAAGTGTAAGGATGGTAACACAAAGCTGGAGACGGATGAACTGGAGTTCTTCAAGCCTAGGTTGGAGTCTTGTTTGTTTGTTTGTTTGTTTGAGATAGAGTTTCTCTGTATAGCCCTGGCTGTCCTGGTACTTACTCTGTAGACCAGGCTGGTCTTGAACTCAGAAATCCACCTGCCTCTGCCTCCCAAAGTGCTGGGATTAAAGGCATGTGCCACCACTGCCTGGCTGAAGAATCATGCATGAACCATTTAATGTCTCTTGGCCTCAGTTTCCTGGTTCATAGGTGGGAAAGATCACCCCCATTTCACACACACACATACCCAAATGCTTTCATACCACAGAGGGGATATGGGGTTCATGAGTCAAAGGTACTTGTCCATTTTGGGTTTCCATAACAAAACACCTGAAGCAAAATACTTTATGTAATAAAGAACATACTGACTTTCCCTCATGGCTTTCTTCCAAGATGGAAGGGCCAGATCTGTTGAAACCTTCCTGCTGGTAAAATCCTCAGGAAGTGAAGTACATCATGAGCTAAGAGAAACAGAGTGGTCAGGAAGCCCAGCAAAATTAATTTTTATAATCTATTATCCCCCTAATCAACCCATTAATCCATCAGTAGATCAATCCATTCTTGTGTCTAGAACTCTAGTCACCTCTTAAAAATCCCATATCATTTTTGTTCCTTTTGCTGCCTCCTCCTCCTCCTCCTCCTCTTCTTTTTGAGAGAAAGTCTCTCTGTATAATCTTGGCTGTCCTGGAACTCACTCTGGAGACAAGGCTGTCCTCAAATTCAGAGATCCATCTGGCACTACCTAGCAAGTGCAGGGACTAAAGGCATGTGCCACCACTGCCCGGCCATGGTTTTACTTCTTAATAGCTCATAATATGGATTAAATTTCAACATAAGTATTATGGTTGGATGTCTCCTAAATGACCATGTATGATGGCACTATTCCTAGATGGCCCTGCTGAAAAGTTGACAATATAAGGAATCTTAGAGGTCTTTGAGCCGCCTAAAAGATGACTCTGGCCCCTGTACCTTTTCCCTTTCTATTTTTCTCCATATGAAGTAAGCAATGCTACTTGTGTTACTTGCCATTGTCTTCTGGCATCTCCACAATCTAAAAGCAGAGTTAATGGAACAACCACTGCTGCCTCTAACACCATGAGCCAATCAAATCCTTCCCTTTATAAAGTTGATTGTCTCTGGCATTTTCTTCTGTGACAGAAATCTAACACCAAACCCTGTGCTGAGAAGTAGATCTGTTAGCGCCATCTGTGATGTGGAGGAGTGGGTTTATGAGACGAGTTTGCAAATTCTTGGAGGACCTGACTAGAGGAGGTCTAGCCTAGTAGTATAGATGGGTGAGTGAGTCTTAGGGTTGATTTATTTGGTTCTTTATTGGTTACTTTTCTGCTGCCATGATAAAACACCGTGACCAAGACAACATATAGAAGGAAGAGTTTATGAGATTTCTAGTTTCAGAGGGTTAAGAGCCTGTGATGGTTTGTATATGCTTGGCCCAGGGAGTAGCACTATTATGAGGTATAGCCTTGTAGGTGTGTTACTGTGGGTGTGACTTTAAGACCCTTATCCTAGCTGCCTGGAAGTCAGTATTCTGCTAACAGCCTTCAGATGAAGATATAGAACTCTCAGCTCCTCCTGCACCATTCCTGCTTGGATGGTGCCATGTTCCCACCTTGATGATAATGGACTGAACTTCTGAACCTGTAAGTCAGCCCCAATTAGATGTTGTCCTTATAAGAGTTGCCTTAGTCATAGTGTGTGTTCACAGCAGTAAAGCCCTAACTAAGATAGAGCCTATCTCGGAAGGGAGACATGGTGTCAAGCAGGGGTAGGAAGGTGAGTGCTCACAGCTTTCAATGTAAGCAGGAAACAGAAAGAAAACGGGAAGCAGCCTGAGGCCTCAGACTCTCAAGACTTAACTCCAGTGACTACTTCCTATATCAAGATCAGATTTAATAAACCCCTCCAAACAGTGTTACCAATGGGAGACCAAATAATTAAATATGTGAGCCTATGGGAACATTCCTACTCAAACCGTGGGGCAGCTCAATAGAATGTGGATCACTAAGGTTGTGCTGATGAGGTTCTAGATGACAGTGTGGACATTCCTAAGGATTGGAATGGAGTCCATCCTTCTTATGATGTGCTGAAGAATCTGAAGGTGTATAATCAATGCCCTAAGACTTTTCTGGAGGCCAAATTTAAAGTCGATCAGTGCGTTTCCAGGCAGAGGATCTTTCAAGACAATAAAATTTGACTGCTACAGAGGTATTTTCAGTGCCTTTAGTCAGGCCCCAAAAGTCTCAAAAGCAGATGGAGTTGAAATGGACATGGTGCAGTCATGTGTTATGGTTTCTGTTGCTAACACAAAGAGGCCATGGGCTTGGCACTGGGCTAACTGAAGCAGTGCCCGAGCATCTCAGAAACCACATATATGAAGTTTAAATGAGAATAGCCACACAGGCTGAGTTCTTAAAGGCATACTTCACCAGCTCGTGGAACTAGTTGAGGACTGGGAGGTGTGGCCTTGGTGGAGGAGCTGTCTTACTAAGAATGGGCTTTGAGAGTTCAAAAGCCCACATGATTTCAGGTGAGTGTTCTCTGTTCCCCGCTCCCTCTATGTCTGTCTCAGGCTTGTGTATTACATGTAAGCTCTCAGCTGTTGCTCCAGTCCTATACCTGCATACCAACCCCCAAGCTCCTCGCCATGATGGTCATAGACTCTAAGCCTCTGGAACTGTGAGTCCCTAATTTTCTTTTATACATTTCCGTGGCCATGGGGTTTTGTCATATGAAAAGAAAAGTAACTAAGACACTATGTTGCCCGGTGGTGGTGGTGGCGCATGCCTTTAATCCGAGCAATTGGGAGGCAGAGACAGGCTGATTTCTGAGTTCAAGGCCAGCCTGGTCTACAAAGTGAGCTCCAGGACAGCCAGGGCTATACAGAGAAACCCTGTCTTGAAAAAAAAAAAAATATATATATATATAAAAGAAAAAAAGACACTATATTAACACAGGGGGTGGAGCTGATTTAATTTTATATTTTCCATTGGTGACAGAGAAGTGCTCAAAGGAGTTCAGGAATCCAGCATTGGCTTAAGATTTATCTCTCTGTGGTCAGCCTACAAAACACTTAGAGGCTACATGATTCAGGTAGGCTAATATGCAGCTTGCTCTTGTGGAAGACCCTGTTGTGGTCCACATGACAATACCATGGCCAGTTTTGTAGGTACACAGAATTCAACTGTAATGAGGCCATGCCAGCTTCTGCTAAGATTTGAAGGGATGTGAATTGTAAGGTTGCAATCTCTACTAGCAGCTGCAGTGGAGAGATGCATGGGACTTTAAGAGGAAAACTGAACCTGCAAGGGAGACCCCAGAAGACAGAGGTGACAACATTCTATACCTGCCAAGGGAAGCTGCAGGTATCTGCCAAATATAGAACCTGTGATGTAAATCTGCTTTGTTAGACTTAGAACTACATGAGAACTCACCTCTAAGTGTGACTGTGAGTGTGTTTCTATAGAAGAGGCATGATCCACCCTGAATGTAGGCAGCAGCATTGGTGGACTGAATGAAAAGGAGGAGAGAGCAGAGCAGCAGAATTCATCTCTCTCTGCTTTCAGATTGAGGAGGAAATGTGAACAGACACCTCATGCTGTACCTTCCCTACCATGAAAGGCTGGATGCCTTAGAACTGTAAGGCAAAACCAGTCTTTCTTCCCTTGTATTGGATCTTTTCTGGTCACAACAATGAGAATTGAGTAACCCAGAATATTGGTGCTGAAGAAGTGAGGCTGTTAATATGATAAACCTATACTGTTCGTAGGCCATTGGTTTATAGGAAGAACGTGGGATTTGGAGATGTGGACTAGGGAAGCTATGGAATTCTGTAAATAGCACTTAATGAGTCACCATAGTGAGGGGTCAGAAGACTGAAATGACAAGGGAAAAACAAAGAGAAGAAGCTCGGCTCATGGGGTTTCGGGGGAGGGGGAGCAACAAGAACTCTATCATGAATGAGTGGACTATCAGGCATTCACATTATAGTCTAGCAAAAAGTATGGCTTCACTTGGTCCGTGTCCTGAGTATTTGAAGGAGACTTGTGTGTGTGTGTGTGTGTGTGTGTGTGTGTGTGTGTGTGATATATATGTGTGTGTGAATGTATATAAAATAATGGAATAAATTATTTTGGTGGAGGAAATTTTAAAACAGCATAGCTTTACAGCTGTGGCATGATTACTTCTCACTAGTCTTTCTCAGTTCTGCAATGAGAGAGCAGAAAGACATGAAAATGTGCCATTCAATGAAGGGAGAGGTGTTAGCAAGTGTGAGATTGAGGCCAAGAATGGGGCAGAAAAAGCCGATGTGTTTGTTGAAGAGATTAATACCATTAAAGTGATATCTTCAGCTCTTTCCTGCACAACAGGAAAGGTGCCCCAAGGATAGGACATTATCCACATTAAAAAAAAAAAAGATTTATCATGTGTTTTGCTTACATGCATATCTGCAGGCCAGAAGAGGATACCATATTTCAATATAGATGGTTATGAGCCATCATGTGGTTGCTGGGAATTAAACTCAGGATCTCTGGAATAGCAGCCAGTGTTCTTGAGCCATCATTCTAGCCCGTGACACTCTAACTTTAAAAATACAAATAAGGGCTGGTGAGATGGCTCAGTGGGTAAGAGCACCCGACTGCTCTTCCGAAGGTCCAGAGTTCAAATCCCAGCAACCACATGGTGGCTCACAACCATCCATAATGAGATCTGACGCCCCCTTCTGGTCTGTCTGAAGACAGCTACAGTGTACTTACATATAATAATAAATAAATAAATCTTTAAAAAAAATACAAATAGATTTCAAAAGAGAGAGCCCAAACTGAGACTTCTACCATAGGGCTTCTCTGTTAAAAAATAACCATCTAGGAAAACATTACTCAGGGTTAGCCTCAGCCACGAAGACCTCTACAGCCCTGGTCCTGGAAATCATGGTGCACCTTGAGCTTCCAGTAGAGCCTGGTAAGGTCTCCCACAGGGTAATGTTATGGAGGCTTTGATAATGCAAGAGTGAAGGGGTCATGGACACTTGCATCAAGGTTCCAAAAAGCCACTTAGGACAGTCAGGGCTGGATCCTCTGCAAGGAGGTCCTGAGAGCCCATTGTGTGAAGGTGTGAGAGTGAACACTAAACTGCAGAGAAAACTGGAAGATGCTGGAGATGACAGGGTCCTGGGACAATAATAATGGCTCCTTCCTTGTCATATGCATGATTGGTGTCGACTAGTAGACCTGATACCCACTTGTAACTATAGAGTGTTAACTACACAAAAATATCCCTGCTTGTTCCTCATGCTCTAAATTGTGTTATTCAGATTATTTTCCCACCTGCTATCCACTATCTGCCATCCTTCAGAGATGAGAAACTCAGAACTCAGGTTAAAAATTTCAATCAAATTCCACAGCTTGTCTTCTTTAAAAACGCTCTTTAAGACAGGCTCTACAAGGGGAGTGTTTACTTCCTTGTCCATTTGGTTTTAGAAATAGTGTCTTGATAAACCTGAACTCACATCTTCCTGCCTCCATAGCACGACTGTCTTATATCTTTGAGACAGAGTCTTGTGTAAACCAAGCTAGCTTTGAATGGTCTGTGTAGCAGAGAATAGCTTTAATCTTCCTTCTTCCATCTCTCAAGTACCATGTACCACCTGATATAATTCACTAAATGCTGGGAATGGGAGCCTTGGCTTCATACTGCCAGACAAACATTCTTCCAACTGCATCATATCCTTAGCTGAATACTGGATTTTAAATTAAGAAAATTGTAAGCATCAACAGACACTTAAAACATATGGCCTTGAGATATATCTTAATTATAACTGTTTATGTCTATTTTTAAAGGGTTATTGCATTTATTTATCTTGTATTCTGCATTGTATGTATGTGTGTGGGTGCTGGCATGCCATAACATGCATGTAGAAATCAGAGGATAACTTTCTTCAGTCTGTTGTTCTCTTTCTCCACTGTATGTTTCCCAGGGAGCAAACTCAGGTCATCAGGCTGAGCAGTAAGTGCCTTTACCCACTGAGACATTTTGTCAGCCCTGTTTATATCTGTTCTTCATGTTTAACTTTCTGAATAAGTTAGCTCTCATTTAAATTGAATCTGCATCTTCATCCCTCCATTTCCACATGGCTAAATATGGCCGTTCTCACTTAGTCTTCACTCCAGTGTGCTGGGTTTTTTATTTTCATACTCATTTTCTATCAGAGGAAACTGTAACCCAAGAACTCAGTATTAATAAACAGCACAATTAGAATCCAAATCCAGGACAATCTTCTATTCAACCTCATGCACGCAATTAAATATGTGTTTATAACATGCAATCTGATTTTGTTTTGTTTTGAGATAGTGTCTCTGTTACTCATGTTGGCTTGGAACTCACTATGTAGTCCACAGTGGCTTCTAATTTACAATGGCCTGTCCTCATTTCTGTCTTAGGGTTTTACTGCTGTGAACAGACACCATGACCAAGGCAACTGTTATTAGGACAACCTTTAATTGGGTCTGGCTTACAGGTTCAGAGGTTCAGGACATTATCATCAAGGCAAGAGCATGGTATAGGAGGAGCTGAGGGTACTACATCTTTATCTGAATGTTGCTAAGAAAAGACTAGCTTCCAGGCAGTTAGGACAAGGGTCTTAAAGCTCATGTCCATAAAGACACAACTCTTCCAACAGGCCACACCTACTCCAACAAGGCTATACCTCCTAATAGTGTTGTTACCTGGGCCAAGCGTATTCGAACCACCACAGCATCCCACAAGCAATCTGACCTTTACAGAAGAAGATACACCTAGTTCTATTGCAACTTGATATGCCAAGACAGGTTGATATCTGTGGGAGGTCTTTCCTTCCTGAGGAGAAAGAGGGGAAGGGGAGAAGGGGAGGAAAGAGGGAGGAACTGGGTGGAAAAGAGGGAGATGGAGCTGTCGTTAGGATGAAAAAGTTAATAAATTAATGAATAAAAAACCCTTTAGTATTGTACATGAATTTTCTTGGTGGTCTTAGATGGATATTCATCTGTCCAAACAAGGAAGGCCTCTCAAAGACAATGTTCTGAAACTTGTTTTATTTTATGCAAATAATAAAGGTAGCTGTTGTGTTGGTTATTTCTCTCGTTGTTATGACATAACATGATGTCCCTCGTTGTACTTGACATAAATATCTTGAGGAAGAAGAGTTTATGTTAGCTCACAGTTTGAGTCTGAGGTGGCTGGTCTCATTGTATCCAGAGTCAGGAGGCAGAGAGAGATGAATGTGGGGGTTCAGTTGGGCTTTCTTCTTCCCTTTCAGCTAGGACCACAGCCCATGGAATGGCGCCACTCATACTTAAGGTGGCTCTTCCCACCACAACAAACTCAACTTAGAAACTCTGTCACAGGCCCAGAGATGGGTCTCATAGATGCTTCTAGAACCTATCAAGTTGATAATATCAACCCTCACAACTCCACGCATCCCGGGAGCGTCATCCTAATATGATCCCTGGGGAACAGTTAGGCTTTCTGGGTGTGTTTACTCTCTGAGCCACAAGGATTCGCTTCACAAAAGACTCTTCAGGTCAGAAACAGAATTTTACTGCAGAAATTGACAAGAGGAAAGGACAGGAATCTACAACTAAAGAAAGAATTTGGGGCCAACGAGAATAAAACCAGCAATAAGGGGACACATCTTAACAGATATGTCAAACCTGTTAACCATACAGTTTGAGGCATGAACCCCCTGGCTCTAGAGGAAGAATTCTGTCTCAGCAGGTTGGACTAAGTTTAAATTTATTCACACTGGTAGGTTTTGTTTTTTGAGTTGGTTAGTTAGTTAGTTAGTTTTTGTTCAATTGCTGAAAACACTTTCAGTGGGCTTTTGGAGTTTATCCTTGAGCTGATAAATTCTTTTTTTTTTTTTAAATTCACTTTGCAGTCGGATTATAAAATTGTTTCCGAAGGAGGGTTTGGCTTTTTAAAGGCCATCAATCAATTGTTTGGCCCTAATTAATTTTGCCTGAGAGCATCTGACATGTTCACAGAAGTAGCAATTAACGTGGAATGGAGGTGCAATCACCATCTCAAATATTTAAACAATGTGATTATATAATATCTATCAACAGAATTCTTAAAAAAAAAAAAAAAACACTTAGAGATGTAGATGCAGAGGGGGTTAAAGTCTTGCTTCAGGGGCTGGAAAATGGAGCTTCAGTTTTTTAACCTCCCTGATCTTCAGGCTATAAGACAAGATGTTGCCAGCCCCTGGTGCCGACTTCCGGTTGGCCACACACACTTGGGCCCTTGGAGCTTAAACATGCCTTTAGTAGTCTGCATAGATCGTATCAGACAAAAGATTCACTGTACTTTCCCTCAGAGTCAGTCTGTGGGGGGTCTACCCAGTCATTTTCCAAGCTCCTGGCAGAAATGTTCGCATACCCTGTCTCGCATTTTGCCCAGGGTCTGGGTAGCGCTGAGCCGGGACTGACTTCTCCGGGCCCTACTTTGTGCCAGTCGAGACCTTTTAAGTCTTCAGAGCCCTACCTTATTTTCTCTAAATGTATACCATCTATGAGATACTGCTGCTTCATAGAAATCTTAGAGACACTGCCATCCCTTGTGTCCCTATCCTGGTTTGTTTCTTGAGGGGGAGGAAAGAGTTTACTTAGCTTACAAAGTTACATTTCATCAGGTAGGGAAGCCAGGGCAAGAACTTAAAAGCAGAGACCGCGGAGGACGCTGCTTACTGGCTTGCTCTCATGGCTTGCTCAGACTCCTTAAATAAAACCTGGACCACCTGCCCGGAGGTACCACCCACAGTGGGTTGGGCCCTTCTGTGCCAAAAGCTAATCAAGAAAGTGGCCCACAGACATGTACACAGGCCAGTCTGTTGGAGGGTTCATCAGCTGATCGATCCACCGGATCCACTGATCCACCCTCCACTTCACCAAGCTTACCCTCAAGTGAGCTTATTCTGTATCCCTTTCTTCTTCTTCTTTATTTCTTTTTTATTTCTTCTTCTTTCCTTATTCTTCAGATCAGAAACCTGGCTTCCTCCATTTTCTTTATTGTGCCTCTTTGCAATCAGGGTCCATATTTTATTTCCACATAAACCTGGGAACAGAATGTTCATGTCTATTTTTTTTTCCCCAAACACAGATGCTCTGTACTTCACCAGGGAGTTGGGTTTCAGTACACCTGTTGTAAACCTAAAATATCTTAGGTGGGACCTGTACCTAAAACAGCTCAGATACCTAAGGCTGCAACCTACAAAACAGGGAGGCCATGATGCCCTCCTCACGGCCCAGCTCATTGCCTCTATCTGGGGCTCTACTCCAGATTTCACACACAGGCCATCACTAGCTTGGGCAACCACTCACAGTCAAACTTCAAAGTAGAGGTTCTATTATTTTCCCATCATAATTGAGGTAAAATGTTACAAGTCTAAACAAAAGTTGGGGACAATTCATGTTGAAATCCATCCATAATGTCTAATAAAACCTTCATTCCAGCCGGTGGTGGTGGCGCACGCCTTTAATCCCAGCACTTGGGAGGCAGAGGCAGGCGGATTTCTGAGTTTGAGGCCAGCCTGGTCTACAAGGTGAGTTCCAGGACAGCCAGGGCTATACAGAGAAACCCTGTCTCAAAAAACAAACAAACAAACAAAACAAAACAAAACAAACCACCACCACCACACACACACACACACACACACAAAACCCCTTCATTCCAGATATTCCGTGTCCCAGCTTCTACTCCATCCTTTGGTTTCTCCCAACATCCAGCCACCGAAAGCTCAAAGGTTACCATAGCAGGACCCCAGGGGACATACTCCGGTTAGTTTCCATTTGATGAGGAATCTGGGCTAAACCTTTTTTTCCTAGTTGGCCAGCACATGCTGGGTGGAGTCAGATCGCAGTAAGGCACCTAGCAAGGACAGTGCTCACAAACTGACACTAGCCTTTAAAATTAGGAGAAAAAAAAATAGAATAAGGATAGAAATAGGTATTAGGGAAGGACACCTCAATTGTTTTATTTATATATTTATTGATTGATGCTTGAAATTGAAGATAATGCATTGCCTATGTCAGACAAATGGTCTACTGCTGAACTAGATCCCTAGTTGTTGAATTTTTGAGAGAGAACGCTATGATGTAGCTTAGGCTGGTCTCAGACTCATCATATATCCTAGGCTGTCTTTGGATTCTTTTTTTGTTTGTTCGGTTTTTGTTTTTGTTTGTTTTGTTTGTTTTGTTTTTTGAGACAGGGTTTCTCTGTATAGCTCTGGCTGTCCTGGAACTCACTTTGTAGACCAGGCTGGCCTCGAACTCAGAAATCCGCCTGCCTCTGCCTTTCTTTTTTTTTTTTTTTTTTTTTTAAGATTTATTTATTTATTATATGTAAGTACACTGTAGCTGTCTTCAGACACTCCAGAAGAGGGAGTCAGATCTTGTTACAGATGGTTGTGAGCCACCATGTGGTTGCTGGGATTTGAACTCTGGACCTTCGGAAGAGCAGTCGGGTGCTCTTACCCACTGAGCCATCTCACCAGCCCCCAGCCTCTGCCTTTCGAGTGCTGGGATTAAAGGCGTGCGCCACCACCACCCGGCCTGTCTTTGAATTCTTGATCTTCCTGCTTATGCCTCTCAAACGCTAGTTAGAATCACAGATTTTCTAAGGTGTATACAATCCTTTTTCAATGGGAGGGAGCCCACAAGGGTGGAAGAGTCAGGGCTTGGCCAAGTACCTCACTGATGGCCCAGGTCTTGCTCTCCACAGCTAATTCTTTTCTCTGGGTGTTTAAGCTCTTCTGTGTCTAAGCTATGTGCTTTGTGTCATCTCTAAAGGTTGGCAAGTAGAGGGGCCAACTCCCTACTTGAGTAGTGCTGAATCTAAGATGGGTAATGTACTGGCTAGTTTTGTGTCAACTTGACACAAGCTGGAGTTATCACAGAGAAAGGAGCTTCAGTTAGGGAAATGCCTCCATGAGATCCAGCTGTGGGGCAAATGCCAATTAGTGATCAATTAGTGATCAAGGGGAGAGGGCCCCTTGTGGGTGATGCCATCTCTGGGCTGGTTGTCTTGGATTCTTTAAGAGAGCAGGCTGAGCAAGCCAGGGAAAGCAAGCCAGTAAGAAACATCCCTCCATGGCCTCTGCATCAGCTCCTGCTTCCTGACCTGCTTGAGTTCCAGTCCTGACTTCCTTGGTGATGAACAGCAGTCTGGAAGTGTAAACCGAATAAACCCTTTCTTCCCCAACTTGCTTCTTGGTCCTGATGTTTGGGCAGAAATAGGAACCCTGACTAAGACAGATACGGATGCAGATATCACTCCATCTGGGGCTGTGCAAATGTTCTGAACAATAATCTCGAAGGCTGAAAGTGCATCCATCTCAATCAAGCATGGCAGCAGACGCTCAATGACCAGAGAGTTCCAGGGTAGTGATGAGGCTGCATTAACTGAGCAAACCTCTGAGAATAATTGATAATGGTGTTAGCACTATGTAAGACATCCATGGTAACCCCTTCTGCTGACCAAGGCCCAGAAAGCATCGTGGAAGAGGGGGCAGGCAGAATGTAAGAAGAGCCAGAGGAGGAGTGGTGAAAATGATGTCCTTTGGACATGACACAGCCGCGGCACATATGAATTCACAGCAGCTGCAATTATCTGCTCAGAACCGGAACAAGATCAGACCAGTTAAAATTCTAGCATAGGCGGTTCATGAGACGCCCCCACCCTTCCTTGAGGAGCGATTGACAAACAAGTTGACTGCTGCTGGGGAGGGAGAGTCATTTTTTTTCTTGGGGGGGGGTGGTTACTGGTTGACTGTCCGTGCTTCACTGGCTGGTGCCACACCAATGCACATGTGAGCAATGGTAAGTTAATTGGATGAGAGGATGAGGAGAAAAGGAAGAGGAGGAGGAGGAGCTGGAGGGGCAGGAGGAGGAGCTGCAGGAGGAGGGGCCGGAGGAGAAGGATCAGAAAGAGGAGGAGGAAGAAGAAAATAGGAAGCTGGGAAAGGGTCATGATGTTGGGGAGGGTCCTGGAAAATTTGGGGATGAGGAGTGGGCATGGATCTTATCAAAATACATTGTATACAAGTATGAAAACCTCACAGGATAAATTAAAAATATCCTAAAAGTTAAAGAGGAAACTTTTCTCCAGTTTGCAGTTCTAAAGGCTAGAAATTTTAAGATCAAGATCAGCATAGGGTAAGGTCATCCTTGCTAGAGAAAGGACCCACAGAGCCTCGAGGTTGAGCAGGGTGTCATGTGGTCAGAGGGACTGAGCATCCTAGCTTAGGTGTCACTTGCTAATCTTGTCATAGAAAGCCACAAGCCCATTGGATTCAGATCCATCCTCATGACCTCATTTGATCCCAAAATACTTCCCCAAAGTCTCACTTTCAAGTTCCATAGTAGGGTGTTTTTCATGAACTCTTTTTATTTATTCATTTTGGTTGTTTGGTTGTTTTTTTTAAGACACAGTTTTTCTGTGTAGCCCTGGCTGTCCTGGAACTCACTCTGTAGACTGTAACCAGGCTGGCTTGGAACTCATGAGATCCAACTGCTTCTGACTCCAGAGTCCTGAGATTAAAGGCGTGCCCACCACCAACTGGTTACATTTCTTTCTTACATGTGTGCATGTTTGTTTGAGTGCACATGAGATATCATGTGGGTGGAGAAGTCAGAGGACAACTTGCAGGACTCTGTTCTCTCCCTCATATGGATTCTAGTCATTGAATTTATGTCAGGCTTTAGCAGCAAGTCCCTTTACCACAGAGACATCTTGTTAGTTTTCCACACTCTTAACGCCTCACAGTGGCAATTAAATTTCAACATGGGTTTTTGTGGGCTTGTTCAAACCACAACATATGTGACAATCCTTAGGTATTTTGCCATGGCTTAAGTTTAATTGTGTATACATAATGTGTTTTTGCTCAGTATACTAGCTTCTTGGAGGTACGTGACAAAGTGATCCTTGGGTATTTTGTTTTGTTTTGACACAGAGACTCATGTGGGCTAATGTGGTCTCAAATTCATAATGTAGCCCAGACTGGACTTGAGCTAGGATCAAGTATGATCTTTGTCTCCACAGGGACAGAGAACATAGTCTTCCCTTCCCTAACAGAACCTTATTTTGAGAGAAAGTTAGTGACTTGACGTTACTGTGGTCTATAGTGTCTATGTTACCTAATGCCTCAGTAGCCAAATCCAGCCTGCCTTCTGGCCATGTTTCCCCAGAACAAATCTGACCAGAAGGAAGATAATACTATAGTATCTGGGATAAGTGTATCCATCCACTAATATTGTGGCATTTTCTTCAAGTAGGGTTAGCATCTGTATTAGTTTCTTTCCTGTTGCTCTAGTAAAATACCCCGATGAAAGCAACTGAAGAAGAGAAGGGGGCTGGAGAGATGACTCAGCAATTATTAACACTGACTGCCCTTCCAGAGGACCCTGGTTCAATTCCCAGCAACCACATGGCAGCTTAGAATTTTCTGTAAGTCTAGTTCCCGAAGGATCTGCCATGCTCACACACACGTCCATGCAGGCAAGATATCAATGCATATAAAAATAAATAATTATTTTAAAGTTAGGGTTTGTTCTGGCTTACTGACCCAGGAAGATACCAGTCATGCTGGTGACGAGATTCTGGAAGCAGGCAGGAAAAACATGATGGTAGACACAGGAAGCTGGCTGCTCACAGTTTCATCCATGCACAGGAAGCAGACACAGAGAACAGGAAGTAGGGTAAAGCTATCAACCCTCAAAGCCTATCTCCACGCGTGTGCTTCCTCCACAAGGCTCTGACTCTTATAGGTTCCATACCCTCCCTAAGTAGCACCATCAACCAGGAGGTCAAATACAGAAGCCTGTTAGAAATACTTTTCCTCCAAATCACCACATCACCAGTGAGAGCTCCCACGACTCCAGGAAGAAAGCATACATTGAAATCAAAAGCAACATGCAGGAAGCCCTGCGACCTACCTGCCTTCCAACTGCCCTGCCAGCAGAAAGTTCTATTGAAAGGCCCGTACCGTATTGCAGTACCTCTAGAGCACTGCCTTCCTCCTTTGCTTGCCTCTTGTCTCTGGTGTGACTTGAGCCTACTGTGTTCAAATGCTCTCTTTTACTGCTTGCTTCTCTCCATCACAAGAGACCATGTGGCACTTAGCCCTGAAAGTACTGATTAAAAGCAGACAGAAAGAGCAGTGAGGGTAGCAGTGAGGGACCTGGACCCATGCCATATGCATGGGCCATATGCTTTAATGGCCCTAGAGAGTCTTGGGTTATACCTGTGTCTTATTGTTATTAATGTTATCCATTTTCACTCTCAAATATATTGCGGTTTGATCCAAGAACTATATGTGAGGACCATATAACGAAATGAAAGGAGGTGGATCCACCAGAGTCTTAGGTAACCTCCCATGTGTTCATACACGTAAAGGAAAGATAAGCAGCATGCAGCTGGGGTACTCGGTTGACCTCAGAGGACTTGTGGTAGAAGATAATATAATGAAAGCCATTCCCGCCTCTGTTTTGTTTACTGTTGGGCACCCAGGACTTGGCACTCTTCCTGGAATACATTAATCCCTTGATAAATATTTGTGGGAGAGACGGAGTGAATTGGGAGGGAGATAGGAGAGAAGAAACATTCCAATAAAATACCATCTTTGCTAGAGACTATGGGCCCATTGGAGTTGTGGACCCTCTTGTTAGAAATAACGTTAGAAGTGTATGGGCCAAGTGTGCCTTCCCCATAAAACATATGTTGACATCCTTATCCTCAGTGTCTCATAGTGTGACCTTCCTTGGAAACAGCTGGTGCAAAATGAGGTCATGCAGGAGTAAGGAGGACTCCTAACTAACCCAAGATGATTGAAAGCCATGTGAAAGGACACCATTCAAGAATAGAGACATAGGGACAATAGTATGTGGGGACAGAGACACAGGGACAACATCATGTAAAGTCAGGGACATGGGGACAAGTGTCTTGTGAGGATAGAAACATGGGGACAACACATTGAGAACAGAGACTAAACATGCTGTAGCTACAAGTCAAAGAATCTCAATGACTCCAGAAACCAGCCAGAATGTAAGATGGGGTAGGGTGGGTTCTGCCATGGGCTTTGAAAGGAGCCAATGCCTTCATTTGACTTTTGGTTTTCTACATTAAGAAAAATTCCTGTCCATACAGTCTGTCCACTCCAGACATCCAGTTTATAGTGGTTGTTTAGGGTAGTTCTCAGGAACTAATTCAGAAGGGATTCTGCCTTGAGTGGGAAGATGAGTGGGATGGTGCTGGGTATGTCTGTCAGAGTGGACCAATTAGACTTCCGTCTTGGAGCCAGGATGCCTCTGACAGATGCATCTGATAGAGCCTGATGGTCCACTGTATGTCCCCAGGTCTGGACAGGCAGCTTGTAGCCAAGCAAGATGTACCAGAACAGTAGACGTGACAAGTGTCCATGTTCACTTCAGCTTGTCACAGCCCCAGTGTCTTTTAGCCTCCATTTCTGTTCAGCTATTCCTTGGATGTCAGTGTTTTCAGAAACTCCCAAAGACAAGGAAGGCCACCTCTCACTGACAACCACAGATTCTGGTCCCAGAGAGAGTGGAGGATACAGGGACTCTGCTCATGAGCTCTTCCTGTCATTTCACAGAATTCTTCTGGGTCTACTCACTCTTCTCCAAAGAATCCTCCCACGTGTGAGGATGCCTGTGTCTGGGATTCCTCACCCACCTCCCCTCTGGAGCCTGCCAACACCCAACTTCATCTCCAGTTCCCCAGCTACTCCCTGCCAGGGGCAGTTCTTACTCTTCCCTCCCTCTTCTGCCCCACATTTAGAATCATCTTTCTTTCCTCGATCTCCCCACCTCTTCTAAAAACTGTCTGTATCCCTTTGTAGATTGCTGTATGATTCAGATAACTGCTGCCCCACCCACCCAAACCCATCTTTGTAGCTTTGGTCCCCAAGAAGGCAACTTGGAGTTTATGGAAACTTTGAGGTAGAACCTTTGGACTATTGGAGGTCCAACTTCTGTGGGACTTCTTCTCTTTTCTCCTGTCTCTCTCTTTCCCTCCCAGTTATGAAGTTAATCATGAGGTGTCCTGAAGCAGCAGGGCTAGTAAATCAAACTCTTCCCTTAGTGAGCTGATTTCTTGTGGGTATTTGTTATAGTGAGAGAAAGCCAGCTAGGTCCCTTTGTCACATGATACTTTGCATGAATGCCAATGATGTATTATTCCCCATCTCCATCGTAGATGCTGTGACTCATCCACTTACTGATAAATGTTTATTAAGAGCCTGGAGAAATGAAAGCACGACCAAGCTACAGAGAGCTTCAGGTGCAGTGGGGAACAGGGGTACTTAAAATCACGAGTAGTCTGGTCAAGAGAAATCCTGGTGCTTCGGAGGCTACAGGATGTGCACAAAACTAGAGCATATGTAGGACTGGCAGGGAGTTGGGGGATCAGAAGGACAGCTAGAGAAGACCAGGTTAGGAGAAGAAGCCAGGGAAGAAGCCTGCAGAATTTACATACCTGAGAGGGTTCTGACACCCCTGAAAACCACCTCTATATACTCCAGTTTCATGCTCATCATGGTTTGGGTACCTGTTTTTCTTTTCTTTTCTTTCTTTTTTTTGGGGGGGGGGTTGTTTTTCAAGACAGGGTTTCTATGTATAGCCCTGGCTGTCCTGGAACTCACATGGTAGACCAGGCTGGCCTTGAACTCAGAAATCCGCCTGCCTCTGCTGGGATTAAAGGTGTGTGCCACCAGGCCCGGCTATATCTGTTTTTCTAGACCAGAGGTTCTCAGCCTTTTGGGGACTAAATGACCTTTTCCCAGGCGTCACCTAAGACCATTGGCAATCACAGATTTATATCTTGATTCACAAAAGTATCAAAAATTGTAGTTACGAAGTAGCAATGAAAAGAATTTTATATTTGAGGGTCACCAGAATATGAGGAACTACTTTAAAAGGTTTCAGGATTAGGAAGGGTGGGAGGCACTGCTTTAGATCATTGAAGTTTTGTATGCCTCACTTCCACCTACCTAGGCGTGACTGACTCCTTTACTTCCCTACGGATTTAGTCCTTGGTGTCCATGTATTCAGATCAAAAGCAGAGTCCCATACTCCTCTAGGTCCTTGCCTGCACAGCTCTGACTTGCAGTTATCATTGTTACCAAAATCACACATGTTGTATATTTCTCTGTCTGTTTTGTCTTGATTGTACTCAATGGTTTAGCATACAACCCAGAACATGGTAGGCTCTCAGTAAATCCAGAACAAAGGAGAGACTGGATCAGTGATGTGCCCGCCAAACTGAGGCAGAAGATGCAGAAAGAAAGAGACACAGTGTATGTGAGGGGACAAGAAGGCAGACAAAGAGGAAATAGCAGAATAGAAAGAAGGAAGGGCTCCATGGAATCCCACCAAGTTTTATTTCCAGTCATGACAGGGACCTCTCCAGGAACTAAGGTGGAGTGTACGCTCTAGAGACACTCTTCTTTAGAACTGTGTAAAGCATATGGTGAAGAAAAGGTTCTGAGGAGGACAAGAGGCCAGGTGATCAGTGCAGAAGCTATTATTAGTGCAGAACCAGGTGAGTGACAATGGAGACTCAGAACAGGCGTGGGGCTGAGAAGACAAGGGAGAGTATACTGAGCACAGAAAGGCTGAGGAGGCCAAATGGCCTAACCTCGATGTCTTGAAAGCCCACATGGAGTAGCCCACAGTCCGGTCATCATCCTTGATTGAAGCCAGGGAGGGTAGACAGCAGTCTGCCCTGCTTCTTTAAGTCTTGACATAGTACCTGTTGGGCATCATGCTCTTCTGTTTAGATTTTAGAAGAGGGCATCAGATCTCTTGGTCCTGGAGTTACGGATGTTTGTGACCTACCATGGGGGTGCTAGGAACTGAACTTGGGTTCTCTGCAAGAGCAACAAGTGCTCTTTGCCACTAAGCTATCTTTGCAGCCTGCTCTGTGCTTCATTCACCTGCCTCCTCTTAACATTGATGCACTTGCATAAATTTATTCCCGGAGAGCAAGGGTGAAAAAGAACGACTCTCCTTCTGCTGTGAGTTTGTCACCCAATCAGTTGACTCAAGTTATCTTTAGAATTAGACAGGTAAAAAATAAGTGTCTGAGAATAATCACAGGTCTGGGTAGGAATAATTGCACATCTTTGAGACAGGAAAACAGATGTCAAATGTATTTCAAACAGTATGGGCTACTTCCTTGTAAATGTCATATCCTTTAGTCATAAAAAAATCTCTCATACATGAGAATGCTAGGTCCCATTTACAGATGAGAAGGCTGGGGCTAGGAACAGCAAAGTAAACCCAGGTTTACCCAAGGCAAGGCCCGGGATGCAAACACAGCTCTCCTCAAAACTTAGTGTCCCTGTCCTAGGTCTGCCCTACCCCGCTCAGATACCATGGGGATGTGTGGGGCAGGAAGAACAGAGGATTTGTAAGGAGCCCTGGGATATGGTGCTAGGAGAAGCTATGAGGAAGACAAGTAGCTCTTTCTGATTCCTGTTTTCTTTAGCCAGAAACAGGATGAGTGACCCCAACCCAAGCAACATCGCTGAGTGAAAAATGGTGGAGCCTCTGTGGAAAAGCTTTGTAGACTGGGACCACAGGCTTTGATTCGGTCATTGAATATAATCAAGATAAAGACAGTATAACAGTCTACACCCACACTTCCCCAAGTGATTTGTATTGTTTGAGAAATCGTCCCATGTAGCCCTGGCTGGCCTCGAACTCAATACATAGCCAAGGAAGACCTTGAACTTGTGATCCTCCTGATCCTCCTGGTTCCACTTCTCCTCTCTCTCTCTCTCTCTCTCTCTCTCTCTCTCTCTCTCTCTCTCTCTCTCTCTCTCTCTCTCTCTCTCTCTCGTTGTTGTTGTTGTTGTTGTTTTCTCCAGACAGGGTTTCTCTGTGTAGCCCTGGCTGTCCTGGAACTCACTCTGTAGACCAGGCTGGCTTCGAACTCAGAAATCTGCCTGCTTCTGCCTCCCAAGTGCTGGGATTAAAGGCCTGCAACCACTACTGCCCTACTATGGTTCCACTTCTCAAGTGCTGGGATTACATCCATGTACCACCATACCTGTTTTTATAGGGTGCTAAGATTGAACCAAGGACTTTGTGCATTCTAGGCAAGGACTCTTCCAAATGAGCTACATTTCCAACTCCTATTATGTCCTTTGAGAGTCTGTACTGAAGGTGGGCTATAGATACACATCCCTTTTCCTTTTCCCTTTCCCTTTCCCTTTCCCTTTCCCTTTCCCTTTCCCTTTCCCTTTTCCCTTTCCCCCTTTCCCTTTCCCTTTCCCCCTTTCCCCTTCCCCTTTCCTTTCCCCTTTCCCCTCCCCACCTCCCCCTTCTCCCCTCCCCTCCCCTCCCCTCCTCTCCCCTCCCCTCCTCTAACCTTTCCTACCCTATCCTTAGTCCTATCCTGGCCCTACAAAGTCTTGTAGAAGGGACTGCAAAGCTCCTCTGTTTGTATGGAGACAACCGGTGTATGGAGACAGAGATCAGAAAGCTCAAGACTCAAAGTAGCCCTT
This sequence comes from Mus caroli, assembly GCF_978045245.1. Classification (NCBI taxonomy): domain Eukaryota; kingdom Metazoa; phylum Chordata; class Mammalia; order Rodentia; family Muridae; genus Mus; species Mus caroli. Next base: position 10,233,435 of record NW_028227269.1, read on the forward strand.
TTCTTGTCCCACCTGGAGAAATTCCACCCAGCTCTGGACTGCTGATAGTGGCTCTTCCAAATTCTCTGAGTGTTCAAGACTTGTCTGAGGAGCAGATAAGAGTGGGTTACTCTCAGGTTGTGGTAGCCCTGCTCTCACTGCTGCCTTCCTGCTTGTCCTAAATGGCTTCCCCATTGCTTGGACATGCACTCACCACGCTCCATTGCTTCGTTAGACAACGGTAGATGGAAAGTCCTTGAACTTTAAAGTTGAACTCAATTCTCCTGCTCACTCCATCAAGCCACTTCATCAAAGAATGTCCATTTCCTGTTCTAGAGTATTAGTATAATTTTACCATCCATCCTCCTTCTACATGTGGTCTGTCTAGTCTACAAAGTGGTTTTATTGACAGCAACCATCCTATTTGCTGTGGAGTTGGGGCTGGGTAAGAATGAACAACAGGCTCAGAGCGTTCCCCCTGAATTTCCCACATATGATCTACCCTGGTAGTGAGAGGACAGGGGGTAGGGGCTCTGGGAAATCCAATGTATCTAGTGTTTAGCAACGTGGCCTCTAAAAAAACGACTGTTTGCAAGTCTCATTTCTTCCTTCTCCTGCAGCTGTCAGAGGCTAGAATTACACAGGGACCATGGCCAGGTTTTGGGGAGATGGGTCTGCCGGGGAGAGACTTTCTCAGATGAAAGAGATAACATACCAGGTCAGTGGTCCCCTGCAGTAACTATGTCATCTGGCAGAGCAGCCAAAGGGAGGAAGAATTTCCCCTCTACCTGACAATAACAGTTTTTCTAAGTAAAATATGTTGAAGCTGAGAGGTTTTTCTTGGCGGAGCACTGTACCATTAACTCAAGATTAAATGCATCCTGTCCAAATTCTTTTGCTACTTGTAATGGGCCTCAGGCTTGAGGCATCCAGATGTTGATTCCACACATGCCTAGGGAAAAGAAGTTAATTGTTCTCTTCTACAAGTGTGGAAGTGGGGGGGGGGTGTGATGTCTGCCCCTTGTCCTCTCTCTCCAACTCCCAGATGACCAGAAAGATCTCGTTGCTCTAGCTTCCAGCACTGTTGCCAGCTGACAGGCAATGTGAAGCTGATGCCCGTGGTGGGCCTCCTCCCTAGACACTGCTCTTGCTCGGAGGCAGGCGCAACACTCCAAGTTATACCCCTGACAAGGCAGTCCCCATGACTGGCAGAAGCTATAGGAGGCTACAAAAGCCCCATCTCCACTCTCCAGTTTGGGACAACTCAGAAGGGCCACTGAAGCTCCAAGTTCTTCCTCTCTGGGGTCACTAATCATCATGGTGGATTTGGTAAGATTTAGAATCCCCGTGGAAGCAAATTTAGAATCCCTGTGTGTATGAGGGAGATTCTGAATTCGGTTAATCGAGGCAGCAAGTTACACCTTGAATATGGGCACTGTTCCTTGGGCTAGAGTCCTAAGCTGAATAAAAAGGAGAAAGTGAGCTGAGCTCCGTTGTTCATGAATCTGCTTCCTGACTGTGGATTCAGTGTGACCTGCTGTGTTCCTACCATGACATCTCTGACTTCAAACTGTGAGCCAACCAAATGCTTTTATCCTTGAGTTGCTTTTTTCTTTTCCCTTGAATGTTTTTGCCACAGTGGTGAGAAAATTAACAAATATACCCCAGGAGATTAGCAGATCAAATGTTACAAAAGCAGAGTTCATCTTCTGGGGGGTCAAGTTTACTTCTTTGACTCTCTCATGTCACAGGCCATTCTAGGGGACATTGTCCAGTAAACTGTGCATGCAGGGAGCTTGGCATCCACATGGTTTGAAGAAGCAGACTCTAAGAAAGGCCTAATTCCATGGAGTTAGATCTCACTAGCCAACTGACCATGAACATCCACTGATGGTACCAGGATGCTATGTACTTTGCTGATAATTCCATGGTGGGTGTGGCTGGAGTCTATGGAAAGGAGCTGGTGTGGGGTACACTAAGTCAGGTGTTGGTGTGAGGGGAGGACAGTGGGGGTGGATGTCTAAGAACTGTTGACCCTGAGTAGACAACGGGAACACTGAGGGACATGGATCATAAAAGTCAAGTGTGACAGCCAGGAAATCTCTTTGGTAACCTGTAAATAGACAGCTATCTCTTATGGTCTGAGAGCAGATGAGGCGAAGAACAGGCTTAGGGTTGTGTGTGTGTATCTCAGCAGCAGGGCTCAGGCCGGGTGTGGGTAGCATCTTTTTGTCTTTCCCTCCTACTCTTGGCATACACAGTTCTGTTTACCAAACCTTGTTGAGCTACAGCATCTTTCTGACTCAACAAGGTACTGTTGCCCACGTATCGCCGTCATCGTCTGGCTTTGTGAACTGAAAGAGTTCCTGATTCTGTGTTCATTTATTTATTGTATGTTCAGGCATCCTCTATAGCAAGAGTTCTGGAAAGCCCAGAGTTTAGTATTTTACCTGGATGCAGTATAAATAGTTTTGAAAGGAAATAGAACTAATAAAGAAGGGATGGAGGGATGGAAGAAAAGGAACTAGGAGACAAAGAAGCCAGTGGATCTCGGGTTCAAATTAAGCCTATAGAATTTATTGCTTTTCTTCATTTTTCCTACCAGAGGGGGAGGGGGAACAAATTCTTTTTTGACTTCAATAGCATGATATATGCAAAGACCCCATTTTCTAATGTCTTGCTATAAAATTTCTAGAATATTCTAAGATAGCGCTTGATTGGCTCATTTCAGTTCTCACCCCCAGCCCCCGCCTTTAAAAAAATTTCACATTTTATGTGGATGGGTATTTTGTAGATTTTATGTGGATATACGATGGGTACCACTTGATTGCCTGGAGTCCATGGAGGTCACGGGGGGGGGGGCGGGGGCAATCAGGTCTTATTAACTGATGAACCATTTTCACACCTCCTCCCTCCTTTCCCTTCGTACTCCCATCCTACAGAACAAGCACCTGAAAGACCTGGGAATCAAACAACAATGTGTGGCTTGCATTATGTTTTGTCTTGAGATTGGAATCTTGCTCAGTTGACCCAGGCTCATTGTGAATTAGGCTTAAGTGATCCTCCTTTCTTGGACTACCGAGTAACGGGGACTGGGAATTGGGCCACTATTCCTAACTTTTTCAGAGAATAAATATGAAGATCTCCTACTAATCTGGATGGTGTGTGTGTGTGTGTGTGTGTGTGTGTGTGTGTGTGTGTGTGTGTGTGTAGGGGTGGGGAGTGATGGTGTTGTCATTGTGGTGGTATGTGTGGGAATATGTGTTAGAGGCTGTCCCTTATTGTAGTAAACATGCCCTGGGCTCTCAGGAAGCCACGCTTCTGTCCTGGAGTGTTGCCATCATCATTTCTCAGGGGAGGCTACTCTGGGGACCAGGAACTTTGCCAGCTGCTTCTGTCTCTGGCATTTCCCATCTTCATTTGTCTTGTCTTCTAACCTACTGAGAATAGTAAATGTGATGGGCTTTGTTCATGCATTTATTGATCTATATATTTGATATTTTAAAAAACGAGAGTGATAATAGCCTTGGAGAAACTTAGACAAAATAGGAAGCAATAAGGTCACTTTCTTTCTTGTTTTTTTTTTCAAGATTTATTTATTTATCATATGTAAGTACACTGTAGCTGTCTTCAGACACACCAGAAAAGGATATCAGATCTCATTACAGATGGTTGTGAGCCACCATGTGGTTGCTGGGATTTGAACTCAGGAGCACCAGAAGAGCAGTCTCTTACCCGCTGAGCCGTCTCTCCAGCCCCAGTGTCACTTTCATTGTTACTGATGCTTATTGGGTGTTCTTTCTTTCTTTTTAAAGCCTTCTTGAATTTAATTGTGTCTTGTCCCAGGCACATTTATGGATAGTTTAAAAAGGCAGAGAGCATTGGCTTTTGAATGTAAACAGTACAGTAATGGTCAAGGACTTCCCGTTCCTACCACTGTTCCTAGAGACATCCACTGTGTCATTGCTTCCGGCAGCTACCTCTCTGATGTTCATGTCCATCTGCCCCACAGAATACTTACATTGCTATTTCTTTTAAAAAGATTTATTTATTATTATTATATCTAAGTACACTGTAGCTGTCTTCAGATGCACCAGAAGAAGGCATCAGATCTCATTACAGATGGTTGTAAGCCACCATGTGGTTGCTGGGATTTGAACTCAGGACCTTCAGAAGAGCAGTCGGTGAGCCATCTCTCCAGCCCCACATTGCTGTTTCTTGATATGCTACTTTTAGTCCTGCTTTCCTTCCAACTTCTTGGGAGTCAGAATTTGAGCTCTAGCATACTCTGCCACTGGCTGCGAAACTGCAATCCAATTCCCATGTTTGTCTCCTTTTTCCCAGTTAATCCTAGGTTGGCTAAATAAATGATCTCTACTTGCATTTTCTTGCCTAGGTGAATATAATTAGAATACAGCCATGTTGGCTACTATGATTACATCTCTCATACAGCTTCCTGTGCTTTCCTAGGTCTTAAAATAGTTCCATTTTCTTCTTCTTTTTTTAATTTTTAATATTTTTTATTACGTATTTTCCTCAATTACATTTCCAATGCTATCCCAAAAGTCCCCCATACCCCCCCCTTCCCTACCCACCCATTCCCATTCTTTTGGCCCTGGCATTCCCCTGTATTGGGGCATATAAAGTTTGCAAGTCCAATGGGCCTCTCTTTCCAGTGATGGCCGACTAGGCCATCTTTCGATACATATGCAGCTAGAGACAAGAGCTCCGGGGTACTGGTTAGTTCATCATGTTGTTCCCCCTATAGGTTGCAGATCCCTTTAACTCCTTGGGTACTTTCTCTAGCTTCTCCATTGGGAGCCCTGTGATCCATCCAATAGCTGACTGTGAGCATCCACTTCTGTGTTTGCTAGGCCCCGCCATTTTCTTGACTAAGCTTTCTATGGCTCTATCACATGGTCAAGTTCACCAGTTAGATCAAGGGTTCTCAACCTGTAGGTTGTGACTCCCTCCCCACCTCGTTTTGGGGTGATATCAAATGACCTTTTCACAGGGGTCAAATATCAGGTATCCTGTATATAAGATATTTACATTATGATCCATAACAGTAGCAAAAGCAGCAAAATTACAGTTATGAAGTAGCAATGAAAATAATTTTATGGTTGGAGGTCACTACACTATGAAGAACTGTATTAAAGGGTTGCATCGTTAGGTGGGTTGAGAACCACTGAGTTAGATGTTATTTCCATCATATATTAATTAGTGCATTCAAATACAAGCAGTTAAGTCTTCCTCTTGGTTCTTGGAGACACCCCCTAGAACGGTCTCCTTATTACAGTCCACGTTGACTGTTCCTTCATATTCAGCTGTGTCCTGAGTGTTCTGTCTTTACTACCATGGTGACTCATCTAATGGTCTTTTGCTTGTTTTGGATTCCCAGAGTCCTGGATATCATAGTTTCCAAGACTTTCTGCCCTTTCTCTTTTATAATGTGTGTATACGTATGAGCATGTTCTGAGTGTGCAAGTGGGTGTGTATGTATGAGTGTGTGTGTTGAAGACAGAGGACAACCTGGAATGTCGTACCACAGAAACTGTCCACTTCGCTCTTCTAAGGATTCTCATTGGCTTGGAGCTCACAAACTAAGCTTGGCTATATGGTCATGGAACCCCAGGCAGAGATCTGCCTGTCTCTGTCTTCCCAGTGCTGAGATTATACTTGCATGCATGTGGTGGTCTGAATGAGGAATGTCCCCCATAGACTTACGTATTGGATTCCAGTTGGCCTTGCTGTTGGGGAAGGTGGTGTAGCCTTGCTGGAGAAAGTGTATTACCAAGGGTGAGCATTGAGAGCTCATTGCCAATCCCCATTTTTCTCTGTGTGTCTGCGGCTGCAGTGGGACCTCTCAGGTTTCTGTTCCTGTTGTCATGCCCACCCTCACCCCAGAATCATGGAGTCTTGTCTCTGGAACTGTAAGCCATGGGAAGCTCTTCTGTAAGTTGCATTTGATCATGAGTGTTGTTTTGTTTTTGTTTTTTAAGCAATAAGAAAATAACTAATACAGTATGTGTGGCCTGGGCTAATTTTTTTTTTAAAATTACATTTACTTGTTTCTCTTGTGTGAGTATATGAGTGTTTGTGGGTGCACACATACTGCAGCATGTGTACAGCGATCAGAGAGACAGCAAGCATGAGTTAGGACTCTGCTTTGACTATGTGGATTCCAGGGTGCAAACTCAGAGCAGACTGGGTGGCAAGTGCCTTCACCTGCTGGGTGGGGCATCCACCTTGCTGCTCTGAGCTGGGCTTGTTTTCCTAGAGTGCTGGGAATGGCAATCAGGCCCCTGTGCTTTACTGACTACACTATTTCCCCAGCCTGGTTCCTTTTATTTTAAAATAGCTTATTGAGGAATAATTAACGACTAGCAAACTTCACACATTAAAATATACCCTTTGATGAGGTTTGACATGTGGACGAATGAGTTTGTGACATCATCAGAGTAATCAGGATAAGGAACACATCTGTCACCCTTGTGCTTCTTTAATCCCTGTCTCCTGTCATTCCCCGACCCAGGCAACCACAGATCTGCTTTTTCATCATGGACTAGTTGTAATCTTATATAAAAATGGATTCATATGGCATGTAGTTGTGTTTATCTGGCATGGTCTTCTCAGCCCTTTTGGAGGGGGTGGACATTTATCCATGGTCTTGGTTGTATTAACTCGTTTGCACTTCCTGCTGTGATAATGGTAGACCTTACTTAATTCAGATGCTTCATTTTTCTGTCTATTTTCCATTGGAGACATCTGGGTTGTTTCTATTCTTTAGCTGTTACAGTAAAGATGCTTTGAACATTCAGGTAAGAAGTATTGCAGAAATAAATGTATCATTTTGAAATTCTAGGTAAATATCTGCAATTGGGAGAGTTGGATATTACAGAAGTCTGACTTTCTTTCTTTCTTTCTTTCTTTCTTTCTTTCTTTCTTTCTTTCTTTCTTCCTTCCTTCCTTCCTTCCTTCCTTCCTTCCTTCCTTCCTTCCTTCATTTCTTTCTTTCTTTTTTCTTTCATTCATTGTTTTCTATTGATAATGTTTTTTTGCTCCTTTTAATTTTTTTAAATTTTTGTGTTCTTGAGACTGGATCTCCTGTGAAGCAGATTGATTCCCACCTATTTGGTTGAGGATGGCCTTGAACTCTTGATCTTCTTGACCCAATTATTGAATACATACTATACCACCACATCTGGCTTGCAGGGTGTGTGTGTGTGTGTGTGTGTGTGTGTGTGTGTGTGCTTGAGTGTGGACACAGGACACACACATGCCATGTCACTGTACATGTAGAGATCACAGGACAACTTCCAGGCGTGACTTTTGCCTTATATCTGGGGCATTAGGCATGTGGCAACCTAAGCCTTCCAAACTGAGGAGGCAACTAAAATTTTCTCTTTACAACTTAATCATTTCAGGTATCTGTTACTGGGCAGAAAGCTGGTTGATGTATATAATTTTGATTTTTTAAAAAGATTTATAGCTGGGCGTGGTGGCGCACGCCTTTAATCCCAGCACTTGGGAGGCAGAGGCAGGCAGATTTCTGTGTTCAAGGCCAGCCTGGTCTACAGAGTGAGTTCCAGGACAGCCAGGGCTACATAGAGAAACCCTGTCTCGAAAAACCAAAAAAAAAAAAAAATTATTTATTATATGTAAGTACACTGTAGCTGTCTTCAGACACAGTGGAAGAGGGCATCATCAGATCTCATTATGTATGGTTGTGAGGCATCATGTGGTTGCTGGGATTTAAACTCAGGACTTCTGGAAGAGCAGTCAGTGTTCTTAACCACTGAGTCATCTCTCCAGCCCATAATTTTGATTTTTAGAGCTATATAAGTCTCCAAGTCACAGATGCTCAGCTTTCAGCTTTGTTTCTTTCTCCCCAAACTGTTTTTGGGCATTTTAGATCCTCTTCATTCCTATGTGACTTGTAGAATCAGCATGCCAAATTTATCGTTAAAAAAAAATCTAAGGACTCGATTGTGTTGAATCTGGAGAAACTTACTGAGGACTGGCATTAAGAATATTGTAATAGGATCAGTGAAGAAATAGCTCCCCATTATTTAACTGTTATTCAGTGACTGTCAGTAGTGGGCTATGGCTTTTCAATAAATACTCTTCCATACCCTTTATCAATTTTCTCCCTTAGTTGCTAATATTTTTGGATGCTGTAGTAAATAGAATTGGTTTTATTTCAATTTTTGATTCTTTGTTGCAAATGCCTAGGTGTACAGCTGAGGGGCTGGGTATGCTGTTTTAGTCCAATAATCAAACCATCTGTCTGGAAGCTGAGGTAGAAGCCTTGTAGTGAAACTCTGCCTCAAAAACAAACAAACAAAACTCAAAACCCAAAATGGCTATGCAATTGATTTTTGCATATTTATCTTCCTCCTCCCCTCCTCATCTTCCCCTTCCTCCTCTTCTTCCTCCTCTTCCTTTTCTTCCTCCGCCTCCTCTCCCCTTTCTTTTTTCTGCTTCTCCTCTCTCCTCTTTCTTTTTCTTTTTGAGGATACTATCTCTGAGTTTCCATCTATGTTGCAGAAGGTACCAACATTTAATTTTGAATTAATAAAAAATATTAGTTTTTATTTTAATTAATTTAATTTCATTTTAATTAATAAAGAATATTAGTTAATCCACCCATCTGTTAGTGATTCCTTGGGCTACTTCTACCTTTGGCTATTGTGAACAATCCTACTCTGAACGCTGGTTTGCAAGTATCTGAATCTCTGCTTGCAGCTCTTTAGGGTATGTGTGCAGGAATAGCATTGCAGACCATGGTAATCCTATGCGTCTACTTTTTAAGGATACCCATACAGTTTCCACAGCAGCTGTATCATTGCTGAGTCTCACTGTGAAACACCAGGGTTCCATTTCCTCAACTCCCTTGCCAACACTTGCTACTTCCTGATTTTTTTTTTTAATTTTGTTTATGTGTTTAATATACTAGCCATCTAATTGGGAGTGAAAAGGTAATCTTGCTTTTTATTTTAAGTCCAGTCTGATTTAAAATAATGTGTTAATTCTTTACTCTTATATAACAGATTACTATGAAATAAAAGAGTGTAAAATACTTTAAAACATTAATTGCACTGGTTTCTGAAGGCTGGAAAGCCTGAAGCACCTTAGTGGGAGGACCTGACTCAGGGTGCCTCACAGGTTACTGTGAAGGGGGCTGCACTCTCAGAATATGCTAGGGATTGAAGGGCCTAAATCTGTGTTTACTCAGGAGGCCTTTGGCAGGAGGTCGCCTTCTAATCACAGCAGCCTGTTCTTCCATGCACTGTTCTTCCATGAGATGATGGGAGGGAAGACAGAGAGGAGCCTGGAGAAACTGCAAAGGCAAAGCCACCCTCCCTTGATGACCTGGTCTCCAAGCACACACTATCCCATCTTTTCCATCCTTTACTGAGTCATAAACCCAGCCCATGCTCAAGGGGAGGCACTCCTGATGTTAGACATACTAGAAGGTGTGTCTCAATGATGGCCACCTGGAAGGTTACCTACCAGAAGGTATTCCGTTCATATTGAACATGGCTATTATGTTTTTTGGTTAAAAATCTGCCATTTTGAGTATTGGCTTTCTATCTCTGTAATCTGTTCTGTCCCCTTTTCCTGTATTTGTTTTTGTTCACTTGAGGTTTTTTTTTTTTTTTTTTGGTACACGACTCTATTCTCACCTCCCTGTTAACTCAATAGCTAAACTCTTTGTTGTATTAAACACAACCAAGTTTACTTTGTTGTTTTTATGTTTTATAGTGTATGCCAACGCTTCTTGTTTGTTGCGTTGAGATAGAGTTTCACTATGAGTTGTAGCTCAGGTTTCATTGAGCTTGTAATCCTCTCCACTGCAGAGATTACAGGCAGTGCCAGGCCCAGCTTCACAGGATGCATTTTTACCTTACACAGACATTTTAAAGTGGTGGTATTCTACTGCTCATATACTGGGACCTGATCGTTACAGATTTCCATCCCTATTTTCTGCAGAGCTTTGAGCTAGTCTTGCTATTTTACTACTCAATAGTTCACCAATTTGTTAATACTTTACTAGTACTTTTGCTTTAGTTCATTTTATTTTTTAAAGAAATTTAAATAATAATAATAAAAACAGCTTTGTGGCTAATCATGGCATCGTAGGCCATGATCGTAGTCCTAGAACATGGGAGGCTGAGGCAGGAGGATTGCTGAGAACTTGAACCAGCCTGGTCTTCATAGAGAATTGCAGCAGAACCGTGGACTCATGGAAAGATATTATCTCATGAACAAGAGAGACAACAGAGAGCATTTATCGTCATCCCTGAAGCTGGCATTGCCAGTCTCTCTCTCGTCCTGTGGGGATGCACATTCCCTGCTCCCATCACTTTTCTCCTGCTTGAAGCACTTTCTTTAGCATCTCTTACAGTACAGGCATGCCGCTCAGTCATTTCAGCCTTTACATGAAAAAGTATCGCACTCTTGATTTTTTGGTAAAGTTTATGATGATGATATCTGCCTGCCTATCTATCATCTGCGTGTGTGTGTGTGTGTGTATCTGTGTGTGTGTGTATCTGTGTGTGTGTGTGTGTGTATGTGCATGTGTGTGTGTATGTTCGTGTGTGTGTGTATGTGCATGTGTGTGTGTATGTGCATGTGTGTGTGTGTGTATGTGCATGTGTGTGTGTATGTGCATGTGTGTGTGTGTGTATGTGCATGTGTGTGTGTGTGTGTATGTGCGTGTGCGTGTGTGTTTGTATGTGCATGCTAAGGTGTACGTGGAGGTCAGGAGACAGCTCTTTGAAGTTAATTCTCTCTTTCTACCTTTACATAGGTTCTGAAGATGGAACTCAAACCACCAGGCTTGTGTAGAACACACCCCAGAGCTGAGTGGTCTTAGCGGCCCACATTCTTCATTTTTGAAAGATAATTCACTGGATGATTTCTTTGTCATGCATTTTTTCACTCTCCTCTTGCTTAAGAATGTTGCTTCATTTCTTGAGCTTGCGTTACTCAGTGAGAAGTCTTCGCTTATCCTTATCTCTTTTTCCTTAGTATAGAGATAGGCTTCCCCTGAGGTTCTTTTTTTTTTTTTTTTAGGATTTTTCATCTTATCATTAGCTTGAAGAAATCTGGTGATCCTATTTGATACCATTTTTCCCAATATTCCTTTCAGTCTCCTGGATTTGTGAGTTTATACATTCTGTCAAATCTGGGTGGAATATTTTTCTGCCTCCAAATTTTTGCTTTGGGGGGTTGAGGGCATTAACATTCCAGTGACTCACCTTCACATCTGCCTTTTCTCTTTCTTTAACAATGAGTCACTAAACCCAGTCCACATTCAAGGTGGAAGCCTCACCCAGTGGCTTACAGTCTAGGTAATCACTTGGCTTTTGGAGTCCACTCCTCAGTAATCCTTCCTTTTGTTTCAATGCTTAAATCTGCCCCACATTTGATTGATGTCTCTTGCTTTGTTTTGTCTTGTTTTGTGAGGAGCTAGACTGAATCCAAACTCCTGCACTCAAGTCATCCTCCTGCCTTGACTTGGCTTGTCAAGTAGTGGCTCATACCTATAATTCCAGAAGTTGGAGGCTAAGGCACGAAGGAGGATTGCCAGGAGTTTGATGAGAGCCTGGGTTATAGTGTGAGACTCTCCCAGGAAGAAAAGAAAGAGAGAGAGAAAGAGAGAGAGAAAGAGAGAGAGAAAGAGAGAAAGAAAGGAAGAAAGAAAGAAAGAAAGAAAGAAAGAAAGAAAGAAAGAAGAAAGAAAGAAAGGAAGAAGAAAGAAAGGAAGAAAGAAAGAAAGAAAGGAAGAAGAAAGAAAGGAAGAAGGAAAAAGGAAAGGAAAGGAGAGAGGAAGGAAAGGAGAGAGAAAGGAAAGGAGAGAGAAAGGAAAGGAGAGAGAAAGGAAAGGAGAGAGAAAGGAAAGGAGAGAGAAAGGAAAGGAAAGGAAAGGAAAGGAAAGGAAAGGAAAGGAAAGGAAAGGAAAGGAAAGGAAAGGAAAGGAAAGGAAAGGAAAGGAAAGGAAAGGAAAGGAAAGGAAAGGAAAAAGGAAAGGAAAGGGAAGGGAAGGAAAGGAAAGGGAAGGAAAGGAAAACGGGAAGGGAAGGAAAGGAAAACGGGAAAGGAAGGAAAAAGGGAAGGGAAGGGAAGGGAAGGGAAGGGAAGGGAAGGGAAGGGAAGAGGAGTGGGGTGGCTTGAGTACAGCTTTTCATCTAGCCCTGTTTCTTTTTGTCCAAGTCAGAGGCACCAATTTCCTGAGTAGGCCAGGAGGGAGCTAAGGACAGAACAGCAGAGGAATTGTGTGAGCCTTTCTTCTTTCTTTGATGCTCTCCCTCCCAACATGTGACAGCCTCTACTAGACAAAGATACCCAAGCAAGAGAGACACAGTAGGCAGCCTCTCTATTCTGCACATCCCTCTAAAACCATGAACCTGATAAACTTCCACAGTTTATAACTCACACAGACTCTGATATTATGTTGTCGGAATGGAAAGGGGACTAAGTCATTCACAGATATCTTTGTCTGCAATGTGCACCGTAACACTAATTCCATCCAAAGTGCTTCTCATATTGGACTTGAAAAGTTTCCCTTCAAGTTCCACATGCTCTTTAGGTACATATTCTATCTCTATAGCTGGAATCTTAATGTCCATTCTCTCCTCTAACCTTTGCTACTTGGGAATGTATAATGCAATTATCATAACTATTTGTGTCTTTGTCTAGTAGTCTAGCCTCTGCTATTTCTGAGTTAGTTCCCCTGGACTGAGTTTTCTTCTTGGTAAGAAAGTCTGTCTTTTGAGTTCTTTTCCTGGTTGTTGTTGTTGTTATTATATATTTAATTAGATGCCACACACTGTTTATTTACTCTACATTGGCTAGATATCCTTGCATTCTTGGAAAAACAAAGTTAAACTACATGGAAGAAATGTTATCTTTTTGATTCTTGCTTTTAGTCTTTCTTTGGCTGGAAGCAAGCAGTGATGAGTCTAGGGTGACTCCCCTAAAGCTAGAAGCAAACTCTTAAGCCCTCTAGCTGATGCCTTATGAATTATGTTCCACGAGCAGGCTCTGGACCCAGCCTTATGCCATCTAAACTTCTCAAAGGTTTATTTCCTCACGTTGGCTGCTTTTCTCACTCATACACAGTGCTAAACACTTACCTGAGTGGTTGAGGGATACCTCTAGCAGATGGAAAATCTCTTCCTGCCTGCTGTCAAGCTCCGTTATTCTACCCCATGGGTGCTGGCTGCCTTTGTTTCACCTGCTTGCTAGGAGCTCAGGGAAGCCCTGGCTTCACCCTTTCATCGCATGGCATGCTTTGTATTCATTCCACCCCAGGATCATTGGTCTCTGCCAGCTGACAGCTCATATCCCAAGAGCCATTGTTTCCCTGAGTTACTTTTGGCTTTGTTGGTTTCAGGTAGGCAGGAAATCAGTCTCATTACTTCATGTCTTCCTCTCTCCCTCCTTCCTTCTGCTTTTATTTTTTTTTTCTCCTCTTGTTTTGTTCTTTCTTCCAAACATTGAGACATCCAAAACCAGGGGCCTCATACATAGACTTCAGTGCTCATCGCTGACTTAGCCTTAGCCCCTCTTTTCTTCTTTTCTTTTCTAATTATTGTTATTGTTTTGAAACAGGTTTCTCCCTATGCAGCCCAGGCTGGCCTTGAACTCATATTCTTCTTGCCTTGGTCTCCTAAGAACTGGGTCACAGGCATGCCTCACTGCACCCTGCTTCTTTTACTTTATTAACTATTTAGTGGGCTGGTAAGATGACGTCCAGGTGAGGGCACTTACTTCCAGCTCTGGCCATGTGAGTTCAGTCCCTGGAACCCACACATTAAGAAGAGCAAGTGCTACAGGCTGTCCTCTTGTCCTCTGACCTCTACACAGGTGCTTTGGTACAAGCCTACACACACAACTGCAAGTGTAAAAATCAAAAATATTCTTTACTGACAGGGTTTTGTAGCTACTTCTGCAAGGAAGTTATTTGTGATATATGAGTTTCAGAGATCTTCTAAATCTGGCTTTCTTTCTCCACTCACATTTGATCAGCACTTGGACTGGGGAGGGACACCTGTACTTTGAGACTGTTTTGGTCAGAGATTTTTAAGACAATGCTTTCATGTGGCTTCAGCTATGGTATCTTCTTTTTACCTACTGTTATTAAATGTTGTACCCATTGGATTTTGAAAATATGCTTTCTTGCCACTTGGAAGACATGCATCTTTTTTTTTTGGTTATTTTGTTGTTGTTTTGTTTATTTGTTGTTTTGTTTTTAAATCATTATCTTTTACCCCTGGAAAACTTCAGTGTCTCGTTTCTTGGAAACCCAAGTCTGGAATTCTTAAATGTGGATAAAGATCTTCTGAAAGGCACAGGTTCCTTCCTTTTTCTCAAAATATTTGGATTTCCTCGTCGTGTATGAAGGCTCTACAAAGGCAGAGTGACCCCTGCTCGCCCTGGTTTTCAGAGTGAAGCCCCTCAGTGCCATGGTGATGGGAATGGAGACTGCTAACTGGGGGTCTGTCTGGGTGACTGTCAGTATTCCTACCCCCACCCTCCCAACTTCTTACTTTAATCAGTTTCCACAATTAAACTAACCTGTCAAGGAGCCACAGGGAGGTGTGGTAAGAGCCAGATTGCCAGCTTTTGGACAGTCAGGTCGAGGGGGTGCTGAGGTAGGAGGTGCTGTCACTGTGGGGGTGTGTTTGATTCTTCTTTTGAGTTTTTAAGATCAAATATCCCCCTGCCCTCACATGTGCCTGGAGTCGCCATCTACAACTCCTTAAGCAGGAGACGCTCTGCCCTTCTGCCAAAACATATAAGTGGGCATCTGGTGGGCTCATTGTTCACTCTTTGGCATTTAGGCCCTTTCCGAATCTCCAGAAAAAGGTGGTGCCACCGATTTTGAGCCAGCCATGTGCTTGGGCTTGCATTGACTTTTTTTTTTTTTTTTTTTTTGAGTACTCCCGTTGAAGGGAGTTAGAATCACGTTTCTCCCCTCAAGTCCCTCCATCAGACACAGCTAATCAATCCATAGATTTCATTGGCTCCTTGTGGGCTGTTGTCTCCTCTCGACTTTGCTCAACCCACCCAGGAAAGCTAACCGGTCCGCTGAGTCAGGCACCACTAATATATCTGTTTTCCAGCTTCCAGGACTTCGTAGCTATCTCGTCTGTTGCATCTCCTCCTCGGCTCCCTTTGTCCTCGAGGCCTGTGCCTTTTACATTCCTGTACTATCTTTTGAGCGGGATTCCAGGAGGCTGTGGAGATAACGCGTGTGGCCATGGGGCATTTACTGGAAAAGCCACGACAGGGTCCCGGGCAGTCTAGCAGGAAGCACGGCAGGTGGTGATCACGCAAAGGAGCCCATTCTCTTTTCGGGCTGGAGCTGACTAAGCTCCATTGTCGGGGCTAGCTCGAAGGAGAGTGGGGCAGAGACCACAAATTTATCGCTGAGCAGCTGGAGCGCTCCTTATCTCGTCATAGCTCTTAGGACCCATTTCATTCCAAATACCTGTGCTTGTGCCTGCTCCACGCCAAGCCCACGGACAGCCGCGCAACCTCAGAACCCTCATTTTATTCACCGTGAGAGCTCAGAGAGCAACTTCAATTGATCTCGACTCTCCAAAGACGTCATAAACACTTCTCCTTTTGAGTTACCCGAGACCAGTGACCAGAGGAAGCCATGCTAACCGCGGTTTGATATTAAAGACTAAGTGGGGGCGGAATTACTGACTAATCTAGGCTTTCTGGTGGAGAACATTAGTTGAACAATGCCCCTTTGAATTTTCGGAAGCAGGCCACAGGATCCTGCCTACTCTGGGATTGGAGCAGACCCTGGAGGCCAGTTGGAGGCCGGGTAGAGTCCTGTTTCCAGAGCTTCCGGTCGAAGTAATTTACATTTCAAAGGCTTCAGGATCCACCGCAAAGAAACACATTGGGGAAAGACTATTTCTAATTCCCAGTGACTGAAAAGGCTAGGTAATTGCTGGCCACCTAGCTGAGGCCTATAAGCAAGAATTTCACAGGGAAACAAGAGAAGGTCACGTGCAGCCAAGCGAGAGCCTAGGAGCCTAGCCGGCAACAAGCAGGGAAGCAAATAAGGGAGCCAAAATCAAAGGCACCGCGGTTACAGCTTACCTGAATTCTAGCCTTCCACATGTATCTGGCTACCACCGAGCTTCAGAACACAGAGGAACTAAGTGTTAAAGGACAGGTGTTCTGTAAGTGGCCAGATTCGTGAAGCCTACGTCAGGATCAGAAGCTAGGTCGATGTCTCATCTCCTGGTATGGTGTTCCCTTTAGAACATAACTTTCTCAAAGCACCACAGATACCATTGCTGAGGTCTCCCTTTGGATCAAGAGACAGAGAAAGTGGGTTATGGGGAAATGTGTCTCGAAATTGAAGATCACTCCTCAAGTTTTCTTCTTTTATGTTTAATTTGAAGCCCCCCCCCCCAATTGCATTGCTTTATATTGTATGCAAATGCATGTGGGTACTCCTGAGGAGGTCCGAAGGGGTCAGAGGACAGCTCAAAAGGTTGGTTCTGGGTAGAGCTCAAGTTCTCAGGAGTGGCAGCAAGCACCTGATCAGCTGAGCCATCTCATCAGCATGATTGTCGAGTGTGTGTGTGTGTGTGTGTGTGTGTGTGTGTGTAAGCACATGTGTGGGAGTCAGAGGACAACTTGGGAGAACAGGTGGGATCCTGGGATTAACTCAGGCCTTCAGGTTTCTGTGGCAAGTGGTTTTATCCACTGAGCCTCCTCATGAGCCCTTATAAGATCCATATTTAATAAAATGGGGTAAGGGACTAGAAAGTGTGACATAAATGAAAGAAGAGGAGGAAGAAGAGGAGGAGGAGGAGGAGGAAAGCACTGTTTTTTGGTTTTTTGTTTTGTTTTGGTTTGGTTTTTTGGTTTTTCGAGACAGGGTTTCTCTGTATAGCTCTGGCTGTCCTGGAACTCACTTTGTAGACCAGACTGGTCTTGAACTCAGAAATCCACCTGCCTCTGCCTCCTGAGTGCAGGGCTGAGGAAAGAGCATTGTAAAAGGGAAGTTAACAAATGATCCTGTTTTTGAATGAATAACATGTACCCAAATGCAGAACATTTTAAATGTGCATCAAAAATTAACAGCTATTATCTTGGAAAATGAAATTATTGTCTTCTGTGTTAGTCTATATTTTCTAGATCTGAATATATATAATTTTTAGATCAAATAAAAACCATGTAAAACCTTCCATGTGAAGTTACGTTTCTGAAGTCTATCAGCAGACATTGTGGAACGGTGCTGTGGACCAATTCCAGGTCCTGGGGACACACACGACTCTGCCACTGACTTCTTTGGATACATCTTTCCAGGTCAGTCATTTTGTACATGGTACTTCATGCTTAAAAAAAAGATTAAATTTCTTTTTAAAAAATTATTAAAACTGAGTTATTGTATTGTTTTCTTACTTTTGGTCACAAAACAATCCCTCTATCGGACAATAAGAGATTTTATAAGCTTTGAAGGCAGAACTAAAGCCGTCATTAGAGATCTTGGCTTACAAATTTAAAACGAAGCTGTGTCTTATTTTCCCCATTGAGCTACTTGACCACAAAGCTAGCAAAACCAGCCTTGATTTCTTTGGATGGCTATACTTTTTAGACTTCAACCCAAACACTAATTAAAAATTTTTATAAGAAGCCAGTTGAGGAGTCTCACACCTCTAATCCTAGCACTTGGGAGTCTGAGGCAGAAGGATTTCAATAAGTTTCATGTGAACCATGAAGACCTTGTCTTTAAACAGGAGAAATAGAATAAGGATATGGAGAAGAGGATGAGGAAGACAAGAAGGAAGAGGAGGAGGAGGAGGAGGAGGAAGAAGAGGAAGACTAGAAGGAAGAGGAGAAGAAGAAAGAGGAAAAGTTTGTAAGAGGCAACCCTGAATGTGAGAACCAAGATCAAAGAAAGCTTAGGTGGTCAGTACATAGGGTTATCCAAGCCAGGACACTTGCCCATGAATGAAGACAGCATTATCATTACATGAGCCAACTAGTAGAATCCAAAGCTTTCCACTGCAGACTGGGACTTTCAGTCAGTGTATGAATTTACCATATTTTAGAAAGAGAACCTTGCCTAAAAAGCCATACAGGGCTAAGTAGTAGAATGGGGCTGAGTGTGTGTTTGAGGTTGGTACCAGGTCATCCATCTCATTCCTTGATTAGAGAAGCCTAGGTTTAGGCAGAGTTGGGAGGAATCAACTCCAGTGACAATGAGGTGTGCTAGAGGCCCTACTAACTGATGGTCCAATGCTAAATGACTTTCACTAATTGTTTTCTGTAAGAAAAACAACATCCTTCCCCCTAGGCTACCAAGAGGGAAGTTAAACAACCCAAGGAAACAGAGACCTGCACAAAGACCTGGCTTTACTTCATAGCCTGGCTTCTGCTATCAGTTGGGAGTGAGGGTGGGGAAGGGGGAAAGGGGAAAGGGGAAGGGGGAAGGGGGAAGGAGGAAGGAGGAAAGAGGAAGGAGGAAGGGAGGAGGTGTAGGGGGTGTGAGAAGGGGAAGGGTAGAGGGTTGTGTGTGCTATTAATCTTCATCCACTTCAGTTTGTTCAATCTTCAAAGCTCAGAGAGTGATTGTTTCCTCATATGACAGAGTGGGTGCTCAATACACAGTGACCACCATTGTTATTTCATTGAGTTGACTTGCATTCTCATGTGGTCATATGAGTGCAGAATATACTTTCCGGTCTCAACTATGAGATGTTACATACAGTTCAGTGACCTTAAATGACTCGAATTATCACCACCACCCACCATTCATCTCCACAACTTTCTTCTTTTCTTAAAATAGTTCTTTCAATTAGGGTACAGATTGGTGGGTTTTGTTATGACATTTTCATACGTAGATATCATTATTTCTTGCTTAGTCTTGTCTTTCATGCAATTCTTCTCAATCATGTGGCCTGTTTCCCAGTGGTTCCTCCCCCCAACAGTGACCTTTCTGCCTTTGTGACACTTAAGTATACATATATACATATATATGTGCATATGAATTTAAATGTAAATTCCACATATGAGAGAAAATATAAACATTTGTCTTTCTCCTCCTTCTTATCATCACTCCATTCTCCCCTGCACACCCCTTTGGCCACATCCACCCCTGACATTCCTCCTTCTACTTTCATGTCATATATATATATATATATATAATACAAATTTGCATATGAAAGAAAGCGTGCAGAATTTGTCTTTCTGAATCTGATTTTTGAGATTGAATTTGCTCAGCACGATGAATTCCAGCCCCATCCATTGTTCCACAAACTCATAATTTGATCTTTTTTAACAGTTGAATAAAATTCTACGTAGTATATGTTGTATATACTTTATCACATACTATACTTTTTTGTCCTTTCATCTGTTGATGGGCATCTAGGCTGCTTCTTTATGTTGGCTATTATGAATATTAGTCATATTATAGCAGTAATACACATGGATGTCCAAATATCTCGGTAGGACTGTGACTTAGATTCCTTGGTTATATTTCCCGGAGTGGTACACCTGGATCATAGGGTGCTCTAGTATCAGGTTGGTTGGTTTGTTTGTTGTTTTTCCCTTTCCCTTCTCCCTCTTGCTCCAGCCCCTGCTTGCTCCGGTCCATCTCAGCAGCCCAAGTTTTTTTGTCTTTTAAGAATTTTTCCATATTGATTTCTACAGTGGCTGCACCAGTTTAAAGTCGCACCATCAGGGATAGGGGTTTCCAGTTGCCCACATTCTCACCAGTGTTTGTTGTAATCCTTTTCCCTTTTCTTTTGGGGAGACAATATTGTCCTGAATGCTGGAGATTACAGATGTGATCCCCCATGCATGTTTTCCTGATAGCCACGCTGACTGGGATAAATAGATTCTCCACCCCCCTTTAATTTGCATTTTCCTAATGGCTAAAATGTTGACTATTTCCCTGCACAAGTTTGTTGGGTCACTTTTATTCCTTTGAGAATAACTATCTGTTCATTTCCCCACTTGTTGACTGAAGGATTCTGTTGGTGTTTAATTTTTTTCCGTTTGATGTATTCTAGATATTAATTACCAGTCAGAAGGATGTACAGTTGGATGGTCTTTCTCTCATTCTGTCTTTTTGCTTTGCTGTACCAAAGATTTTTAATTTCATATGCTCCCCATGCCTGGATCTTGCTTTGTTTCTTCTGTTGTTTCAGAGTTTCAGGTCTTACATTAAGATCTTTGTTCAGAGTGGAGACACAGATCTAGTGTCACCCTTTTGCATGTGACTATCCAGGTTCCCCTTGCCATTTGTTGTAGAGGCTGTCTTTTTGTCAATGCATATTTTTTATTTCCTTGTCAAAAACTGGGTGGTCATAGCTGTACGGGTTTATTTCTGGGTCCTCTATTCTATCCCACTGGTCTCTGTCTATTTTTGTGCCGCTCTCGTGCTATTTTTGTTTCTGTAGCTGAACGTATGTGTGTGTACAGTAATACACTATGACTGTAGTGGAATTTGAGGTCAGGTATTGTGACTCCTCCTGCTGTACTGCTTGTGCTCAGGATGGCTCTGCCTGTTCAGAGTGGTTCTTTGCTTCTGGATGCATTTTAAGAACATTTCCATTTCTTCAGACAGAAGCTCCATACAATTGCCAACTCTTCTCCGATCCTAGTTCCTGGAAACCACTTGTCCACTTTTTGATTCTAGGATTTAACTAGTCTAGGTGTCTTATCTGAGTGAAACTGCATAGCATTTGCCCTTTTGTCTCTTTCTTCTTTCTTTAGCATGACGTTTTCAAGGTTAACTCATGTTACAACATCTACCTGAATTGTAATCCTTTCTAAGACTCAATAATATCTCCCTGTCTATGTGCATGACCCATTTTGTTTACCCAGCTGTCAAAAGATATTTGGACTGTCTGTCACCTTTTCACTGGGATGAATAATTCTTCATATCTCAGATTTTAATTTGTTTGTGTGTGTGTATATGTACACATTCACACACACACACACACACACACACACACACACACACACACACACACACACACGGAAGTGAAATTTCTGGGTCATATGCTTGAACATTGACTCTCAAGTTAAGACTATCTGCAGTGTGACCTTGGGTAGGGTAATCTGGGGTAGGTGCTCCTTTCTGTATGTCACTGGAAATGAAAACTTGAGTTAGGCATCACTTACAGGACAGGGATGCTATATTGGTATGAGAGATAAAAAAAAGGGTCAGTTGGCTGTACAACAGCTATTCACAAGTTGGAGTGCCTGAAAGATTTGTCCTGTTAAGGTGTCCTCTGAGGATTGCCTCTGGCCTGCGAGGGACCCTGGCAGATCTGCATTCCCCAGTATATAGTGTCCCCCCACCCTCCACTTCCTGCAAGCAGATTGTGTTCCTGGAAAGTTATGGTGAGTACTATTTTAGAGCTCATTATTCAAGGAACCCTGGGGTGGTTCCTTCTGGAAAAGCAAGGCTCTGTTGGTGGAGGAAATAGCAAGTTCTAAATGACTTGCCATAAATCTGAGCCTTGGTATACAAGCTCTGGCCTAGTGTGGGATGTCACAGTTGATAGGCTCCTCTCACTCTGCTTGTCCCTGTCACCTGGTGTTTATCCAGGTGTCACCAGGTACAAAATGGATCTTTTCTTTCAGAAGAGAAGCAGTGAGTTTGGTTGCAACACATGGGCTTGGAAGACTTCCGATCCTGCCTTCCTGGTCATTCTCTGCTGTTATCTAAGTAACACTGACCAAGTGACTTATCCTCTTTGGGCCCTCACTTCCTCATCTGAAAAACATAGATGACGTGCGGGAAGGATTGGGTAAGCTGACGCTGCTTAGCCCATGACAGAGAGACAACTAGCCTGCTCACATGAGGAGGCCTGGGAAGAATATACTCAGGAAACCTGGGATTTCTTGTTTCATAATGGTTTTGATGAGGCTTTCAGACCAGCAAACATTTTTTTTTTCTTTTGAGCAGCAATGTCAGGATGAAAGATCTTTCCTATGGGTGGGCAGCTTTCTGCAGGCCTCCCTAGATAAGTAAGGCTCCTGGCTGATTTGTCTAGTCTGCCTTTCAAACCAAGCCTTTGTTTCGCTGCCCTTACTGTGAGCTCTTGTCCTTTTGATCACTTGTTCTTCATAACAAAACAGGTGCCAAGTTCTACCAACAAGCAAGAGGCAAGACCACAGAAACTGTGACCAGCGTAATACAAATTGTGTTTTCTGAGCACTGGATTAAAAAAGAACCTCTAAGATAAAAACTGGAAGTAGTTTTCTCAAGAGGGGACTGCTGCTGCCCCATGGAGTCAGGACAAAGCCCTGCCGTCTGTTTGGTGCATTGTGGAATCTCACATTGCTCACATTCCGCCAACCCTCGAGATAGGCAGCACTATGACCATTGTCCTCATTTAGGACCTGCAAAAACTGAGTTCCAATCAGTAAAGCCAGTTGCCCCAGGAAACGAGCTGATGGGTGGATGAGGCAGTATCTCCTCTGGCCACAGCGGGCCAGCAATCCTGAGTCACTCTGTAGGCCTGCAGTGGAGGCTTTCATACTCTAACCATCAGTGTTAACAAACTGAGAGACCCTTTTATGGTCCCAGGCTTATAGCTGGTGTGTGTGTGTGTGTGTGTGTGTGTGTGTGTGTGTGTGTGTGTGTAGCCATGCAGATGGTTAGCTCATTAATAAATAATAGCCACCATTCTTGACATTTCCAGGGTCAGTTGTGCAACAACTGAAGATGGAATTCCTCAGTGCAGGAAATAGCCTGCAGAACAAAGCACTCTTATCTCAGGGGAGGCAGCTGAGATTTCTTGGGCTCCTGCGCCTTCCCTGGCTTGGTTAGTTTTACCCTCAGGGACCTGTCCTCAGACAGGCGCCAGAGCCTATAAGAGGGTAGGGCTTGCAGACCAGCTGAACCCCAGCCTCGCCTGTACTCAACATTCCCAAACATCTGTGGAATGAAGGATGAACCAATTCTTGGCCTTGCCATTCCCATCTGTGAATCAGGACAATAATGGTGTGTGAATCTGTGCACTCTCACAACTGAAGGAGAGATCAGCCCAGCTGTCTAGGCACTTGGAACCAGCTATTAGGTGGTGTGGTGATAGCTTTGCCTGTTGGCTAGCTGGGGAGAGGGAAAAGAGGTCTTTAGGTCTTAACCAAGAAGGCTGCCGTGAGCCCAAGATGATGCACTGAGGAAATCATATGCACTCCCATCTACAGCAGGGGCTATAAAACTCCAGGTGGCAGGAGTCTTGAGGCAAAAGTAGATTAGAAAGGTTCTGTCACACCATTCTAAACTGCCTCATGCTCACCTAGGTTCCCCGGAAGCCTTGGCTCTGCTCTCTCAGGAATGAGGATGTGATGCCCCAGGACCTCCCGGGACTTTGTTTCTGTGATTCACAATCAGGAAAAATGAGTCTTTTCCGCGCCCTCCTCCCCAACCCTCCATCGTGGCCAGGATGATCTCCACGTCCAGCCTTTTTGGCAAGTATCTTTGCGTGCACTGGAGCATGTGCTCTCTCTCTCTCTCTCTCTCTCTCTCTCTCTCTCTCTCTCTCTCTCTCTCTGTCTCTCTCTCTCTCTGTGTGTGTTTCTACCATGCTTCCAATCCTGTTTCTCTGAGTGTCTGACTGTGGGGTTCATCTCCATGAACCACTATAGTGGGACTCCACCTGCCTCCTAGTTGATCAGGTCTCCCTTGTGGCCTGCCCTTTAGCCTGCCTGTCAGAAAGCTCTTCTGGTCTCTGGCTGAGGTCAGGGGCTGTCACGTGGCAGGGAGAAGAGTGGAGTGCTAACAACTGCCTGACAGCTGGTCACAGCTGGTGACAGCTAGGCTGGCTTGGGCGTGGGAAACATGATTCAGGCAGCAACAGCTGGGAAGGGGACCACACTCAGAAGATGAGCTGATGAGCCACCGTGCCGTGTGCAAAGGGCAAGACCCCACTCCTACCACCCTCTCCACTGTCTCTTGGACAGGGGCCAAGCACAAGGGGTGGCTCAGAGCCTGCACTCCCAACGTTCTTTGCAGAGCCTGGTCAGAGACTGTTCTCTCTGGAGGTTCGAGGAACTCCTCCTTGCTCCTGCCCAAGCACGATGTGGGTTTCATTGATGGGTTCCTCATGGTAACAAAGCAAGATGTGTGCACATCTTGGAGCGTGCTTACTTGGAAGCTGTGCATGTTGCCTTGCAGCAAAGGGACTCCAAAAGGGTGAGGGGCTGACCTAGTTAGAGAGCCAACAAGAGGCTGTGGTAAGGATTCTGTAGTGAGGATGATATCTGGCGAGCAGGAGATACAAAATTCTACAAATACTGTCTAGCATCACAATGAGGGCTGCTTCTCCTTTATACCAGGAAGTTTCACCTACTTGGAATAGATATAGCCAAAAAAAAAAAAAAAAGCACAACAAATATCCAGTGTCCAGGAACACAAGTCAACCAAGAACGTGGGCTATGGCAGGAATGAGATGTAGGAGCTGAAGGCCCTACATCTGGACAATTCACTGTGGCCTCCATATTGCCTCCACTCCAGGGGTAGCTAAGGCATTTGTAGAGTCCTGAGGTGGGGTTCCTTCTGCTTTAGAAAGCAGATAACAGAGTGGGCAGAACTGGGTTACAAGCCAGAGCTCCTATGCAGTCATAAGAAGACTCTTAAGCAATGATGGAAACTCTCTGCGAGGCTCAGTGCCCACAGACTTTTGCTCGGCATGCCCAAGGTCCTAGGTTCAGGCTCTAGAACGGCCAAAACCAAATATAACAACAACCAAAACCAAACCACCTACCCACCCACCACCAACAAAACAACAACCAACCAAAACAACCAACCAAAAACAACAAAACAACAAACCAAACCCAACAACAGAACGAAGCATCCAGGCAGTAATAGAGTTTGGATTTGATGGCCATGATAGTTTGCTTTTTGGCTTTTTTCTTTGTGTACTTGAAGTTGAAGTGTGTGTGTGTGTGTGTGTGTGTGTGTGTGTGTGTGTGTGTGTGTGAAGGAGAAAAAGATAAACAATACAGGGACAGAGAACAGAGAACAAATCATGGCTCTCTGATAAGTATGTGAATCTTCCAAAATCTTTAAAAACCTGAAACCCATAACAGTCATAATCCTACAAATCTCAGAGGAGGGATGTTCACCACATTTGGAATATTTTGGATTGTTCTTTCTCCTCCCCTCCCCTTCCTTCCCCTCCCTTCTCCTCCCCTAACTCTCCTCTCCCCTTCCCTCCCCTTCTCCCTCTTCCTTCCCTTCCCTTTCCTGCCTTTCCCCCTCACAAGTTGTACATACGTATCCCAGGCTGGCTTTGTCTCAAAATCCTCTTGTCTCACCCTATGCAGTGGTACGATTACAGGACTATGTCATTACACCTGGCTAGATTATGAGATTTTAGGGCTTATTTTTATTATTTTTTATTTATGTGTGTCTGTGTGAGTGTGTACTATGTGTGTGCAGTTATGGGGGCGGGGCGGTGCCAGAATAGGGCACCAGATCCCTTGAAGCTGAAATTATAAGCAGTGAGAGCTGCCTGACTCAGATGCTGGGAACCAAATTCACATCCTCTGGGAGCCACAGTAAGTGGCTACAGAGTTTTGTTTGTTTGTTTGTTGTTTGTTTTACCAGTCCTGGGATTGAATGCAGGACTGCACTCGCTAAGCAAGGCAAGCCTGGGGGATGAGCTGAAACCTGTAACTTACTCACTTCGTCTCCCAGAAGGCTGCAGTGTCTCCCAGAAGGCTGTGGTGCTGTGAGCTCCCCTCCCTACCATTTTCTAGCAACGCAGACTCGCTGCCATTCTTCACTGCATGAGAGACCTTCAGAAGCACTCCAGAGGGCTTATTTTCCAGCTGCTGCAGAAGACCTACAGGGATGTCAACATTAACACAAGCTTCTGTCACTTCTCTTGTCTTACAGCCGCAGCTGTTACTGGAAGGACCAAGTTATGAGGTAAACTCTTGAAAACCATACCAACATACTTAAAAACCTTCCGGTAGTACCCCATTGACTTTAGAAGAAAATCCAGGCAGCTGTGCGTGGTCAGCACGGTGCCACGGCCGAACAGCTTCCAAGGTTGGCCCCTTCCTCCTCCAGCTTCCAGGCCTGGCAGTGGCACTCCAATCCCCAACATTTGTCATATTTCATGGGCCCCCAGACAGTCCAAGCTCTTTCTGCTCACAAACATTAGCACTTATTATTCCATCCATCTAGTACATTCTTGACCCAAAGCCCCAACAGACTTTAGGCACTTCTCAGCGTCAGCATTACCCTCGCTGCGGGACCTTTTCTAACCATCTTGCCCACTGTGCTATCTTTTCTGTGTATGTCCTTTAGTAGGACAAGTGATGGAGACATGGAGGTGATCTCAGCCCTCGAAATCCCAAGGCCAGAACACTGCCATAAATGAGTCCCCGCACAAGCTACATGCTGAGTTTCTGGGTAGTCAAAGCTAAGATGTAAAGTCTTACCTCCAAAGGCAGAGAGAGTCAAAGTGTGTGTGTGTGTGTGTGTGTGTGTGTGTGTGTGTGTGTGTGTGTTGGGGGGAAATGCAGAATCCCACATTTGAAATGCTCCAATAACCCAAAAGCTTTTGAGCATAACAAGACACCACAAGGAAAAACTGCACACCTGACCTCATGAGATAGATTAGCGTCAAAATGCAAATAATCTAAAAATACGACCATGAGCCAGTAATCACAGAACTTTAGAGCAGTGGTTCTCAACCTTCCTAATGCTGTGACCCTTTCATACAGTACTTCATGTTGTGGTGTCCCCGAACCATAAAATTATTCTTGTTGGTACTTCACAGCTATAGTTTTGTTGCTGTTACGAATTGTAAATATCAGTATTTTCTGATGGTACTCCCCCAAAGGGGTTTTGACCCATAGGTTAAGCTGCTCTAGAGGCTTTCAAGGAGGATTTCAAGTTCAAGACCAGCCGGAGCTACATAGCGAGATCCTGACTCAAGTTGAGGAGATGGCTCAGCAATTAAAGCTCTCGCCCCGCAAGCAAGAAGGCTGAAGTTTGGCTATCCAGAGTCTACATCAGTGCTGGGTTGGCATGGCAGCTGGCTGTAAATCCAGCCTTAGAACACAGAGATGGGATTTTAGAGCAAGCTGCATTGACAGGGTATCTACATGGTGAACTCTGTATTTGACTAGGGAATTCCATGTCATAGAATTCAGTGGAAGAATGATCAAGGAAATTCTCAACATTCATCTTGGACCTCTATGCTCATATGCATACATGTATATACATGACCCTCATGTGCACACTCAAGTACATACATGTAAGCACACATGATTGTACACCATGTGCATATACACCATACATATAAAGATAAGAAAAAAGAAAAACAAAGATCCTGTCTAAAAAAACAAAAAGTGAAGATATCATATGTTGTATATAAATCTATAAGCAATATAAGTGAACTTCGTGTTAGACTCTGGAGTTCTGTCTCCAACTCTCTCTCTTTCTCTCTCTCTCTCTCTCTCTCTCTCTCTCTCTCTCTCTCTGTGTGTGTGTGTGTGTGTATGTATGTATGTATACAAACATGAGAAAGAAGGTAGTAGTTTGCTCATGTTCCAACAGATGACCCTATATCCACGTACATATTGAGCTAAAAAAAATTAGCTTAGAAGGGACATGAAGTTAGGAAGGAGACATGTGGGGGAGAGTAAGGAGTATCTGACCAAAATAAAGTCTACATGTATGAAATTATCAAAGAGAAAATAAAAATTAAAAAGATTTACTTCTCTTTATTTTACATGTATAGATGTTTGTCTGTATGTATATCTTTGCATCAAACTCCTACAGTGCCTGATAAGGCCAGAAAAAGGTTGCCAGATTCGCTGGAACTGGAGTTACAGATGGTTGTTAGCTGTCATGTAAGAGTGGGGAACTGAGCCCAGGTCCTGTGCTAGAGCAATAAACGCTCTTAACCACTGCTACATTTCTCCAGTGCCAGTCAAAGAAAAATGTTCAGCAGGCAGTGGTGGTGCACACCTTTAATTCCAGCACTAGGGAGGCAGAGGAAGGTAGATTTCTGAGTTCGAGGCCAGCCTGGTCTACAGAGTGAGTTCCAGGATAGCCAGGGTTATACAGAGAAACCTGTCTTGGAAAAAACAAACAAACAAACAAACAAACACCCCAAAAACCAAAAAACCAAAATCCAAAAACCCAAACAAACCAAAAACCAAACATGTTCTTTAAAATCCCTGAATTGAGACACCAGGCCTTGAACTTGTGTTTATCCCAATCTAGAATAACTTTGTGTACTTTGAAAATTTGTAATCTATTCCCTAGCCCCCGCTTCCAGGTAGCTGCAAGTGCTTTGAGTAGTCAGTCACCAGTGATGCTGTCTGTCTACCATTCTATCTAAGTCTGAGCATCCAGCCAGCTCTTTTCACCATTAGTCATTCAGTAAATATTTATGGACAAAAAACATGAATGTAACACATCCAGGTCTTGGAAACCCTGGTCTCACTGAACCATGGCACATTCCATGGGAAGTGTCTTAGTTAGGGTTTTACTGCTGTGAAGAGACATCATGACCAAGGCAACTCTTGTAAGGACAACATTTAATTGGGGCTGGCTTACAGGTTTAGAGGTTCAGTCCATTATTATCAAGGCGGGATCATGGTAGCATCCAGGCAGGCATGGTACAGGAGGAGCTGAGAGTTCTACATCTTCATCTGAAGCTGCTAGCAGAATACTGGCTTCAAGGAAGCTAGGACTAGAATCTTAAAGCCCACACCCACAGTGACACACCTATTCCAACTAGGCCATACCTACTTGAACAGGGCCACACTTCTAATAGTGCCACTCCTTAGCGCAAGCATATAAAAACCATCACAGGAAGTGCTATTGAATGTCCTTAAAAGGACATGCCCCCCACTGTTTCCTGAGTCTGTCCTCTGCTCAGCTTGTTTAATATGGGAGAAAATAATCCAGTCTCCTTCCTTAGGCTGTCCATAGTCTAGGGATACATAGATGGTCACAGTTACTATTACTGCACCAAACAGAACTATAAACTTACTGTCACAAAACAAGTATTTGTTTGCCGGTTTGGAGGTTGGGAATTCAAACAAAACAGCAGGAAGACTGGATATTTTCCTATCACCCCAGTAAGTGGGGCAGAGACAAACTCTTCTGTGATGTGTCAACTAAGAGGACTCAAAGTCTGAGGCCTTGAATCATTCAGAGGTTGGCTTCTTTGCTTGTTTAGAAAATGATGCCCTGGCTCTTGGCTGAGGTCTCTCTCAGTTTCTCTTTTTCTTCTGACTGTCCAGCTATCTAGCTAGTTTGGGCGCCTTTACAGCCTGGTGACTGATTCAGAAACTTATGAGCTAGCCTGAAAATCAATCACAGGGTATCACTCTTCCTTCCCTTCCCCTTCATCTCATTCATTTGTTCATTCATTCTTTTTCCTTCTGTGTGAGTATGCGTACTGGTGCATGTGTGTGCATATGTGTGTATAAGCCAAAGAGTGACCTTGGCCATCATTCCTCAGGTACCATCCGTCATCCATCTTCCACAGGGCATCACTTATAACACTTATCCAACAAGGAAGTCACAGTGTCCCTTGGGGCTGGGGTTCAGGGAAGGAGATAAGTGCCACCTCTAGACAGTGGTGGCAAGATTCTGAAAGACTACAAAACTGAAAGTGTTTCAGTGGTCACTTTGAGAAATACAGTTGTCTGTAGAGAGATAGTATTTATAATGTAGGATCGAAGGGAATCCACCCGATCCGTTCTGAGTCTTCATAAAGTAGGGCTTGGTTAGAAGGTCACCACAGTGACAATAACAGTGTGAGTATGTATCAGTCCTTTCAAGCTGGCTCCTGTGCTCCCAGACAGGCCCCGTGTGCCCAACTCACCTCTATTTTCTCATTCAATGAAGGCACGTTTGCTGAGACTTTCACAGCTTGCAGTGCATTTGACACAGCATTTTAAAATCTTCACCACAAACCTCCCAGCCGGAGACCATGACTTTCCATAGGAGAAAAGTGAGATTCCGAATAAAAGCAAGAAGTCCACTCCATACCCAAGCTCACAGAAGCTGGAAGGCACTGTGTCTACGGAGCATGGTGGGCCCTGTCCTTTGCCTCTGCAGCAGAACTGAGTACAGACTCCGTGAAGATCTCTAGATCAGGGGGAAGATGTTGACAGTTTGGCATCATTTTGCACACAATTAAACAAAATGTTTGGGCGGTTTCTGGGATTTCACTTCATCACTGTCTCCTGGCCACTTCTGTATTTGTAGAGGATGTCACCGTAGGGTCACCGTACCCAACCTGGATAAAACTTGGTCTGAAGTCCACCCTGTTTTCTCACTGTCTGCAGGCTGAAGCAGATATTTATCATGGGATGCCATGTTGTTTTTACAAAGCGATTATACCAGTCCATACTCCCGCCGCCAGTGTATAAATATTCTGGCTCCTCCAATCTCACCACCACTCAATTTTGCCAGACTTTAAGCTTTTTTTCCAACTCTAGTGTGAAATGGTGGATTCGTTATGAGTTAAAAATGCATTTTCCTAATTAGTAAGTAGATTGAACAGCTTTTCATATGTTTATTGAACATAGAAAGTTCTTGTTAAATAAAGCTTCGTTTCCAGTCTTTTACCAAATTAGCTATGCAGTTCACTATATCATGACATTGATAACTTAATGCTTTATCTATTACACTTGCAGATAAATTACCTAAGAATTGTGAGCCAGTAATTCACTGTAATGGACCTGGTTTGTAGTATTCTGTTATAGTAACATCAAACTGATTAAGACACCTTTGAATAATATCCAGATGACCGAAAGATAACATATTCTATTAAATCAAGATATCATCTTAATTTTTTACATTATTTGACAGAAAGCAATATGATAGAGAAATAAAATAAAGTATAATGGTGGTTGGGATTAAACAACTTTCTTTTGAAAATGTTACCTACACAGGCACATGAACATTTTGCTGGAGGCTTCCCCAGGCTCTGGGAGGGCTATGCAAGAGAATAACCTTGAACCTGAGTTTCAAGTTGTGTTTATGTTTGATAGGCAGGTTCTTTTTTGGTTTTGTTTTGTTTGTTTTTTCGAGACAGGGTTTCTCTGTATAGCCCTGGATGTCCTGGAACTCACTTTGTAGACCAGGCTGGCCTCGAACTCAGAAATCCACCTGCCTCTGTCTTTCGTGTGCGCCACCACGCCCGGCTATAGGCATGTTCTTTAGCTCAGATCTTATTAACAATAACAAAAAACAACGGACAAAGACTTAGCTATGCTCTCCAATAGGATCAGCATAGAATCTGATCCTGCTAATGCTTTATGGTCCCCAGCTGATTTTTCTAGAACTCTTAAAGGATGCCAGGTATGCCACATGTCCTCAGCACAAAGCTTGCCACATCATGGGAACCTTGGGGATGTTTGTGAAATGGGTATATTTTCCTTGTAAGGACTCCTCTGATATCTTTGGTGGGGAATAGGCAGACAGGACCTCATTTATGTGATTAAAAAGGGCTTTGAATTCTGTGTAGCCCAGAGTGGTTTCAAACTCGCTGTATGGAAGAGGGCATTGGAGTCCCTAGAACTGAAGTTGTACAAGCTTGTGAGCTGTCCAGTGTGGGTGCTGGGAACAGAACCTGCATCCTTTGCAAGAACAGTCAGTGCTCTTAACCACTGAGCCATCTCTCCAGCCCTTACTTATTCCAGGCTTCCTTAAAAAATAGATTCTTGCAAAAGTGATTCATTCTCACCCTGCCTATACTTCTGCTTCACTCTGAGGTGGGATCTCACGTACAGCTGTCCTCTAACTCTGGTCCTCCTTCTTCCACTTCTGTGGTGGTTTGAATATGTTTGTCCCGGGGAGTGGCACTATTAGAAGGTGTGGTCCTGTTGGAGCAGGTGTGGCCTTATTGGAGTAGGAATGTCACTGTGGGTTTGGGCCTTAAGTCCCTCCTCCTAGCTGCATGGAAGCCAGTATTCTGCTAGCAGCCTTCAGATGAAGATCTAGAACTCTCTGCTCCTCCTGTACCATGCCTGCCTGGATGCTGCCACACTCCTGCCTTGATGATGATGGACTGAACCTCTGAACCTGTAAGCCAGTCTTAATTAAATGTTGTCCTTTATAAGACTTGCCTTGGTCATGGTGTCTCTTTACAGTAATGAAACCCTAACTAAGACAAGTTCCTAGGTGCTGCTGTTACAGGTAAACACCTCCATGTCTGGCTCTTTTCCTTTCTTTCTTTCTTTCTTTCTTTCTTTCTTTCTTTCTTTCTTTCTTTCTTTCTTTCTTTCTTTCTTTCTTTCTTTCTAACAACTTTGGCAAGGTAATGGGAGAGATTGACACATGGACAGAGGTCACTGGACAGGAGGCACAAAAATTATCAGGTAGAGCAACAGGGAATTGACAGAGAACCCTGCAGTCTATTGGGTAATAGGCCAGGGTAATACACTGTTCTGTAGACTCTGCAAGCTCTTTGAACTTCCTCTCAACCTTTGCTCAAATCATGGACTATAACAAACATACACTGAAACATAAAGTTTACCAGTGCATGATCAATACAAAGAGCGCACACTCTGTATTCCGTTTGATTTTATTTATTTAAGGGAGGCTTAGGAAGTGTAAGCCTTGCTAGAGGCAGCAGGTCACTGGGGCTGGCTCTGAGAGCTTTAAGCCTTGCTTACTCCCGTTTGCTTTCTCAGCTTGCGGCTTGTGTTTAGAGAGGTGAGCTCTCAGCTCCCTGTTCTTGCCACCATATCTGCCACTGGCTGCCATGCTTCCTCTCTGTGATGGTCTGGAAATCATAGGCCAAAATAAACGCTTTCTTCCATACTTGCCTTGGCCATGGTATTTTATTACAGCAACAGAAATGTGCCTAATGCACGGCAGCCTGGGCGTTTTGCTCCTGGGTTGTCTAGCTCTTTTTAGCTGGTATTTTGACACTCTTGGTTACACGATGCCGTCTCCCTATTCCCTGGCTTATGTAGTCTACATTCTTAATGATGCTTTGTAAGCCAAAGTGTTTTGACTTTCATATATTCATATTTACCACTATTTTTATAGATAATGATTTTAAACTCTAATTAAAAACAAAACAAAACAAACCAACTTTCCATACTCAGAAATGATGCTGTCGCCCATTGATTTTATTTTGACGTGGGATGATTATTCCTTTAATACATTAGTTATCTGTCTTAGTGTAATTTTTCCCTCTGTCCTCTGTCTTTCATTGTTACGGTTATAATGCCAGGGACAAGTTTTGGTTTTTTCCTTTTCTTTTTGATTCACTTACTACAATGTTTTGTTTGTGTATATGTGAACATTTTCAAACATCTGAGAAAGTTAGAGTAATAAACGCCATATTCCTGCTCTGAGCTTTAGGAATTCTTGAAATATTTTTCTGACAGAGTTTAGTACCTTGGCTTTGTCTCTGATTGTTTTTTCTGGTGGCATCGATGAGGCTGCCTCAGGTTCACAGAGCTCTGCCTGCCTCTGCCTCCCAAGTACTGGGATAAAAGGAGTGCGCCACCACGCCCAGCTCTCTGTGTGGATTTTTGCTATTTGTTTTGTCTTTTTGAGATAGGGTCCCATGCATTCCATGCTAACCGATACTCTGTAGCCAAGGCTAGCCTTTAATTCCCAACCTTTCTGCTTTTACATTAAGTCCTAAGATGATAGGCACGGGGTTACATGCCTGGCTCATTTGCTTAGGAGTTACTGACTTCTGGGATCTTCTGGATTGCCACATTTCACCAATTCTGGAAGAAAACAACAACAATGACAACAACTCATTTTCAGTGCTCTCCTGCTGCATCATTACCCATCTCAAAGTTAGAATTAAGACAATGCTCACTTATTTTGAACACAGATCTGTAGTTGGGTTAGGTTCCTGTGGGGACAGTTTGTCAGCTTGCCTCTGTGCCATACAGGTCATCAGGGATATACATCGACTCTAAGACCTCTTTCTGCATACTGGAAGTGGTGTTGAAAAACAGAGAGCAGAAGGGGGAGGGAGGGAGGGAGGGAAGAGGGAGATCTGTCTCTTTCAGTTTGAGGTAGTAAAATTCCTTTAAAAATGTAGTGTATTTCTTATGAATCATTTATGAATGGACTACTCCATTAGACAAAAGGCATTCCCACAAATTTTATAGAGGGAACTTTTCCTGTGCCTTAGGCTTCTTTTGAGATTTGTGCCAGCCCAATTTCCAACAGCAATGTGCTTCATACAGCCCTTAAAGGACTTCGTTGCATTTGAAGTGTCCACAGGGCACCACCACCTTGACTTTGCTTGTATTCAGTGATATTGTGAAACTTTCAACCTCACCTTTAGGTCCCGGTTTTGCAGCAGAACCTTGACTTGATTTTTGCCTGAATTTCAATCTTCTCATTCTGACTTTGAGAAGAATTTTCTGTATGAAGAGAATTGGGGAAGTAATGCTTTTGTTTTTAAATACAAGTTCTGCCCTGACCCAATCACAGATTTTAGGACTGTAATAAATTTTATTTTTTTTTAAGATCAGTCTTGGGTTCAGCATCAATTCAAGTGGAAGGTAAGGAGTTTCCACGAAGAGCCTACCTGCTGGTATACATGATGCCCCCCTGTCAGCTCCCTACAGGATTGAGTGCTTTGGTAGCGGGGCTCACTCAGACCTGTCATGACCAGATGAAGTTTGGTTTACCTGAAGTCACTCTGTGTGTCATACAGTTTACAGGCTTTGGCAAACGTATGGTGACATGTGCCTACTGTTGCAGAGAACAGTCTGAAAAGTCTCCTGGACCTTACATAGTCACTCCTTCCTCCACTAACAGCCATGGCGACTGCCTGTCTTCTTATCATCTTTAGTTCTGTCCCTTCCAGAACGTCATGTTATTGGGGTGTGTTTCAGCACGTGGCTCCTCCAGTTTGGCTTCTCTCCCTCACCACTATGCATATAGGGCTCTTCTGTGTCTTTTCATTGCTTGGCTCATTTTCTTTCATAATTGAGTAATATTCTGTTCCATTGCTACCAAAATTTGTTGCAGTCAGGTACTGGGGGCCAGGAGTCCAAAGTCATTCTTAGCTATGTATGGCGTTTAAGGCCAACCTTGGCTACATGAGGCTGTCTCAAAAAACAAACCAAAGCTAAACACAAACAAAATTTCCATTCAGTTATCTACTGTTTCATAAAACAGACAAGCAAAAAACAGAGCAAATTTGGTGCACTAAAACAACAGGATTGAATTTTGTCCATGACCTTGCAGTTTGGACAAAGGTTAGGACAGGGCGTGCCCCACCTGTCCTAGTGGATCATTAAGCAGAAACTATCAGTTTTTCTTGCCCTGATTTTTATGCATCTTTACCTTTCTTCGTCTTTCTTGTCAATCCTTAATCATTTCTTTATATTCCAATTTACCATTTCCCCATTGGGATTCATTTTTCATTGGAGCCCATCTCTTTCATTTCTTTTTTAACCTTTTAACTTCTTTGTTTTATTAAAAAAACTATGTAATTTACTATGGTTAGTAGTGGTATGTGTGCACACACATATGCAATGAGACAGGTGTGAGGTTTGAAGCCAGCTTTCAGGGTGAGCTCTGTTCTTCCACAGTGGTTGAGGGGGGGTGGGGGTGGGGGTCATGTCCATGAGAGAATCCTTTTCACCTGCAGCTTTATCTCACCAGCCCTTTAACTTTCTTCTTTAAAAGCTATTTATATTGTATTTAAGAGTCAAAAAAAAAAAAAAAAAAAAAAGCAGGGCATGGCGGTGCACGCCTTTAATCCCAGCACTCGGGAGGCAGAGGCAGGCAGATTTCTGAGTTCAAAGTCAGCCTGGTCTACAGAGTGAGTTCCAGGACAGCCAGGGCTACACAGAGAAACCCTGTCTCAAAAAACAAACAAACAAACAAACAAACAAGAATCACTTGCAAACTGTAGAAGGTATATATTTCATTGAGCAGTCAGATGAGTTTTGACAAATAAATACACCAGGTAATCTTCCTCCCCATTAATTAAAATACAGGTATCTACGTGTTTATGGAGATCCACCTGTAAATACACTTAGAGATTATAGTTCATTAACAAAGTTTAAGACACATTTCTTTATTGTAGGTGTTGGGTGTCTGTGTATTGGTCTGTGTACTATAGCCACGTGTGGAGGTCAGAGTACAATTTGTGGGTGTCAGCTGGCTCTTTTCTCCCATCATGTAGGTCTCAGCAATCAGACTCAGGCTGTCAAGATTGGGGATATGAGCGTATGTTATATACACATACATTGTTTTACTGTCTGCATAAATAGAGACTGTATTTATGCCTTTCGTATTCAGTAACAAGTATCATGCCCTACCTCACGCCTCTGCAAGCCAACTCTCTATCACCTCCCCATTAGCTATTAGTTTTCCTCTCTAGGCCCTGTTATGCATCTGATGGCATATGGTCTTTTGAGTCTGCCATCTTTTCTTTTGTGCATAATTTCCAATTCACTCTGATTCAGATTGTATCAACAATCTCTCCCCCATTATATCAGGCAACAACTTATTTATTTTCTTATTCCAGACAGTCATAGTTCCCCCCTCCCCCCCCCCCCAGGCCTCTCTTGTCATTTTGAACAAAGTTGCTCTTCCTGTTGTATATAAATGCTTTCTCTGGGCATATGTCTTCCACTTTGGTAATTACCCCAGAGTAAAATTGGTAGATGAGGGGAAGTTTGTGTCTAACTCGAGAGAAAATAAAACTTTTTTTTTCAAAGTATTTATGGCATTTGCGGTCCAGCCAGCACTATGTAATTCTGTGACTCCACAGGCCTTGCCAAGGCTTGGCGCTCAAGACTAAAAAGTTCCACTCATCTTCCTGAACGTGGTATCTCACTGTAATGTAAATTTGCATTTCCCCACCATCTCAGGATGTCAAACACCTTTTATAGGCATATTGATCATGTCCATTTCTTCTTCATGAAACCGGTGTTGAATCTTCTGCTGATTTTAAGACTGGATTCTTTTTCTTATTATTGAATATGCATGCATTTACAATAACATTTTAACTTAGCTTCTATTATCCCACTAAGAAAGAAAGAAAGAAAGAAAGAAAGAAAGAAAGAAAGAAAGAAAGAAAGAAAGGAAGAAAGAAAGAAGACTGTATCCATTACAGTCTTATTATTCATATTTCTAGATTCCAGTGGTGATGGTTAATATTGATTGTGATGATCAAAAGCAATGCAGAGAAGTTGATTTTGACTTAAAATTCTAGGGGAATACAGTCTATCACGGCCAGAAAAACAAGTGAGCACCAAGGTACGTGGGTCACATTTCTGGAGCACACAGAAAGCAGAGAAAGAGAACAGGAAGTAGGGCTGTGGGTGGAAGTTAGGGGATGAGGGGCAGGGGGTGGGGATGTTGTACTTTACTTAATGATGCACTTCCTCCAGCAAGGCTCCACCTCTTAAAGGTTCCATGTGCTTTCCAAACAGCATCACCAACTGGGGACTAAGTGTTCAAATATATGAGCCTAGGAAGGGCATTTTTTCTTTTGAGCCATGACAGACAAGGTGGAGAAAAATCTAGGAGACACACTTCTGTGCATGTCTGTGAGAGGGTTTCTAGGTTTGGTTAATTGAGGTAGGTAGACCACCCAGTGCAGAAGGACCAGCACTCATTACTCTCTGCTTGCCCACTGGGGATGCCCTGTGAGCAGCTGCTTTATGGTCCTGCTGCTGTAACAGCTGCTCTCTTACACCTTGAGTCAAAACTAAGCAACTCTGTTGTTAGCTGTTTTCCTCACAGCATTGAGAAAAGTGACCAAGACAAAGTCCTTCCTTTGTTACAGTTTCTGCTAATATTTCCCCCAGGTCTTTCTTTTTTCCTTCTTTTTAAGATTTTGATGG
Organism: Mus caroli; assembly: GCF_978045245.1. Classification (NCBI taxonomy): domain Eukaryota; kingdom Metazoa; phylum Chordata; class Mammalia; order Rodentia; family Muridae; genus Mus; species Mus caroli. The sequence continues at coordinate 10,271,256 of NW_028227269.1, forward strand.
AGTCTTACTGTGTTGCCAGGCTGGCCTTCAATCTGTAATCCTCCTCTTCTGCCCTCAGACTCTCGAGGAGCTGGGGTTACAGGCGTACACAATTATGGGCAGCTATGGCACCATGATTTCTGGAGAGGAAGAGTGGCTTTAAAAAACACCCACCCACTCTCCCTCACCTCCCCTGTTGTCTTGCTTTGAGGTCCTACAGCTGATATATATATATATATAAACTCTATCTATATCTATCTATCTATATCTATATCTATATCTATATCTATATCTATATCTATATCTATATCTATATCTATATCTATATCTATATCTATATCTATATCTATATCTATCTATCTATATATATATAAACTCTATCTCTCCTATCGGAACATAAATTTAATGGCTGCAGGGAGGGGATTTATCTCTTTACTAAGTGCCAAAGCCCTCTCAACTGGACCACTAGTATCTAATGGACACTGAATAACTCTTTAAGTAAATGGTTATATTCTTATTCCTTTCTTTCTTAGCAGGATAAAAGAGGCTAAGCCAAAATTTTATTATAAATGTATGCGCATTGACTTGTCAATTGATATCTAAGATAAAAATGTAAGGGACAGCATAAAGCATTGGAAAGAATCACCTAGGCAGAAACAACATTGGATTCTTACAGAGCGAAGGCAAGTGCCTCAGAACAAAACTGCCCCTCCAGAAAGACTGTAAAAGCTATTGTCTTCAATCATCTTTTTCTAGGCTGTTGCGCTCTTTAAAAGAGAAGTTGAGACAATTCCACACCAGGAGATACACAGTGAATGAACAGCCATTATCTGAGCACACAGTCTGACAATTGCAGGGTTGAGTAACGCTATTCATTGAGAGAACTTTCAGGGAGTTGGAGAAAGAGGCTGCCATAACAAAATATATTTATAGAATTCTCTTGCCTTGACTTCAAACAACTTGTTATCAGAATAAAACTCTTAGCTTTAACCCTTTGGTGAGAATCCCACACAATTCCCCTGCTCCCCCTCCCCGTTTCATGTGTTTGGACCAAGCACCAAGTGTCATATATAGACTTTCAATTCATAGATTCAGCAGTATCTTTAAATTGCATGGAAGATACTGTCTTCATTGTTTCCCTGAAGTCTTCACGGAGTAGATGTCAGCTGACTTACACACGGTTTATCACACAGTGAGAGTCTCCCCAGGAATTCCACCTGCCCTGTCTATCCAATTCTGCAGTCCCCGGGGGTATCCATGGGGCTGGGTTAAGTTGGTACTCGATGACTTGGTTGTACAGGTTTGCTAACGGTTCATTACATGTACCTGTGAGTTCATATACACACACTCACACACAATGACAGATATGTCTAACTGTGAAATGATTCTGGTATTAAATACTGATGCCCTCAGAACATGGTCTAGGCACAATCCCAGTCCAGGTCCGATGGGCTGCCTTTGCAAGGTTGATGGCTGCACCAATGGCGCCCCCTGGAGTTCTGGGTGTGATGGTTGTCTGCTAAGGTATGCAGCCTGGTTGCACTAGGGTCGGACCCATCTTTGAACATTCTTTCTTTCTTCCTTCCTTCCTTCCTTCCTTCCTTCCTTCCTTTCTTTCTTTCTTTCTTTCTTTCTTTCTTTCTTTCTTTCTTTCTTTCTTTCTTTCTTTCTTTCTTTCTTTCTTTCTTTCTTTCTTTCTTTCTTTCTTTCTTTCCTTCTTTCTTTCTTTCCTTCTTTCTTTCTTTCTTTCTTTCTTTCTTTCTTTCTTTCTTTCTTTCTTTCTTTCTTTCTTTCTTTCTTTCTTTCCTCCCCTTCCTTTCCCTTCCCTTCCCTTCCCTTCCCTTCCCTTCCCTTCCCTTCCCTTCCCTTCCCTTCCCTTCCCTTCCCTTCCCTTCCCTTCCCTTCCCTTCCCTTCCCTTCCCTTCCCTTCCCTCCCCTCCCCTCCCCTCCCCTCCCCTCCCCTCCCCTCCCCTCCCCTCCCCTTCCTTCATCTGATCCGAGTTGGTTAATACAATACCTCTGTATTCTGTATAGATCCATAGGAAATTGGCTGAGGTTTTATCTTAAAGATTTTTCTTCTCGAGCAACAGAGCTGTTAGCTCTTAACAGTTACCTGAATTATGGAAGTGAAACTAGGAAAAGATTTTAAAATAGAAGTAATAATTATGGTGTGTTATTTTGAGTGATGTCAAAGAGAAATTTTAATTAAAAACTAAATGAATAAAAGTAGATCACCCAATAAGAAAATAACATATTACTAATGAATTTGAATGCCATTTGTATTGGATAGTTGTAGAAAATATATTTTCAAAGTATTTTTTAGGTGTTGGGGACTAAACTCATGGCCTTATATATGTAAAGCACTTGCTTTCTCATTGACCTAAACAACAACCAAATTGTATCATTTAAGCCATGCATTTGTCTAAAAATGTGGCTAGTTTCATTCTCAGTTGAAAGGGAGTAAAGTAGGCTCCAGAAGATCAAGCTGATTGGTCTAGACTCACACAGCTAAGAACTGTATTTCTAAAGCAATATTCTTCTTACCATTTCCCACCTCATTACTCCTTTGAATGTCATCATTAAAAATGGTTGATTTGTATCAACAGCCTGGTAATTAGCATTTCAAAATGTTGTCACAGGTTTTGGAGAGACACCCCTCAAGGACTATAGCATCTGTGGCTACGCTGATGGCACAAGTTGGCTGCTGTTGCCTATGATAACACCTGGTACTGAGTACAACTGCTGAATGAATCCAGTGTGCAGCTCCCTTCTGCCCCTGCAAGCTTCCCCAGGACACAGCCAGGCCGCATTGCTCTTCCCATCCCTTCAGAGGCTTAGACCATAAAACATTTCCAGGAAGCATTTATTAATGACAGAAACAATTACACACACACACACACACACACACACACACACACACACACACGGGCGCACGTGTGCACTTAAATGACCTCTGGGTCTAGGCCCATGGCATAGGTCCATGATCTTAGCTGCTCAAGAAGCTGAGGCAGGAGGATGGGAAGTTCAGAGCATGAGCTCAAGGCCAGAAAGTGCAACTTAATGAGACCCTGTCTCAAAATAAAGAAAGTGAAGAGAGGGCTGGGGATGTAGCTTAGTGACAGAGTGCTTGCCTGTCATGTGTAGTGCATGGGTTCAATCCCCTGTGGCAGGAAAAAAAAAAAAAAAACAATAAAAAAGATGATTCCCGATACTCAACAAAGGTAACAATCTCCAAAGACATTCCAGGCAGCAGAGGTAGGAGGGTCTCTGGACTGATGGAGGTCGTCTAGTTTACAGAACAGGGGCATTGGCCAGAGATGTGTGTATCCCGAGACAACAGGAAGACCCATCTTTACCCAGTGTACTATCCAGTCAGTAGAGGTGAGCACAGACTCTTCGGGCCTGCCAATCTTTCTCTGAAGGGGCTGCAGAGTCGCACCTCCATACAAAAAGCACGCAAGAAGTGATTGTTCTCTTTTTAAAAATATTGCCTTTAAACTCCTGCACTACCTTTTCGTTCATGTGAAGTGCTGCTCTTGAGAGAATCTCTATTTCCGAGTGATTCGTTGAGAACATTGAGTGCCAGACCACATGCTAATTAAGGCTTGTCACATACCATAATGGCACCTTAGCAATACACCAATTAACAGTTACTTTAATTACACCACTTACATGAAATTAATGAAGAGTCTAGCTGGTGAGAAATGAGAACCTGCACATTAGAGCAACACAGAGCATTCGTCAAGCCTCTGCTGAGACAGCCTTTGAGAAATCTGTTCCTTTCTATTACCTAGTTAAAAAAATACATATATTCTCAGGGGTGGGGAAGTGGCTCTTTGTAAAATGAGCTGTCAACAAATAATGGAAGAGAGCTCATGTTTGGTGCTAGAGGGCTGAATGCCCAGGCTTTGATGACTGAAAGCCTGAGTTCGAATCCTACATCTGCCTTGTCTAGTGGTATGCTCAGTGAACCAGGACTATAGGAGAGTTTCTTCAACCTAATAAAGAGAACCTAGAAACATCAAGAGATAACAATGTATTTGTGATGAGAGACGATGTACTCTCCTCTGAACTCAGGATGTTGACAATGGTGTCCGGTCTTAACCACTTCTGTTGAGAGTTGTATGTTGTATAGGTGGTAGTCTTTGGCTGACATGGCAAGAGAAAAGAAAAATGCATCCAAATGAAGAGGAAAAATGAAGCAAGCTTCCATGTAGACTGCATGATCACTGTAAGGGTTAAACTTGTCAACTTGATGGAATTTAGAATCAGCATGGGACTAAAACTCTGGGCACCTCTAGACTAGGCTAACTGAGGTGGGAAGACACGCCCTAAATATCCAAGTACCTGTGCATGGGTGGTGTCCTAGACTGGACAAAAAGGACACCGCACTCAGGGAGCAGCATTCATGCTCTCTGCTTGCTGATTGTGGATGCCATGTGATCAGCTGCCTCATACCCCTGTCGATGTGACTTCCTTACCGAGATGGACTGTGTGCTCAAACTGTGAGTCCGCCTGTGTCTGCCTCCTGTGCGCCACCATGCTGGTGGATTCTTCACCTTTCTCATGCCTGGACTTGCCTGGTGTTAGAATCATTTAAAGATACTAGTTAACATGTCTGGTGGCATTTCTTGGAGGTTTGAGTACTTCTCTTGGAGGTTGCCCAGGTCTGAGCTGGATTCAGAATACCACATGTTTCTTGTCATCGGTCAGGTAGGACAAACGCTGCTTCCCCATTGCACCTCCTAGATATGCTGACTGGTCAGTCCCGCTGGCAGATGTAGGATGGGATCTGTTGTCTTGTCCTCCTTTCTCTGGAATTTGTTTAGGTAAATTTCCAAACCCCTGTGTCTCAGATTTCTTCATTTCAGAACAAACGGTGAAGTCAGTGCTCACTTTGATGTTCCTCTATCTGCCTGGTTCCACTGGTGTTGTGTCCGGCCAGTGGCTCACATGTCTGGGTTCTAGTCTGGAAAGGCATCTTGGAATCTGGAAGAGAAGAGGGGACTAGGCTAACTCGAGAATGATGAAACCAAGGCAGTCATTCTGATCAAGGTTCCATTTTACTAATTCCGACACTCAGTTATGAAGCAGGGGAAGGGGCCCGATTCCCACCAAATCATCTTGGAGTAAGGTTGCAGGTGAACACATGATGGCTCCGGAACAGCTAGGAGGCAGGCAGTGGGAGTGGCAGGACGATAACACTGAAACCTAAGTGTCTTAGGGTTTCTATTCCTGCACAAACATCATGACCAAGAAGCAAGTTGGGGAGGAAAGGGTTTATTCGGCTTACACTTCCATACTGCTGTTCATCACCAAAGGAAGTCAGGACTGGAACTCAAGCAGGTCAGAAAGCAGGAGCTGATGCAGAGGCCATGGAGGGATGTTCTTTACTGGCTTGCCTCTCCTGGCTTGCTCAGCCTGCTCTCTTATAGAACCAAGACTACCAGCCCAGAGATGGTCCCACCCACAAGGAGCCTTTCCCCCTTGATCATTAATTGAGAAAATGCCTTACAGCTAGATCTCATGGAGGCATTTCCTCAACTGAAGCTCCTTTCTCTGTGGTAACTCCAGCTGTGTCAAGTTGACACAAAACTAGCCAGTACACTAAGCAAACAGGTTTCAGGCTGGGGAGAGGAGGTTACATCTCCTCCCTCTTGTTAATATAAAAAAGAAAAGGCTGGGCTGAGGCATAAAATTTATTTATGCCTTTTAGTTCTGCCTGAATTCTTAGGGCTAAATGAAGAAACATGTCTCCGTAGGATTTCTTAACTTTTCTTATGGTAAACCGTATCTGGATAAGACTGTCCTTTCTGTCCCTGTAAACAACTAGCAGACTAGCCCTGAGCTGTTGGCTCTGACTTTTATAATGCTAATTAGTACTGAATAGGTAACTTTCTAGTTAAAATTTTTTACTGAATACTGAGTAGTCAGCTACAAGGTCTTTTTAGGGCGTTGGAACCCTGGTGAAGACTGACTGTACGAATTTGAAATGCACTTTATTCTGAATAACACTGAAGGAGTGTACATGGATATTCCTCCACATTCTGGATGACAGGTGGGGAACAGGGAGGAGGGGATGTCGACCAGCTCCAAAGTACAAGGCCAATTGGCTTTCTAGGGTGGGAGGCTGTGAAGGGCTTGCCCTTCTCAAGGTATGGTCTCCAACCTCTCTCCCCTCTATTAATTAAATTAATAAGGCCACGCTTAACTGAGCTGATCAAATCCCCTCCCCAGCCTGAAACCTGTTTGCTCAGGTTTCAGTGTTAAAGAGCATCTGGGCGGAGCTTGACGCCCTATCGTCCTGCCACTCTCACTGCCTGCCTCCTAGCTGTTCAGGAGCCATCACGTGTTCACTTACAACCTTACTCCAAGATGATTTGGCAGGAATCGGGCCCCTTTCCCTCCTTCATAACTAGGTGCACAAATTAGTAAAATTGAGCTTTGATCAGGATTTTGTCTTAGCTTCATCTTTTTCTTGTCTGCCTAGCTCCTTCTTCTCTTCCAGGTTTCCAAGATGCCTTTCCAGACTAGAACCCAGACATGTGAGCCGCTGGCCGGACACAACACACTGGTATAAGGAATATATTAAGATGTGGATACAGATATAACTCTACCTTAGAAGAAAAATATTCAAAGGAAAGCCCTTCTAATCTCTGTAGCCAAGGTAGCCTCTCTAAGTTCAAATGCTACTTGGAATGTATACACACCTACACACACACACACACCTACACACACACACACACACACATTCACAATGAATGCACAGAGAGATATAAATGAGAAAAAACTATGAAACATAATACTAGACAGTTAGGTTATCATAAATATGAGCATATGTTATGTATGAAATAGAGGGGCAGAAGGGCCAAACTAAAAGGAGATCTATAATACATGGGAACTTGATGCAACAAAGGCAGAACCTAGAGAAATGATGATGGAACTGGACTGGACTTCTCCTCCCTGTGAGCTAGCTCCCACAGTGCTAAGCGTGCTGTGCAGGATTCGAAGGAAGAATTATCCTCAACCCTCTTGCTCAGTTGTAGACTATATGTGCAATAACAATAGGAACTGGCCAAAAGAGGAGGATCAAGGAGTTTTTTGTGACTTTGTGTCTCCTGGTAGTGTTAGAATCAATACCATAAGATCTCCCCAGCTGTTATGAATGTTAGCTGAATGATAGACATGCTAAATTGGACCAGGGAAATCCATGAGGCTCCAGTCCTACACAAAGAACTACAAGCAACTCAGGCATGTTAGTGTGGGAAAAATAGTTTTCCTTCAGGAAGAACATGGCAATTGGTTATACAGCACCAAATGGTCAATCCTGAAAACATAGATACAAGTACCATTGTACAGACTGAGCATGCTTTCTATCTATCTATCTATCTATCTATCTATCTATCTATCTATCTATCTGTCTGTCTGTCTGTCTGTCTGTCTGTCTGTCTGTTTGTCTGTCTGTCTAGTCTATCTATCTACCTGTCTGTCTGTCTGTCTGTCTGTCTAATCTAGCTATCTACCTGTCTGTCTGTCTGTCTGTCTGTCTGTCTCTATCTACCTGTCTGTCTGTCTGTCTGTCTGTCTATCTATCTATCTATCTATCTAATCAATCTATCTATCTACCTGTCTGTCTCTCTGTCTCTATCTATCTATCTATCTATCTATCTATCTATCTATCTATCTATCTACCTGTCTATCTATCTATCTATCTATCTATCTATCTATCTATCTACCTATCTATCTATCTATCTATCTATCTATCTATCTATCTACCTATTTATCTATTTATCTATCTATCTATCTATCTATCTATCTATCTATCTATCTATCCACCTGTCTATCTGTCTATCTGTCTGTCTGTCTGTCTGTCTGTCACTACACTTAATGAAAAAACAGGTCGTGAATTTGAAAGAAAGCAAGGAATATGTGGGAAGGCTTAGAGGAAGGGAAGGTAAAGGGGAAGTGATGTAATTATAACATCAAAAATTAAGAGAAAACAATCTTACGGCTGAGGAGAGCATAGGCCGAAGTAGAGAGGCTCCTGTTCCTTTGCTGAATGAACATGCTATGCCTATCAATTTGCCTCCTAAATAGTCATGTGTATGCCCATTGATTAGTGCTGTTGCCAGCTCCAGTCTGAGGGACTTCAGAGACTCATAACTGGCCAAAGTAAAGAGAATAGATAGCTGTTGAATGCTCAGCCACAATAGGGGCATCTATAATACCCGCTCTGAGGCTCAGGAAACCTCTCCAAGGAAAGGATAGAAAGAATATAACAGCTGAAGGAATGGAAGAGACATGTTGATTTCTGAGCACAGTATGACTGTTGCACTCTCAGTCTCTTAGCAGCTGACATTAATTACCTGCATGAGAGTTGTATAAAATTTGGTCTATTATCAAAGAGGGAAGGCCTCTTCAGGCCCCATCCACTCCTGATGATTTATACATAGAACACAGTAGAGTGGAAATCTCTGGTTTCTTTGGAAACTCGGTTGTGGCATGTAATGTTTTCTGGAAGCTGTCTTGTGAGAGGATGTTTTAATGGAACAGACACATATGATGTTTTGCTGAATTGGATGCTTGAGAGGGTGTGTAATGTTTGGAAAGAGTATAAATGGAACCACACAAACAGTGAAAGGAGGCTCTTACATCTTGTACAGTGATTCTCTGGTCTCACTTCTTCACTGGTCTTTGCTGATCTTCACTGTTCTTAAACTTCATAGAGAGAAATGCATCAAAGAACTTGTGGTATTCTTGCTGATTCTTGCCCCTTCTGTTTACTCATGAATATTCAAAGGCAGAGAGCCTTGTGGTTTCTGCTGGATCAAGCCACTGCTACTGATTTATGCTTGGTGTTCGCTAACGGGCTGTACTGCTGGTATTCTGAGAACGAAGAGTGGAATTGCTCCAAAGAACTACTTCTAAACAGGTCCACAACCTCCTTTTCCTAGAAACCTTCTTTTTTCCCTACCTTTGGTTGGTGGGATAGAAGGGAGGCAAAGTAGATTTAGAAAAATCTAAGCCTACAAAATAGTTCATAGGGGAGGAAGAGACATGCTTTTCAGTATTATAACCACTTAACCAATGTTCTATTGGTGTGAAGAGACACCATGAGCACAGCAACTCTTATAAAAGGAAGCATCTAATTGGAGCTTGCTTATAGTTTCAGAGGTTAACTCCATTATCATGGCAGGAAGCATGAAGGCACACAGACAGACATGGTGCTGGAGAAGTAGCAGAGAGTACTTCACGGTCCAGATCTTCAGGAAGCAGGAAGAGAAAGATGCTGGGCCTGGCTTGGACTTTTGCGAGCCTACCCCCAGTGACACACTTCCTCCAATAAGGCCACACTTGCTACAGCAAAGCCATTCCCTGATGACCAAACATTCAAATATATGAGTCTATGGGGTCCATTCTTATTCAAACCACCACAGGACAAATGCTCCCATAAGAAAATTTCCATCCACACTCCTATAAACAACCTTAATGGAATTCATTAGAACACACACACACCATAAAAGTTGAAGCAAATCATTGGAATGGAGAAGGAGGCTAACAGAAGTAGGAAGAGGACAAGAAGAGAGGGTCACGATGTGGGGGACAAATATGATAGAAATCCATTACATTACGTACCTTTATATAAAAAGGACATGAGTGAAACCCATTATTATGTATAATTATATATGTTAAGAAAATGTTAAAAACAAGTCAGCATTATACAGGACATCTCTGGCTAGTGTGATTCATGTTGGGTAATTTGATATTTCACATTTGTCTGTTCTTTTATTTTGAAAAGTATCTACTAAAAACACAAGCTAACTTTATAACTCGTAAAAATTTCATTAGAAGCTTAAAAAACTCTCTATTTTTTTGGCCAAGTCATTTAACATCACAAAATCTATTTGAAGAAAATAGCCCAAAATTGTAGAAATGATGAAATATAATGCTATTTGTCATCGCTAAATAGTATCCCAGATAGGGCAACTGACTCCATGTCCACCCAGTGAAGAATTTAGAATAACATAGGCATGTACTTCCACTTCTATTTGCTGCTCATTCACGAACAACTTTACAAAACTGAAACGATTGAAAGCCACTCTTCCTAGTTTGAAGTTCTGGAGGTAGGGAGTCTCATATCAGGGTGTCATCAGAACTAGAGTCTTTGGAGGGGGGAGCGGGCTGTGGAGGAGAATCTCTAGTTAGTTCCTTGTTGCAGACGGCCATTGGCAATTCCTGGTGTTGCTTGGCAATATAATTCAATCTCCGCATGGCATTCTGTCTACCTTTTTATAAGGACATCAGTTATGACACGTCAGGACTTCACTGTGATGATCGATTCCTTAGCTTCCTCTTCAAGTACTCCATTTACAAATGAGGTCCCTCTCATATTTACTAGGGACTTTAGAAACTCAATGTCATTGATGAACACAACTCATTATATATTGAGATGTGCATAGATTTGCAAATATACATGCACAGACATATAAAATAGAATGTAAAACTGTATAAAACCAAGACCATAATTTAGGAGGATCCATTGCAATATATGTGTAAACCAAATATCAAAATGTTAGCAAAGGTCATGTCAGGGAGGAGAATTATGAGTGATTTTCTTTCTTTTTTTTTTTCTCCTCACATTGTCAATACAGAGACCTATTAATAGTCACTCTTCTGAGTTGAGCCTTGCCTAACCTTTCCAGTCCCCTCCCCCCAAAGGTCTGTGTCTGGGTGTTAAGCTTTCATTACATAACCATATTTTTCTCTCAGCTCTAAGTGTACTGTAGAATCAGTTTCTGGTTCAGGGCTTGGATTATGTAGTACCAACTGTTATCATTGAACAGGGAGCCAACAATGAGCATGATGGAAAACTGGAAGGCTGGAGGCCATACTTTCCTGGGAGGGTTCCCAGCCATGCTGCTTTACCTAGTAGTGGTAGTTTCTTATGCAAGCAGCAGCTGTTTAGGGGCTAGCTTTCTACATTTGCACGTGCAGCTTTAATTCATCCTCCTCTTTAGAGATGCCAGCACCAGCCAAGCTGAGAAACTCCTATTCAGAGGTCAGGCCTCAGAGGACCTTTTCTCTAGCCCGAAGCTTCAGTATCTGCCAGGCAGTAGCTTATCTCAGGGTCTAGAACTGAGCTCTACAAGGTCTTCCCTTGACCCTCTACTGTGGTAAATTTAACTTGATAACAGCCTAGAACAAGGTATTAACTTGATACAACCTAGAATCACTTGGGAAAAAAGTCTCAGTGGAGGATTGGGTTGGCCTGTAGAAAAACATGTGTCTTTGTGTCTGTGTATGTGTGTGGATTTCCTCTTAAATTATTGATATGGGGAAATCCAGACCACTGTGGGTGGTACCATTCCCTAGGAAGATGGTCTTGTACCTGGACACTACAGTAGTAGAGAACTTAGAAGTAAAAGCAAGCAAGCGAGCAAGCAAGCAAGCAAGCAAGCATGCATTCCTTTCTCTCTGCTCTCGTCTGTGGATGTGCTGTTTCTGGCTGCACCTTGACTTTTCTGCAATAATGTATCATGACCTGGAACTGTGAGCGAAACCAGCCTTTCCCCCATTGCATTCCATTTAGATATTTTATTACAACAACTGAAATGAAATGAAGACAACTTCCATTTATATGTTTTAGATACTTGTTGTGGTTCTCCATACTTAATATTAGGTGACTTCCTGTCTTGTTACCTTCCTATTCTTTCATCATCTTCATTGTTGATATTACTATTTTATTATTATTATTATTATTATTATTATTATTATTATCATTCTAGTTGTTGCCTCCCCTTAGTCCCCCATCCCCCGCACAGTTCTTCATTCCACCCCTCCTCCCCCTTGCCTCTGAGAGGGTGCTTTCCCCACCCTAGGCCTCCCCCTTTCCTGGGGCCTCAAGTCTCCTGAGGATTAAACTCATCTTCTCCCACTTAGGTCAGTCCAAGCAGACCTCATACCAGCCTGTGTATGCTCCTGGTTGGTGGCTCAGTATCTTGGAGCTCCCTGGGGTCTGAGTTAGTTGAGACTGCTTCTTTCAGCTTCTTCAATCTTTCCCCTAATTTAAGCGTAGGGGTCCCCGACTTCAGTCCAGTGGTTGAGTGTAAGTATCTGCCTCTGTCTCAGTCAGCTGTTGGTAGGTCCTCTCAGAGGACAGCCATACTAGGCTCCTGTCTGTAAACACATCATAGCATCAGTAATACTGTCAGGCCTTGGTGCCCCCCATAAGTTGGGCCAGTTACTGGACTGCCTTTCCTTCAGTCTCTTCTCCATTTTTGTCCCTTCAGTTCTTTCAGACATGAACAATTCTGGGTCAGGAATTTTGATTGTGACTTAGTAACCCTGTTCCTCCACTTGAGGAACAGTCCAGAGGTGGACTCTTCAAGTTCTTTCTCCCTAATGTTGGGCATTTTGGCTAAGGTCACCCCAATGAGTCCTGAGAATCTCTCATCTCCCAGGTCTCTGGTAGTTTCTAGAGGGTCCCCCATCTCCCATCCTCCAAGGCTGCCTACTTCTATTCATTCTCTTGGGCCCCTGGGCTTCTCTCCTGTGCCCCCCAAATCTGATCCTGGTCTCCTTTTCCCTCCCATTCCCCTTTTCCACCCAGGTCCCCCTCCCTCTGCTCGTGATTATTTCCTTCCCCCTTTGAAGTGGGATTGAAGCCTACTTACTTTGGCCTTTCTTCTTATTATGCTTCTTATGGTCTGTAGGTTGTATCCTAGGTTTTCTGTACTTTTTGGCTAATATCAACATATCAGTGAGTACATATCATGCATGTCCTTTTTGGTCTGAATTACCTCACTAAGGATGATATTTTCTAGATGATATTTTCATGATGTCTTTGTTTTTAATAGCTGAATAGTATTCCATTATGTAAATGAACCACATTTTCTGTATCTATTCTTTGAGTTGAGGGGCATCTGGGTTGTTTCCAGCTTCTGGCTATTACAGATAAGGTTGCTATGAACATGGTGGAGCATGTGTCCTTATCAATATAGTACTCGAAGTTCTAGCTAGAGCAATTAGACAACAAATGGAGATCAAGGGGATACAAATGAGAAAGAAGTCAAAGTATCACTATTTGTAGATGATACAAAAGTGACCCCCAAAATACCATCAGAGAACTACTACAGCTAATAAACAGCTTCAGCAAAGTGACAAGATATAAAATTAACTCAAAAAATCAGCCTTATTCTATATAAATGATTAACAGGCTGAGAAAGAAATTAGGGAAACAACACCCTTCACAATAGCCACAACTAGTATAAAATACCTTGGTGTAACTCTTACCAAGCAAGTGAAAGATCTGCATAACAAGAACTTCAAATCCCTGAAAAAAGAAATCTAAGAAGACCTCAGAAGATGGAGAGATCTTCCATGCTCATGGATTGGTAGGATTAACATAGTGAAAGTGGCCATTTTACCAAAAGCAATCTACAGATTCAATGCAATCCCCATCAAGATTCCAACACAATTCTTCACAGACATAGAAAGAACAATTGTCAACTTATATGGGAAAACAAAATACCCAGAAAAGCTAAATTAATTCTCAAGAATAAAAGAACTTCTGGGGAATCATCATCACTGACCTCAAGCTATATTACAAAGCAGTAGTGATAAAAGCCACATAGTATTGGTACATAGACAGACAGGTAGAACATTGGAATAGAACTAAAGACCCAGAAGTAAATCCATACACCTATGGACATCTGATCTTTGATAAAGAAACCAAAAAACACAGTGGAAAAAAGAAAGCATCTTCAATAAATGGTGCTGGTCTAACTGGCTGTCTGTATGTAGATGAATTAAAATGGATCCATATTTGTCACTTTGCACAAAGCTCAAGTCCAAGTGGATCAAGGACCTCAACATAAAGTCAGATACACTGAATCTAATAGAAGAGAAAATGAGAAAGAGCCTCGAACTCATTGGCAGAAGGGGAAATTTCCTGAACAGAACACCAGTGGCTCAGGCTCTAAGATTAACAATTGATAAATGGGATCTCATAAAACTGAAAAGCTTCTGTAAGGCAAAAGCCACGGTCAATAGGATAAATCAGCAACCTACAGATTGGGAAAAAACTTCACTAACCCAACATCTGACAGAGGGCTATTATCTAAAATATATAAAGAACTCAAGAAGTTAGGCTTAAAAAAGCTCAATAACCCAGTTAAAAATGGGGTACAGAGCTAAACAGAGAATTCACAACAGAAGAAACTCGAATGGCTGAGAAACACTTAAATATTCAAAGTCCTTAGTCTTCAGAGAAATGAAAATCAAAACGACCCTGAGATTCTACCTGACACCAGTCAGAGTGGCTAAGATCAAAAATTCAGGTGACAGCAGATGCTGATGAGGATGTAGAGAAAGAGAAACACTCCTCTATTGCTAGTGGGATTGCAAACTGGTACGGCCACTTTGGAAATCAATCTGGCGGTTCCTTGAAAACTGGAAATCGTTCTGCCTGAAGACCCAGCTGTACCCTTCTTAAGCATATTTCCAAAAGATGCTCCACCGTCTTCTTATATCTTCTTAGTTACCTGGTTAGTTAACAGCTTTAGAGCGAGCGAGCGAGCGAGCGAGCGAGCGAGCGAGCGAGCGAGCTACTGATTTGGTAGGTGAAATTGTATTCTAGTAACAAGCTCTCTTTCTCTCTCACTTGCTGTCAGTCTTGCTCTATCTTGCTGGTTCAATAACTTCTCAGTGTGTAACTTACGCTGGCTTCAGACTCTCACTCCCCTTGACTCAGTACCCTGAGTATTGAGATGATGACAGGAATGCACATTGCCATGCCTGGCCGTCTTTGGATGGGATCTTCTAACCCAGCCAGAAATTCTCTACCCAGCTACTGCGAGTTTTCAAAAGTCTGACCAACCTTCGTCATGACTGCAAGAGTCTGGAGCTCACCTTATTTCTGTTTAAGAGAATACTTAAACTTAAACAAGTACTGAATTCTTGTTGAACTCAAACCTCCTCCTCTTGCAGCCTCTCATTCATTTGCTTCTTATGCATTCAGAAAAAGAATAGCATTGAAATTTTGGTAAGTTTCTACCTTTTTCACACAGTGTCCCGTTTTAGGACTGACAAATTTTTCTTTTTGGTTTCAAGACATGGGGCCACAGTGGTGGCCAGTAGCAGCTTCCAACATTTTCTTGGCCATGAGTTGATGGGAATTTCCTCTGAAATAGATTGTGGTTGTCACCTTGGTGTGAACTTGGCATGGGTGCTTCAAGAAGTGTTTTTGGTCTTATTTAGTCTCTTTCAAGCTTTGAAAGTCATCATCTGTGTAGACACTTCATGGAAGATACTTCCATGATTTGTACGGAACCCCTTAGTGTGTAGGTCAGTCCTTTTATTACCATTGGGGGGGGGGCATCACAGTCTGTACCCAAACAAACTAAGTTTGGTGACCTATCATCAAGAGGCCAATTAAAACTGCCAAAATAGGGCTGGAGAGATGACTCAGCTGTTAAGATCACTGACTGCTCCTTCAGAGGTCCTGATTTCAATTCTCAGCAACCACATGGTAGGTCACAACCATCTCTAGTGGGGTCTGATGCTTTATTCTGGTGTGTGTCTGAAGACAGGTACAGTGTACTCATACACATAAAGTGAATAAATAATTCTTAAGAAAAAACAGCCAAAATAATTGGCAAAAAAGCAGAAAGGGGAGATCTACTCAGTGTGAACAAATTGGGAAGCAGGACCAGAAGACCCAGTGACCTCCTTCAGTTCCTCCTCAGGGTTCTGTAAGTGACGTTACATTTTTTTCTTTTTCCTTTTACTATATATTTTCTTTACTTACATTTCAAATGTTATCCCTTTCCTGGTTTCCCCTCCGAAAACACCCTATCTCCACCTGCCTCGCCCTGCTCACCAACCCACCCACTCCAGCTTTCTGGCCCTGGCATTCCCCTACACTGGGGCATAGAACCTGTGAGGTTACATTTAAATTGAGGGCTAGAGATATGCACATCTAAACAGCCATTGCCTAGTATGGTCCCGCCTACCACTGACCCATCATTATGTTATCCAATAAGAGGGCTTTGCAGACAGCTAACACATGCATCTCTTCTGAGACAAGATTCCCCATCTCGCTGGGTCCAGGTTCCCAGGTTTTTCCCTCTCCCAGAATAAGAAACACAGAGGGAATTTCTATTTCTTGGGTTCTGTTGTTTCAATAAATGGGTAGTCAGGACTTAAGTGTCTCTTTAGAATATCTTCATTCATGCCAAGCTGTTTATACTCTTGGGGGTTTGAATGCCTGGTCTCTGCTCTCACAGAGTGATTTTCCCCCTGAATCTCCAATACCCCAGAACTTGGCATATGCTGTCCCCTCTCTCTGACACCTTTACCCTTTCCTACTAGCGTCTACTTGCTTTTTGTCATCCCCTGCTGTGCTTCCACAGGTCCCACATGTCACTCCATTGGTGATGATGGGAGGCCCTCGTGCAGCCTCTTAGAAGTTGATTCTGAAACAGAGATCAGTGTGTGAGGGACTCCCAGGGCTAAGGAACTAGGGATTGAGCATCGCGGCTAGGGGAGCTGGGGAGCTGCGTTGGGATGAAGCCACAGCAGAGACTTCAGTCTAGCCTTGCTCTGGGCTCAGACATGGGGTTGGGTCTTCCCTAGACATTGCACAGAAGTTGCTCTGGGAAAGCATCAGTCACAGTGCATGTGGTGTCCTCATTGTGCTGTAAGTCCTTTAAACACTCTGGCTTCTGGGGACTGGTTCCTTCAGTCTGGATAGGGCATGGAGGCTACATGTGCCATGGTGACCGCCTGTTTTAGGGGCTCCTTTACTCTCTGGCCATGTTTCTTATAGCGGAGAATGTCGCTTCCTAAATAAGACACCCTTCATGCTGGACCCTGACCCTTCCACTTATGGTGTAGGCAGCTCATGCACTCTTGTGTGAAGCAGATCTGTGTTGATCTCTAGCCCCCATGCCAGTATAAGGCTATGGGAGAAGACCCAGAGGTTGGAAGGAAGATGGACAGTCATTTATCTAAGGATGCTTGAGAGACAGATAGATAAAAGGAGCTACAAATGTCCTATAATGTACACCGGGGTACTGGCATATGTCCTCAAAGTATGTGGAAGGGGGAGGTGGAGCTGACTAAGCTTATACCAGAAGAGGCCAGCATACCTTTGAGCCTGTTCACTGGCTCTGGATCTAACCAAAGGTCCTTATAGTACACACCCATTCTGACCTTGAGAAGAAAGGACATGTATGTGCATGTGTGTCCCTCCCAGGACGGCATGAGAATCACCCAGGAGCCCTGAAAGTCTCTGTATAGCTGCACTCATAGTCTTATGGACAATAGTATGAAGGATATTATTATCCAGAGTGAGGGGCTGGCAGTGGGAATATTGCTTCAAGAGCAAATGACAGCTTTCTACCAACTTGAAGTCATTTCCACAAACACAAGAACACCTTCATTCTTTTCAGAGAACCAGTGCAGCGAGTAGGGAGTCCTCTTTTCCTCACGTTTCATATTCATGCATTAAATTAGAAGATATTTTTCTACAATAGCTCAATATTTTAACATACGCTGCCTTCTATCCTTGCTGCTTCTCCCTAAATGATACAGCATAGCAGCTAGTTACCATATTAACATATACATTGTATTTGGAATCAGAATTAATTATGATATTGTTTGTAGGATGTATAGATAGTGTCCTTGGGCTGTATATAAATGCTATATTGCTTGAATAAGACACTTCAGCCCCTATGGATTTCGGTGCGCTGGAGCTAGTTTCCTGGGGATGCCAATAGATGACTGTGTTCTTATAACCTGCATTGTGCAGGTAAGAAGAAGGAAAGAGAAATGAAGAAACTGTGCCACACAGCTGAAAAGTGGCAGGGCCTTGTACCACACTGCTGAGAAGCAGTCCTCTTGTGTGCACCAGTCCAGTTTCTCAGTGGGTGTCATCGTTCTAAATTTACAGAGAAGGGGGCAGTTTCAGAGAGAGCCAGCAGTGACTGGAGACAATGAAAACTAAGGAGGTGGTTATGTGCACACTATTTAGTGCCATCTGAAATGGGTTTTAATATAGGAACGGGGCTGTGTGCCAGAGAGGCTCAAGGAGGGAATCATAGAAAGACCACAAGAGAAGAATCGCATCCTTCAAGGTTTGGTCAGGCAGATGGGTTGAAGGTTGGTGCTCTTCATGTGTAAGTACAGGAGACCAGAAAAGCATGGTGTCCTAGAAGGACAGAAGTACTGTGTGATGGAAAATGGGAGGGTGGGTAGTGGTGGAGGAGGGAAGAGACAGGACAAAGTGACCTTCCTAGCAAGAATATTCTTCCTTCACTTAAAGACCTCAGATGTCATCCTAGGGATCCAGAGAGCCTGACAGGATAGCACCTGCACATTTTGATCTTGGGACAAGAGGGTGACAGTGCTGAATAGAGAAGGTCAGGTTGGGAGCCTCCCCTCGGCGCCTCCAGCCTGCTGCAAATTTACACGTGACTCTTCTAGGGCAAACTGAAGCTGCTTCCTGCAGATTTAATTCAGTGTCAGCTGCAAAGCTCTATTAACTAAATTGGCCATCAACCTGCGTGTCTGTTCCACATAATGGGGTTTTATACAAAACGAGTTTTTCACTGTGTTAAAAAAGTGTCATGTTTGAATCAAAACTTATTCCACCGCTCAAGCTAATGAAAGCCCCGAACAAGAGCTGATCAATGGGTCCTGAGGTGTTTCCATGGAAACAGGAGCAGAGAGGCAGTGCTCCTAGGTGATGCTGCAGGGTGCTCATTGGGAGGACCCCCCCCCCCATCCAGTCCACCTGAGGTACTGAGACCTGGAGGTGTACACAGAGCAGGGACTCAGACCCAGTATTAGGTTCAGGAGGTCCCTCAGCCTGCTTGGGGCTGATTAAAAGCTCTGAGTGAAGCTCAGGTGCTGCCATAGTTAAATTCCTATTTGAGGATGTATTTTTAACCTGGCCTTGTGGTAAAGACCCCTAATCCCAGCAAGACCAATGAAACCAGTTACTCAGAAGGCTGAGGCAGGAGGATAGAAAATTCTGAATTTGCCCAGGTTCTAGAATTAGGTCAAGCCCAGGCTGGATAACTCAGTAAGACCTTGTCCCAGAGTTAAAAGCATAAAGAAAGCCAGGCTGCAGCTCAGTGGTGGGGAGCTTGCCCAGCATGCACAAGGCACTAACTTTACTCTCCAACACCACCAAAACACAAGCAAACAAAACCCCTAAGTATACGATGTTGGAGTTTCCCTGGGCCTTCAGAGTTTCAACTTGAAAGTCTCCCACATGCTGACCACTCAGTGAGTAATCGTCTTATTTTATTTACCACAGGAGACTAGGGCCAGAATATTGAGAGTTGGCATCAAGCTTTAAGATGGAGCCTCACTGCAGGTCTGGGGAGTCACTCCTTACCTCTGGCGGTAGGTTCCCCATCTCTAAACATAAGGTACAAGCAAGCTTCTGTATGGGAACCCAAGAAATACGAATTCCAGTGTCATTCTGCAGGTGGTAGACCCTCTGATGATTAGTTTCTCCATCCATGGTCCCTCATAGCTTGCTTCTTCTGTCTAGGCTAAGACTTGAGTCAGCACATAGGCAGCCTTGGGGTCAGGGTGACTCCCACCTAGGTGCTATGAGTGGAGGGGATGGAGCGTTCCTTCTGCCTGTGTGTTACTATCCCACCTGCAAGATGGAGGACTTTTAAAAAAAGATATCAGAAGCTTCAGGTTGTCAACCACACCTACTCAGGCCTTCCTGGGACTTCTGCCCTATCTCACATCAAGGGAGGCCTTGAAGTCGCCATCTTGAAGTCGCCATCTTGAAGTCGCCATCATCTTCCTGCCTTAGTCTTCAGAGTAGCTGGGATGATCACAGGCCTGCACTACTACAAGGGACAGTCAAGGTGAGTGTAACCATTGTCACCTTACACACATAGGAGACTGTCAGGGGAGATTCTTCAAGCTTCCTTCACCACTAAGTGACACACATGTCTCCAGAATCCTGCCTTTGTTCTTTACAAACAAACAAACAAACAAACAAACAAACAACAACCAGAACCAACCAAGCAAAAACAACAACAACAAAGACAATCACAGTGGCTGCTAAAGCCAGCATTGTCCCAAGTCAGGCTTTAGCTGTTGCTTTGAAGCCTGCCTTCTGGGCTGGCCTGTGTGAGCTGCTGTGAAGCCTGGCTGTCTGCCACAAGTCCACTCAATTTACCCACATGACCACATGG
This sequence comes from Mus caroli, assembly GCF_978045245.1. Lineage (NCBI taxonomy): Eukaryota > Metazoa > Chordata > Mammalia > Rodentia > Muridae > Mus > Mus caroli. The sequence goes on from NW_028227269.1 coordinate 10,291,463, forward strand.
CTGGGGCCTGTCTTGTGAGGAACGTAAGGCCAGTGAATGGCCCACTCTGTACCAGGAACCAGGGTCTGATTCAATTTAAACCTGCCTGTTCAGGGACCAGCCTAGGGCAAGAAAGCCTGCTTCTTTTCTGAGAAGCATAGGCAAGCTTCAGCCAGAGGCCCTGTAATCAGGTTTGCAGGGGTAACATCAGACCCAGCACTGGTCCCCCGCCCCATTATCACCCGCCTCTGTGGGGTCAGTGTGGTGGCACGCCTGCCCTGTGGCCTCATAAGACTCTTCTTTTCCCCTTAATCAAATCCGGCTTCCAGCCTGGCATTCCCCTGGCCTGAAGTCATCTCCGTGGGGAGAGGATCTGTTCTGGGTGTTAGGCACACAGAACTGAAGGCAAAGATGGCTGAGAGAGGAACCCAAGAAGTCATTTATAACACACCCTGCAGAGGCAAGATCTAAGGTCAGAATGGAACAATTTGCCTTTGCAAATGTCACAGGCCAGGGCATGGAAGATCAGGGACCTGAGAGTCACAGGCACACAGTACCTAACATAATCTAGACCAGCAGTTCTCAACTTGTGGGTCAAGACTTCGGGGGTGGGGGGCTGTCGAAAAACCTCACAAGACTCACCGAAGACCATTGAAAAACCCAGATAGTTATATTATGATTTACAACAGTAACAAAATTACAGTTATAAAGTAGCAATGAAAATAATGTTATGGCTGGAGTTCACTACAGCATGAGGGATGACACTAAAGGGTCTCAGCATTAGGAAGAGTGAGATCTGCTGGTTTGAATAGAGGGACAAGTGCATGCTGAACACAGGGAGAGATTGCATGAAGACAAAAAACTCCTGAGAGACCATAGATGCCGCCTACCTCTCCAGAAATGGGGGCTCCTGTAGGAAGTGGTAGATAGGGGAGGAGGGTGTGCCTTTTAGGGAAGATCATTCTAGTCTCAGAGGCTCAGGGTACAGTAAGCCATATCACACAGGATCCTTGCCACCCTCTGAAAAGCCAGTTTGAAGACACCACAGTGAGCAAAGGGTTAATAATAGGTACCTGCCCAGAATCAGAACACACACACACACACACACACACACACACACACACACACACACACACACACACACACAGAGTCCATGTCAGGATCTCAGCAGAAGCCTCCACAGGGGAGTTTTTGATGAATGTTCAACAAGAAAGTCAATGATCAAGATTAGCTCTCCAGTTGGGGTGGTGGTGCACACCTAATCATTACAGTTGTGGGGCTGGTAGAGGCAGGAGGATCAGGTATTCAAAGTCATGCTTAACTACATAACGAGTTTAAGGCCACCTTGGGCTGCAGGAGATCAGGGCTTAAAACAAAACAAAAGGAAAAAAAAAAACAACAAAAAGATGAGAAACTCAACTAAGTTAAATCAAAATGTTATATCTTTAGAGAGATAGAAAGAGCCCTGTTTCTGACTAGAGAGAGGAGGGTTGGAACACTCAGACAGTGAAAGAGCATGCACAGATTTCTAGATTGAGGGGTGGGCAGTGTCATGAGATAGAAAGTCATAAGGAAACATACACGAGTGAGTTGCAAATGTAGGAGCTGAGAAACTATGGAGGGAAACTCATTGGCCCTGAGCAGTCTGTGAGGTGATCAGAATTAAGACTTAAAACCTGAAGGAATTGTCCAAATACAAAGATGTATGGAGAATGCCTCAGAGAGGGAGAGAGAGAGAGAGAGAGAGAGAGAGAGAGAGAGAGAGAGAGAGAGAGCGCAAGATCAAAGAGAGTGGGAGAGAGCAGGGGAGAGGGGAGGGGGAGGGGGAGGGAGGGGGAGTGGGGAGAGGGGGAGAGGGAGCAACAGCATCTTCCATGGATGGTAGAGCCTCAGGATATCTGGGTCTGACTGGAGCTCAGAGGAGGTTTTCTGAACGTGCACTTCTGCAGAGGTTGGTTTCCTCTTTGGGAGAGAATTTAAACGGCTCCTGTAAAAGCTCCCAACCCAGAAGTGTCATAGAGCAGTGGTGAGTCTCATCCTTGCCTCCTGTACATAAACCCAGCAACATGTTGTGCCCCTTTATTCCTGGCCCATCTAGCAGAGCATTGAGAGCCTTTCCGGGCAGATGTCCCCTTTGATGACTACCAGAGATATCTGGGAGCTGTCCAAGGTGTCCCAGCTTCCCTCCAAAGAAGGCACTCGAAGCTGGAGAAAACCCTGCTGTGGCTTGCCAGCAGCTTCAGCACTAGATTGAGTTGATCTCTACTGTGCATCTCTGGAGACCTGTCACTGCTTGACCTCAACTGAACCTCTGAGACAGTTTAAGGCAATGGATCCTATCAATATCAATGCGATACAAGGGACTTTATGAGTACCAGAGCCTACCAGGAGTTTAGACATTACTCAATATATCACTTCTTTCTCCCAGGAAACAAACTCAGAAGACAAAAGCTCTTTTCATAATCTCAAAGCCCAGATTTGGAAAGCCAGTGAGCATCCTCTGATTTCTTCTGTGCAACAGGGTCTCCTGACCCACCTCTATAGAACGAGCACTGCGTTATGAGGGAGACTCGCAGAGGTCAGCTATAGTCTCATAGTTCTGTGTTCTCTGTATCTTGCTCTCCAGTTCTCTCCATCTCTCAGTTATATGTGCAGTAAAAATGCTTTCCCTGGTGATACTCACAGTCCCAATTTTGATGGACAGTTGATGGACAGAGAAAGCCTGTCTAGTTAATAGTCTGCTTTCAAGACCACTGGCTTAAGAGAGCAGCATGTATTGGCAGGTTGGGGGAAGAAGATCTGGTCACATGCTCAGGAGTGATAATGGAAGGAGGCGGGGTCATAGCAGACTTTCTCTCCTTCCCACCTTCCTAGGGCTTCCAAGTGTGATCACGTCTATTCTCTAATTATTGTTCTATTCATTTGTAAAGTTAGGACATTATTCGGTATAGTAAAAGTTCTCTCTTATTGTACACAGTTTCGTGAGTTTTGAGAAAGGCACATATCCATGGAGCTACCAGGGCCGTCAAATGCTGGAACAGTTGCCTGGCACCTCTCTGTATTGTGCTCCTCTCTCTCCTCTCAGTCCCTTGGATCTCTAATTTGTTTTCTGCTCCTATTGTTCTATGGCTTCTGGAGTGTCACCTGTTCCATCATATGGGCATCATGGTTTGGTTATCCTGTCACTACGTGAAGGCTACTGAGGCTACTTCAGAATAGTCACACAAGCCTAACAGTTCAGTCATGGTGAACTGCATACACCACAGTGATCTCCTGAGACTTTCACAGAGCTGGAGGGTATCTGTGACCACACAATATTGTAGCCATTGCGTGTTGTATAACACTCTTGTAATAATCTGCCAATCAGATGGAATTTAAACATGTGCACTTACATGCTATCTGCCACACCTGATAGCAGTTGTATAAAGGACTGTGCAAGTCATATTTACATGTTAATTGTATGGCTTGTCTTTATTTTAAAACATCTGTCTATCTGTTGTCTATCTGCTTGATTTTTGAAACTGGGGATCAAAGTAGACAAGTGCTCTATCACTGAGCTATATTCCCATTCTATTTCTTACCTTTTAGAAGAAGGTTCACTGCGCTAGTGTTGGTCTTCAAATAGGAAGGTAAATAACTCAAAATAGCTTCAGGGAGTTCCTGAAACTGACCAGATTCACTAGGCCCCTCCCTGCCAGAGGAGGCAGGTCCAAGCTGCAAAGACTATCAGAGCAGACCAGCTGCCAAGAAGTCTCAGAATGCCTGAGCTGCAAAAAAGACTTTGAAATCAGACGAACTGCCCAGAGGAAGCAGAGACCAGTTGAGAGGCCTGAAGAGGTCTAGGCTAACAAAGGCACCGAGAAACAGACACTCTCCCACCTATTGGACCGGCTGCAGGGTGTGCAGTATGTTCCAGATTCCCAGTCTTGTGATCTGCCCACCATGCAGTGGTGAGCTTCCATGTCAGAGCTGTCTTTGAGTTATTTCTCCTCCAGTAAGTAACCCCAATAAAAGAAACTTATTGTTCACTAAGTTGGACTTTGGTGGCATCTGTACTTTAGTCGGTCGTGGGCTTCACAGGTGGAACAAGTAAACCTGTATCTTCAGGGAGTGTTTTGTCACACAGCAGCCAGGGAGATAGCTCGTTCAGTCAAGTGCCTCCTGTGCACCCATATAAAAAGCATAAGCACATTATCTAGCTAAAAGTGTGAGCTCCAGGCTCAGCAAGAGACCCAGTCTCAACCGAATAAGGTGGGAATTGATAAAGGGTTAGTTCTCGCACACATACACAGCTGAGCAATCCACCTACACATGCACATACATGTGCACATGCAAGGCTGAGGATAAACACACTCTGATTTGTGGAATCAGCATCAGCCTCAGATTTTTCGAGCTTGTCTCTTGGTTGATTCATTTCCCCTCTATGTCTTGATTTAATCTCATGTTGTTGTCTTTGTCATGGCTCTGTACCAAAATGCACATACCGTGTGGCCTAGATATGTCATGGCTTATACAAGTCTATTTTTTTTAAACTTTTTTCACTCAAGTTCCCTTTTGATGAAGAAATGTTTTACACCTGCCTGGGGCCATGGAGGCAAATAAAATATATTCTTCAAAATATACTGATAATAAACCATGAAGAAATGTATTTAAAAATAATTCTTATAAATATATATGTTACCATTTATTACAGATGAAAGCCAATTTGCATACTAATGAGATAGACATGCTTGTTTATTTTTATAGGCAGAATTAAATCTTGGCTGAATAGTTCATTCTGCAGGATGTAGAGCTTCTTCAACATTTTTCAGGGTTGATCGATATTTTGATTTTGTGATTGTCAATGCTGAGAACGCCACTCACATAAATATGCAGTTCAAAGTAGATGAAGTATGTTCTGGGCCATTTTAGAAATTGTTGGAAATTCTGTTCTAATCTCAAGCCAGAATTCATTTAGCAATTTTTAAAATATGAAACTCAAGTCAGCAACTCCAACGGCAATTTTTAAAAAAATTAAACATTTTACCACAATGCAAACTGAAGAGACACTAACTTTATTATTTACGTTGGGGAGGAACGGTGGTAGGAAAACAGCCAAATGCCTTTGTTTTCCATAATTAAACCATGATGGTTCTGTGGCAGCAGAAAATCTTTGTAAATGCACCAAAACACCACAGTTCACAACATACTGTAGTCTCGGATGTGAGCCAAGGTGTTTGAGGCCGGGTCAGTTGACATTGTGGTGTGATGTCATATACTGTGTGTGTGTTGAGTGTTCAGAACCATGGCTGCAGTGAAGTTGTATGTCACAACACAGGCAAGCACTGCCACTTCATTATGCATTTGACATGAATTCATTGATTACGGCCCATTCAGAAAGATCTCATTATTGCGGTGACACTTCCACAATCCCAGTGTTCACGTACACCAACCCACTACCTTCTACAACTTTCTACAAGTTTAGGAAGTTGTAGCCCATGTCATCTTGGCTCAAGGGCAATTGAGGATATTCTTATAACCAAATCACCAACAATCCATTTCTCTGAGCATGTCCTGATCTGGCAGTGGGTGGTTGAATTTGCTCAGAGATTAGGAGTAATCCCCAGACCAGCAATCACACATTGGCTTTTCTAACAGTAAATGTCCGGTTCTCTGGGGTAAGAGCCAAGCAGTGAGCTGGTTGGACCACGTGTTAAGTGTATGTCTTACATTTTGAGAAGCTACCCACCTTCAGTCCAAAGGAGCTACCAGCTTTTCACTCCCTAGTAATGAGATAGGAGAGTTCTGGCTCCTGGGATCGGGGCTCCATTTCACCAGGACTGCTCCACTGTTTCTCCCCAGCCATTTTCATAAGTTCACAGTGCATTGTCTAACTTTGATATGAGGACTATCATAAATGATCATTTCTGTATTTTTCAGAGGTCCAAACTGAAGCTCAGAGCAAGCAGCGTCTAGTCCATAGCACACTTACTGACTTTCACGGCCAAGACATTCAGTGGGTTCTTCTTGCTGGGGGTTGGCCTGTTACCAGAATGGAACACATTCTCCAGGCTGCGGCAAGGGCCTAACAGGGACCTGAGAACAGTGGAGGAGACAAGGGGAAGCCATGCCTCCTCCCTTGGGACTCTGCTTGGAAGTCTTGATTTCAGTGGGAAATGGGGTTGAGCACTGACAGGCATAAATGGGGCAGAGGAGCAAGCTCTGCATTGGTGTGCAGGTGAAAATCGTGACCCTTGGGGCTAAATGGATGGCTCAGTAGTTGAGAGCTCTGGTGAAAGATGCAGACTCACTTCCCAGCATCCAGAGTGGGTGGCTCATGACCACCTGCAGCTGCAACTCATCTGACACGTGCACACAAACAAAGAAGTATACATATTCTTTTTTTTTTTTTTCTTTTAAAGAAAGCCCATGAACCATGTTTGGACCTGCTTAGCCTCCAGTAAGTTTTGAGAGACACCACACTGAAGGGATCTGCTGGGTCTGAAGCAGAGAGGAGACATAGAGCACAGGGAACTGTGATGTCAGGAAATGTTTTTCTCCTTGTTTGCAAGGTGGAGAATATAATCCTCCCTACCCCCAATCCCCGTGCAGTGATGCTGAAGGAATACTGCCCAGGGCCCAGGGCCCTGATGTCATGTGTCTTTCCCAATAGTTTTCCATTCAGTTCTTCTGAGACAGGGTCTCAAGGACTCAGCCCACAGAACATCTCACACATACTATACACCACTACTTTCCTGGCTGAGGTTTGAAGATGCTCTGTCTTCTCTGGGGCACCTGAGCATTTCTTTCTTCAGAGCTGCTGATGAAATCCACCAATCCTTCAAGACTTATCCCTTCCAAAAAAAAAAAAGCTGCCCAGGATCTGGTAGATCTGACCATCAAAACCCGTCTCTCCCTGGCCCAGGATCCCACAGGGCTCTGCAAGAACTATATCCTCCCTCTCTGTGTATTTTAAAATATAACATAAATGAATCATTTTAGCCATTGCAAGCGACAAGCAGACAATGAGTAACATTCATAATGTACGAAACGCATTGCACTAAACATTTCCAGAGTGTTTCATCTCCCAGTGAAACCCTTTATTCTATGTGCTCCCTCTTTCTACTTTTCCACCCTCCCCACGGACCCTGGCAACTGCTACACCACTTTCTGTGACTTTGACAACACTTGGTACCTCGTGTGAGTGGCATCACACAGCATCTGTCATTCGCTGTCTGGTTACTCGCGCTTACCATGATGTCCTCAGGGCTCACCTCTGCTGTCACAGTGTCAGTATTGTGATGTTCTAAGCCATTTCTCCTGGCACATTGGTCCATACTTGTTTGTTCATTATCTGTCAGTGGAAGCTTGGGCTGAGGATGCTGTTACCTTGTGACCATTGTACCCTGAATCTCTGCTTTCAATTCTTTTGGGTGTCTACCTAGGAGTGGCATTACTGGACCATATGATAAGCTGTATTTAACCTTTTGAGGAACTTTCACCAACTTTCAACAAGCAGGAGGAGAGCAGAGGCCACACTGCCACCCCACCCCTGTGTGGCAAAGTCTAAAGAGGATTTTGGGATAATCTCCAGCTCAGAAGTCACCTCTACATATTAAAGAAGTTTATTACTTTTTAAATATATTTACCTTGTGCACATATGCGTGCACACATGCACTTATCCACAGCACACAATGGGGGTCAGAGGGCGACTTGCAGAAGGGGATTCTCTCCTTCCACTACGCGTGGGTGCCAGAGACTTAACTCAGGTCACTGGGCTTGGTGACATCACCTTTACTCACTGAGTCATCTCAGTCCCCAGCCCTGCCCCCAGCTCTACTTCCTGACAACTGTGCCTCCATTTTCTTGTTCATGATCATACACTTCCCTCAAATCGTTGTTATAATTATTGTTCTTATTTTATTTTATTTTATTTTATTTTATTTTATTTTATTTTATTTTATTTTATTTTATTTTATTTTATACAGCGTCTCATATAGCCCAAAGCTGCTTTCAACTTGACCCGTAGATAGAGAAGACCTTGAACACCTAATCCTCCTGTCTCTACCTCCCTTGTTCTGGGATAATGGGCATGTACTCAACGCCTAGTTTTTGCTGCAGATATTTAAGAGACTGACAACACAACATGCCTGGCACACTGCGGGTGCTCTGTACATACCCACCCTGTCCCCCTTCACTCACTTCTGTCTCCTCTTCTGCAAAGGGGAGGGGTGTGGGGAGAATCCTATTTACTGAGTGTCTGCAAAAAGGTATGTATGGGGCATCCTATTTACTGAGTGCCTCCAAATCTCAAGCGCTTTTGGGACAACCGGGTGGAAGCGTTTTGTGGCAACTTTCTTTAGAAAACATCTCCCCCTTTAAAAGAAGCCCACAATTCCTCCACATGCTCTCCCATCTGTTCCCCCAAATGTGATAATTAGGAAATGATGCTGTCACTTTCCAAAGTGTGAAAGCTGCCCCTCCCCTTCCATCTCTGACTGACATGGCAGAAGGATGGGCAGATCTATGTGCTCAGAAAGTCTCATCCCTAGGCCCCCAGAGCACATGTGGCCCAGATTTTGCTGGGGTCACAAACCAGGTCTATGAGGCAGCCTGAGGTGTGGAAAGATTACAGAAGCCCAGATGCATGAACACAAGATACTGGAAGAGTACCTGAGCCATCCCATAGTCATTTGTGGTCCTCTTCTTGTGAAGTCCTCCTCAACATTTAGTGTAGAGAATTGAGCAACAACTTTCAAGCTTAGAAAGTGGTGATCCATGGATGTACTGTGGGCTTTGGGATTCATAAGATGGAAAGAGCTAGCTCACCCTTCTTCTCATTCTCCTTTGTTCTGCAGATGTATTCAGTGTGTACAAGTGCATATGCATGTGTGCTTGCTTGTGTGTGTGTGTGCTTGTATATCTGTGTTTTGTTTGTATGCATGTCTAGTCCTAAGTAGGTTGAGAGGTTCATTCGCACTTACATAGACTAGTGCTAGATTTAATAGTGTCGGCCTAAATTTTATTCAAGGACCACAGAACAGAACATTGTAGTAGACTGTATTTTCCCACTATCTTAAAAATCACAAGACTTGGTCTTTTTTAAAGTACAGATGCTTAGACAGTTTACAGTTCTGGACACTAGGAAGTCAAGCCCATGGTATCAGCATCTTCATGGACTCTGGTGAGGGACTCCTTCCCACATTACAATACGGCAGAGGGCATTGCACGGAGAGAAAGCACAGTACCATATAAAGCCATTAAGGCCATTGTGGGAGCCCCACACTCCTTTAGTCCTAATCCCTGCCCCCCCCCCCGCTCCCCAGAGGCCATAGTTCCACACACCATCTGCATGGGTTCTCAAGACAAGCTTTCAGGGACATGCTCAAACAGATCTTATTTGGAAGGTTTTGCAGATGTATTAAGTTAAGGTGAGGTTAGTAGGACTGGTGAGGGTAGAAGAAAAGGAACTGAAGTTACATAAAGAACCACCTTGTTGGACAGAGAATACAGCGATGCTCCTGAAAGCCAGGGGACTCAGCACTGCCAGCCACCATCAAGCCAGGAAGACGCAAGGAAGTATACCCAAAGCCTCCGGTGGATCCTGGTCCTGTTGACACCTTGGGATTACACTTTTGAGTCCCCAGAATCATGGAACAATATATCTGTCCAGGTTGGGCTGGGAACATAGCTCAGTGGGTTAGATGCTTGCTACACAAGCATGAGGACTTGAGTCTAATCCCAAGCACCTACATAAAAAGCCAGGTGTGGTGGCACATGCTAATAATTCTAGCGTTAGGGAAGAAGGGGCAGGGATGGATCCTTGGGACTCACTGGTCAGCCAGCTTAGCTGAATCGGTGACACCTATGTGTTATTGCTTCCATAGTAAGAGAGACAGCTCCTGAGGTACAACACCCAAGACTGGCCTCTGGCCTCCACATACATGTGTACATATGTTCAAGTGTGCCCCCTGGACACAGGAGCTTGTGTACCTCTACCTTCTGATACTTGTCTAGGGAAGCCCTAGGAATAGCATATTAGGAGGAGCAGCAAACTTCCAGTTCTGGGCTGTTTGTCCTCAAAACTCTCAGGGCAAATAATCAGGCGTTGGATTCACTTGTGTGCTGTACAGATGCTTGCTTTTGAGCCTGGGTACACCCAGTGCTCCATCTTAGTTGTGTCCCCAAACCTACCAATGAACAAACCAGAGCCTTCTACAAAGATTAGGGTACAGATTGCTCATTTGGGAAATGATCCTGGGAATGCAAAGGAAGACAGAAGATCAGAGGACAGGTCAACAACAGATGCAAGGACCAGGGACATACTGCAGTGGCAGAGTGCTTGTCTAGCGTTTGTAGGGCTCTGAGATACATCACTGAGCTAGTTTGCACCATGGTATCTAGAGTGCCATTGCCCTAGGAACTCCATAAAACCACTGACTGTCCATCCCAAGCTTGGAAGACTAAACACTTATCTCCATTGGTGGAGAGTGGTATTGGTTATCTATACTAGCAGTCTATTGCCAACGAGCAGTTCAGTGGCTTACAATGCAACAGCCTATGAAAACCTGTTTGTCTCATTTCTATTGGTCAGGAACTTGGAAGTGGTTTTACTGGATGACACTGGCTCAGACTCTCAGGGGTTATAGTTATGCAGTCAGCCAGAGCTATTTACAGCTTGACTTGGGGTGAAGAGTATAGTTCTAAGATGGTGCACTCACAAGGCTGTTGGCCTAAGGCTCCAGTTATGGGAAAACCTTGTGGGTCTTCCTATAGGATGGCTCACAATGTGTCTTCCTCCCACATTGAGTGAACTGAGAGGGAACCCACCGGGAGAACAAACACACAAAAGAAAAGCTACACTCTTGTGATCTAACCTCAGAAATACCACACTGTCCCTTTCACTTCATGCCCTTGGCTACTAAACAGAACTGGGGCATATCTCTAGACACTATCCAAGGAGGCAGGGATTACCAATTACCATGTTGGAGATGGCTTCTGCAAGTGTGAACCTTGGAAAACTCAACCCTATTTCCTTGGAGCTATAACTACTCTTAGGGTGAATGAGCCCACATAGTTGTTGAATGAGGTAATGAAGGTTGTTGCTATGCCCAGGAACCATCTGCTATGGCTACATGGGGTTGGCAGTAGTCAGTAGAATGTGGCAGGAAACATGAATACTACAATGGAATGTTCCAAAAAGTGATATCCTTCCCTTCCTGGCTGTCCTTTGTCATTCTCACTTGCTAATCATTCATATCCTTCCAAGTCAAATTCTGGTCCCAATCCTAGCCCTGAAACCTGCCCCTATTTCCTGCCTCCAAGTCTCCATGTGGGCATGCTTGGGTGTTTGTATGGAGGCTACTAATCGTAGGGCCCAGAACATTTTTTACACTGCTTGCTGCAAGACTGATTCCAAAACAGGCCCGAGAACTAAGGGAAGCAGCAAGGTTGGCTACAATAGTCCCACTCCCTTTGCCAGTGTGGCTGTGGGGCTCATTAGGGACCAAGAACCTCTCAATCCAACATGAAGAGAGGTCTGCTGGGGGCTTCTGAGAAAAGTGTCTCAACGTACCACAGAGACACAAGAAAGCACTCCTCATCCATCTGACTGGAGGCAGAGCTGTCAGGAAGTGTACACTGCTCTCTCCAGGCCACTGGTGGGCCTGGCCAGGGTTACAGCTGTTCCTGGGGCCATTGTGAATACAAATTAGGCTCTAGAATCTCAATATTTCTCTAGTTTGTTCAATTTGTAATGGAACGCATCTCCTCTTCTGTCTGCCTTTCTGTCTCTCCCCATGCCCACCTCAGGTCCAAGGCTATTAATGGACAGGTATCTCGCATCCAGAAAGCACACAAAGCTTACATATGTGTACACTCATGCAGTCATGATCAAAGTCAAGGTTCAGAGCATCACTGGGTCCCCCAGTGGCCCAGTATGCCTTGAGCCCTTTCCCAGTCACTACACCCCCAAGGTAACGTTCTGTCTGACTTCTGCTGTAATTCTTCGGAAAAGTGCAGCATGTATTTTTTTGTGCTGGCTTTTTTTTTTTTTTTTTTTTTTTTTTTTTTGGTTTTTCGAGACAGGGTTTCTCTGTGTAGCCCTGGCTGATCCTGGAACTCACTCTGTAGACCAGGCTGGCCTCGAACTCAGAAATCCACCTGCCTCTGCCAGCCTGTAGTTTGGGAAAAGAAACCACACTGTAGCCCTACTACATAGTATTGTCTAGTATGCATAAACCATAATTTCTTTAAGCAGTCCTCTCTCTAGAGATACGTGTCTTGTGTTTAATTCTGCTATGTACATTTTAGTGCCATTCCTTTGGTGAGTACAAACATGCAGTTTTATGCCGTGTTCGACCTGGGAAGGAATCGTTGGCCACAGAGTATATGTAAGCATACACTTGGGAGTTACAACCCGATGCTTCCAAAGGAGGGGTACAGACTCATGCTCTCATCAGAAGTATGTCAGTCAAAAATTCACCTATTGCTAAAAGACTTACAGAACCCCAGAGATGATACTTACCACACTGCTCTCTGGTCCTTTTCAGACCCCCAGACATTCAAGTCCTTCCAGGTCAAACAAGGTGAAGCCTCATCCTGCCTTCTTGTCAGATTCTTTTTATAATCTGTGTAATATCACAAGTTTTGTTTCTTTGTTTGTTTTTGCTTTTTGTAATTTATGTTGGCAATTTCGAAATGACTCCTAAATGCAGAGAGGAAGTGTGTTGCTAAGCAAGAAGATGTGGTGAGATAATAGGTAATAGATAAACATCCCATGGGCATGAATTATTGTGCTGGCCCAGGCCACAAGTTTAGCATTAATGAATCCATAGTACATGCTTAATAGCTTGTTAATTAATTAATTAATCTTTGCAGTCCTAAGGTTGATTACAAAGTCTTATGCATGCTGCATAAATGTTTTATCCCCAGATTGACCAGATTGACTCTGTCTCTCTCTCTGTCTCTCTCTCTGTCTCTCTCTCTCTCTCTTATTTTTGAGAGCGTCTCTTGTAGCCTAGATTGTCTATAAGCTCATTATGTAGCCCAGGATCACCCTGAACTCCTGATCCTCTTGTCTCTATCTCCTGAGTTATGCGATTACAGGTGTGTGCCACCATGTCTGGCTTACTCAGTGCTGGAGGTTGGACCAGGGATTTGTCAATGCACAGTAAGTACTCTACAATTACCCAGTCTCTTTTGTACTTTTCACTCTGGAACAGAGATGCCCAGGATGGCTGTGGACTCACTTGAAACCCTAGACAGGCCTCCAATTGGATATTCTTCTTCCCTTTCCTGCTGAGCAGCTGAGACCATAGACCTGTGTCATGAAGTCAGGCCAAAAAGACATCTTTATATAGACACACATATGGTAAGGCTATGTTATAAGTCAGAGAAAATGTAAGCAGAGCACCTTTCTTATTTTTCACATTGCTTTATTTTGAAAATTTCAAAACCTTTTTTCTGAGGCCTAAGGTGGTATGTGAACGGCCAATGTGTATGCACAGGGATTGTCTCCAGCATTGCTTGAGTGGATTCTGAGCAAGATGGAGTTGAGGGTTCCACCTCTCACCTGTTCTCAGACCGTGACCTTGCTGACCTTCCCAAAGTCAGTGCAGAAGAATGTGTGTGCCCACACTGGATGAAGTAAAACTGACTCAGCAGCCAGCATCCAACCTTCTCCCTTGTCCTAGGCATTTCCACGCTATCAAATTCTATAGTGAACATTTTTTTTTCTATTTGATCCTCACTACAACTCTGAGATTGAAGCCACAGAGTATCTGAACCCCTACTTCACAAGTGGGTAAAAGAAGGCTCGGATAGATGTTCTCAAAGCTTCTCAGGCGCTAACCTCATTCTTTTAAACACTGATCATTAGCTTCTCTGGCTGGGGCAGGTGTCTGGGGACCAGAGGCCACGGCAGGAAGGCAGTGGCACAATGAGGGCAAGAGATACTCCAGACCCTTGCATTTCTCTCTAGATTCTCTGGTCACTCTAGGGTATGCAGAACCCAGAGAATATACTTCTTTTCTAAGTCACCGCCTATATAAACATTTTTCAATGGAGATGAATGATTAAATTTTGGCCGTGTCAGTTAGTTTATTCTGTCCTATTCAGCCACCATGAGTGGTGAATCAGCACTGAACCAGACCTGCCTGTCTCTGTTCCTATTTTCCCTGACTTATAACATAAAGCCTTACCTTATGTGTGTTTTTACATAAAGATGTCTTATTGGCCTGACTTCGTGGCACAGGTCTATGGTCTCAGCTGCTCAGCAGAGAAGAGAAGAAGTGTAAAGAGTGAAAAGTACAAAAGAGACTGGGTAATTGTAGAGTACTTACTGTGCACTGACAAATCCCTGGTCCAACCTCCAGCACTGAGTAAGCCAGACATGGTGGCACACACCTGTAGTGGTGGTTCATGCCTTTGATCCCAGCACTCAGGAGGCAGAGGCAGGTGAATCTCTCTGAGTTCAAGGCCAACCTGGTCTACAGAGTGAGTTCTAGAATCCAGGGCTACACAGAGATAACTGTCAAGACAGAGAGAGAGAGAGAGATATTAATTATCAAGGTCAGGTGATATTGTCAAGAAACTGGTTAAAAAATAATGAAAGAAACATTTCTCCGTAAAAATCACTGAATACATAAAAACATGAGTGGAAGGGCATGCATAGAAAGTGACACCCACTCTAAAACCTTTTATATATTTCATAAAAGTGGTGATTTCCTGGCTTTATAACACTTAATGTTCATGAAATTAAAAATTAAAAAAATATGAATACTAAGGAAAACTTACAAACTAATGGAATCACTAAAGAAACAAGCTCAGTTATTCTGTTGCTCAGCTACTCTGCTGGCTCTCAGCTACTCTCCTGGTGCTCAGCCACTCTCCTGGTGCTCAGCTACTCTCCTGGCGCTCAGTTTGCCTTGATCTGGGTGTTTGTGCCTTTACCTCTCTGTCCTGCCCTATATTTATCCCTCAAAGATTATCCTAGAACTCAAATCCACCATTAATAACCTGCAATTGACCAATTAGGTTCAGCCTCGAAGTTGGAATTACACAGTTGAAATTTTAAACGTTTGGGTGCAGCTTAGGAGACAAATGAGACCAGAAAGCCCCGTTTTACTTAATGAGGCAAATTCACTATCATTAGTGGTAATTAAGATTAAAGTGTTAATGACTCTGTTTACCTTGGTGAGAAAACAGGAGGGGTGCATTTCTGCAGACAAGGCAGGGACTGGACACAGGGCTCTGCCTGGGATGGAAAGTCCCCAGAGTTTTAGAAAGTGCCATTTTTTTCTCTCCTTCTAGAATGCTGAAAGATGGAAGGATCCTTAGTGAATAATGGTTTATGCTGAAAAAACTGAGGCTAAGAGTACAGATGGGGCTTATCTGCCCATCATAGTCCCAAAGCAAGAGGCAACACCCTACTTGGAAACTGGTTCCAGTGACACGCTGAGCATTTGCTTATGGAAAAGTGTGAAGCAGAAAGTGAGGCGTTGTTTACAGAGTACAAGACATATTGCTTACCTGCATATAAGATTTGAAACGAGCTACGTTACTGAACAACTATTACCTATACTAGTAACTGTATCTAACAACTATCGCCTATAGTTACCTCAACAACTAGAGCTAATAGCATAATTCCTGTCACCCCATTTTACAGATGAGAACAACAGAGGCAGGGGAAGCCAAAGAGTTTGTACAAAGTAACACAGTCCTTAAGTCTTAACCCCAGATGGATTCACTTTATCCTCAAGGCCTCAAAGGTCCCCGGCTCTCCCGCTTTACAGCTTCCCAGTACGGTTATCCTAAATCTTCTGGAGGGAGCCTGGAAAGGAAGACAGAGATCAAAGAGTGTTTGGGGCCTGACGGGGCCTGCCTACCTTTCCTGGGGCTGCCAGTGCTTGTGAGGACCAGCCCCACCCAAGTTCCTCTGCCGGCTTCAGGGTGGGAAAGGACAGAGCTGTGGTATTTTTGAGCTTAGGGGTGGAAGGCAGCAGGGAGCTAATTAAGGGGTAGAGAGCAGTCAGGAATTGAAACAATTACCCAGCTAATTGAAGCCCAGTGGCCCACTTTCCCTGAACATCTGGGTACCAGGCCCAGACGCTTGACAGCCGCAACCATCCAGTCAATGACAGCTGAAGCATCCCATTCAAAGGGGGCACGGGGAATTCACGATACCGGTGCGGAGCTCATCTTTGGCCATCTTTCCTGAGGTAAGAGAGGCTGTGTGACAGGTTGCTGCTTTCACAATCAGCAACAGGCTCTCAATATCCTAGGGTCACAGAGACTGCTATTTATCAGTGACATCGGATTCCATAACTTCTTGTCACTTGAATGTCTTTCTGAGTTGGCACATCGATGTCATTTTATAGTCACTTGCTCAGACTCATGGCCGAACCTGAGTTAGCTAGTATTACCTGGGCCTTTCCATTTCTGGTCCAGCTATTATACTCTCCCCTCACCCCCCACATACCTTCTGCTCTCAACACTTCTTACTTATCCTATGAGTTTGGTCAAACATCTTCCATCTCCAGCCCCCTCCCATAGAGACAGACCTATCTGCCATCCCTGGAACGGATGCTGAGGTCATCATTCCAGAAGCCCAACCTTTGTATTTGTTGTGTATACAAAGCAGCCCGAGTTAGCACATGTGTTCCAGCAACCTCCACCCCCAAGCCCTCTCTGAGGACCCACGGGGAATTCTGCTAAGATAATTATCTCCAACTGGGGTTTTGTTCAGTCCGCTGGTAAGACAAGCCCCCCGTTTAGAATAATAAGGCTATGCTATTGAAGGCTAGCTGGGAGATATTTTTCAAACAAGCATTTCACGTATGTGTTTCACATATGCCGCTCATTAAGGTTTATAAGGCCTTTTGGTCTTCACAATAAAGCTTGTTTTTTTTTTAAAGGTTAAAGTCAGCAGGCCCTTGGTTACTGCCAGCACCCTGCTTCCCTCTTTAGATGGGACAGAAATGCTGGGCAGTGTTGAAAGGGAATCAAAGGAGCTGATGTCTGCAAGCCTGAGGGAAGGAATGGTGTCCCTAAGGAGCTGCCATTCCCACCAAGAGATGCAGGGGAGCCCTCCCGGCCCTTGCAGGTACACGGAGCTCTGCTGTATAGAAAACAAGTGCATCTGTAATTTCATGATTTTTCAGCATCGTAGATGAGGTTTTTTGGACACCTAGTCCTCCAAATTCAGGTTAAGGTGGGTGGAGGTTGGATCTTTGTGTAGGGTTGTGTTCAAAGGTCCTCGGGTAGGTGTACTTTTAGCCAAGATGAAAGCTGTTGATTTTCTCATAGGCCCCTGAGCAGTGCTGCAAGCAAGCAAGCAAGCAAGCAAGCAAGCAAGCAAGCAAGCAAGCAAGCAAGCAAGCAATTCTCCCCGTTCTAGGAAGGAGGAAGTAGGCTGCTTGAACCGAATTCTCCAGCCTATAGTGCTTGGTTGGAGCTGCAACCTGCATCTCCCAAGCTCCTTCCTTGAAGTCTGCTGAATGGTACTGGCTGACAAATTCTGAACCCAGGAATTACCATCCAGACTGATCCAGTCCTGACAAACTGTTGTGATTAGTTTTGTGACCCACCACTTTGCAGATAAGAGGCAGCCCCGGCCTGGAAAGGATGCAAGACGCTACACAAAATACAGAGGCTCTGTTTCCCAAGGTTTTCCAGGAGATCAGGAACTGAGGCCTCAGGAATTTGTCCGTTATACTCTCACAATACAGCATCTTTTCCCCATGTCTAAAGAGACTTTAAGCATCTTCCCGAGAGTGACGACACCATGCATGTTGACTGACTAGAAACCGGTTAGATGCTATATGACATTGTGCCTACCTTTCCAGACCTTGGCCATTTGAGACAGAGAATGCTTTCCTCAACTTAGAAGGAAGCCAAGGCAGCTGGATGTCTTTCTCACCACGGCAGAGCCGGGCGGCAAGCTCAGGTTAGCCTCTAAGCGTTTTGGCTTTATGCCATCCTACCTTGCCATCTCATTTCTGTCAAAGTGTTGGTGGGAGGAATGCAGGGTTATCAGAGGTGAGCGGAGGATAAAGAGAAATGAGCATGACCAGAACACATTATATATTGCATGACATTGCCAAAGAATAAATTAATAATAAAAACTGGCAGGGGTGCCCTGCCCAGACATAGAATTTCACATAAGTTTGAAAATAAAAAAGGTAAGTTTTTAAAAAGAAAACCTTTTGCTATAGCATTGGCAGGGTTTTGCAGTTTTTGAAGTCACTATTAATCTGATACTAGGATACGTTAATCGATTAAGGCTAAACTCAGTATTTATGAGCCCACATAGCCTGCATTTTTTATCTTTAATTAAAAACACCATTTCTTTCAAATGGTCTTCCACCAAACCATTCTGTGCCTCTGTTTCCTTCTCCCCATGGCCACGGGAGCAGTAAAGTGGAACACCATCATTTCGGGGGGTGTTTAGCTTGTGGGGAGTCAGGAAACTAAGAATGATCTTCCCGGCATCCCAGCTGAGTGATTTAGGGCAAGTCACATGACCTGGTGGCCCTTCAGCTTCTTTCCTAAATGAGACAGGATGGTCTCTGTCTCATCTCCCTGTCAAGGATGCTAGGAAGTGAAAATGAGACAATCAAAATAAAACATTAAAATCTACAGAGGGTTATGCAAATAAGAGGGTTTGTTGCTAAGCAAAGCATTGCTATTAAAAACTAACAACTGTTTACTAACAGTGGTGTGAAGCATGCAGTGCTATTCCTGTTTGGGAAAATGTCATCAACAATTGGAAGACAGTGCTGTCCTTTGAGTTCCTGGGAACCCTCAGCAGTGGACTGTGTAATCAATGGGACTGATCCCTCCATCTCTAACTAAAGTCTCTTTTATGACCTGCCCTACACTGGGGAAGGTATGGTGAGCCGACCCAGTGCCCACTCAGGCTGGGGTGGGTGGCTAACATGTTTGCCCATATTCCACAAAGTAAGAAGAAGTATGGTCTTGAGGACAGAAAATGAAAGAATTGCATAGGGGTAGAGGGTTGGGTTGTAGAAAAGGCAGAGAAGGAAGGTCGATGCCCTCTCTGAGATGGCTGTGCCTTTCATCCTTCATGATTCCTCCTGGGCTTGGATGCCCTCAATCTTCAGCTCCATCCAGAGTCTCCTATACTATTTTCCCCAGGGGGTTCTCAGCAGGGTGGGGGTGGGGGTGAGGTGGGGTGGGGTGGGGTGGGGCTGACAGCTGCATGTAGAATGGAGTTAGAGAGTACTTTGCTCTGAAGAATGTGAATTCAACAAGGGCCTTGATGTGACCATAGAGTTTGATTTGTTTATTTACCTTCAGCTGTTAGGAGTTTGTCCCCCAGGAATGAGAGAGAGAGAGAGAGAGAGAGAGAGCGAGAGAGAGAGAGAGAGAGAGAGAGTTCCTAGGGGAGTCACATAGGCCAGCATCAAGTGTGTGTCCCACCTATTCACTCATTTATCATCCTCTTAGCTACTCATTCTTTACTGGCCACTTGCCACTGACACATGGATATTTGACAAGCCCATATCCATCCGTTTTCAATGTTCATTTTATGAAGAAATTCTGCCTGGAGTTCTCACTCACTCACTCACTCACTCACTCACTCACTCACTCACTCACTGAACAGAGATTTATTGACAGTCTGATGTTGGCCAGGTTGATTCTCTGTCAAAAATCCTTCCAACTGACTTCTCTGAAAGTTTTCCTAATTCCATTCCCCATAAAAAGGAAGCTCTTTCCTCTTTAGTTCACCTAAAATAAAAAAAAAATCAGAGAAATGTAATATATTCATCAAAAATACCATGTCTTATTCTGTGTCTATATCACATTCCATAGTGTCTGATATTTAGAAAAATAAGATAAAAATCCCGATTTATTGAACCTCTCGGGACTAGTTGGATGAAGAGAGCACTTCTCAATATGTAAAGAAGAAAACTAAGGCCTGGTGATTTTGGACAAGCTGTTCCAAGTCCTGAGGTCGGTAAGTGATAGAACTAAGCTTCTGAGATCTGGGGTCTCAGTTCTAT
Source organism: Mus caroli (assembly GCF_978045245.1). NCBI lineage: Eukaryota > Metazoa > Chordata > Mammalia > Rodentia > Muridae > Mus > Mus caroli. Next base: position 10,311,448 of record NW_028227269.1, read on the forward strand.
ATTGTAATATGCTCTGGGAACACCAAGTGCTAACTCCTCTTTGGTGGCAAGCTTCTCTCCTCCAAAACTCTCCAGTCAATGTCTCAGTCTTTTATGTAAACCATCAGCTGGCAGTCACAAAAGTTGTAGCGAGCTTGGTCTGCGTTCTACCTAGACCTTAGTGAATCTGTCAGTAGATCCAATCTAATGGCCCAACCCTTGTGCTAGTTGCTCTGTTCAGAATCTTAGGTAGGCTGCCCTGAGATGTCTGGGATGAAGCTGCACTCAGAGATTCTCCCATCTGCAGTTCTGTTCCCTCTTTTTGGAGTCTTGTATATATTAGGTGAGCCCCTGTCATTAGCAAAGTGGGTAGAACTCCCACTGCTGTGATCTCAGGTTTTAACATATGGATGACATGCTCTTAGCTTCTGGTGAAGCCCAGAGGGTCCCATTCATGAAACCATGAGTGGACATGAGTGGCCAGACTCCATGTAAGTTATTCTATGATAGCAGTTCTCAACCTGCGGGTCATGACCTTTTGAGGGCTTGAATAACCCTTTCATAGGAGACAGGTAAGATCATAGGAAAATACAGATGTTTACACTACAATTTATAACAGTAGCAAATTACACTTATGAAGTAGCAATGAAAATACTTTTAAGAATAGAAGGGTCGCCACAATGTGAGGGAATATATTAAAGGGTCACAACATTAGGAAAGGTGAGGACCACTGCCCTAGAGGATCATAAGAAGCCACTCAACCTCCAGATGACCAGCACCTTGAAGGTAGTCACTTGTCACACATATGATGTCTTAACCACTCATATACTGTAGTTATTCAATAAACAGTGGCTATCTGAATGGATGGCCCATGGCTCCTTTTGGGTGTGGAGACAGTAGGCAAAATCACCATCAGTTCCTCAACTCTTTCTCAGGTTCAACATCTGAAGAAAAAACAAGAAGCCTGGCCTGGAATGATCCTTCTGAAGCCCACGGAAGCTTCAACAGGAAAACCATGCTGAAGAAGGACTTCACAAGGACTAAGCCCTGAGAAAAGCGGAGCTAACCAAGTGTCACTGCCAAGGGAAGACGGGGGAAGCATGAGGGGCTTCAGGGATGGGCAGGGTTCCATCTCAAAGCAATATCAAAGGAAACGTGGCATGTCCAACCTAAAAGGTAGGACCTATTGCAAAGGACTGGCGCAGCCATTTGCTTGTTTCAGTGGGCGGAACACTAGCAATCAAGTGAAAGACGCTCGCACTGCACACAAGGCTTCTGGTGAAAGCAGCTTTTTCCCTTCTCCTGTGGCTTGGCTGTTGAGTCAAAATGCTAAGGGGGTAACTCACATCTATTAAGTCTTTACTGCTCATAGGGCACTTTACATACCTTATCCCATTTAATTAGTCATTTGAGGGAGATTCAAAACTGCTGGCCTGTAGTTATTTGGTTCTGGAATCCAGGGATCTGGGAGGGCTGAGGTCAAAGGTTTCCCATTATCCAAGTGTCCAGAATGACAGAAAGATCCAACGCCCGCCGCCTGACCTCCACCTCCGCCTCTGCCTCTCCACACTCGCCTCCCCAGCCTCTGCCTTATTCAAATAAACAGTCTTGGGTCCCAAACGGAGTTCCCTTGAAGCCGGAGCAGAAATCCTAATTGTGGTTTAATGAGGCCCGGCTTTGCTCTCCACTGAGCTGTTTACTGAAGCAATTTCAGTTTGCTCCTTCTGGCCAGAGATCGCAGCCACTCTCCTAACCCTGTTTAGGATAAATGTCACCGTGAACACTAAGGGAAGTTGTGACGGTTCCCCTCTCAGTGTCAGGCCCAGAGCAAGTGCCTGGCTCCCACCCTGCAAGAGGAGCCAGAATCTGAAAAGAACAGACAAATCTTGATTCCAAGGTCTGCCTGTTTAACAAGGTAGCAGTTACAAAAGAGACAATTCCGACTAGGGCTTCTAAGGACTTCGAAGCCCTTGAATCCAGCTCTGTCAGATCAAAAGGAAGGCTTCTTAAAAAAAAGAGTGTGGCATAGCAACTTCTACAGGGACAAGTGTGTGAGACCCAGAATCATGGTGCCCAGTAGGGTGTACCTTCTCCAGCCTTAGAGAGGGAGAGGGAAAGGGAGAGGGAGAGGGAGAGGGAGAGGGAGAGGGAGAGGGAGAGGGAGAGGGAGAGGGAGAGGGAGAGGGAGAGGGAGAGGGAGAGGGAGAGGGAGAGGGAGAGGGAGAGGGAGAGGGAGAGGGAGAGGGAGAGGGAGAGGGAGAGGGAGAGGGAGAACTAGTGACTAGACTCTATGCATGTTGTTCTAAGAGGGCCACAGTTTGTCCTTGAATATTTTGATTGATCCGTTATTAGTTCTAATATCCAATGGAGAAAACTTAGGTTCAGAGAGGCAATGATTTGCCCTCAGTCATATAATGATGGAGCCCCACTCTCCTTAATCATTTATTTACTCACCGATTATCAAGACCTAACTAGGAGCCAGGTGTGGTTCTTAATGCTGGGGATAGATCCAAGAATAATGAAAGATCTGGTCTGATGGAGATGGGATTCCAGGCTGGGAACCAGACCATGACACCTTGATGTAAATATAACACTGATGAGACATGTCTGACTTTCGTTCTACTACATACTACTGTAGCTTCCATCTGAAGCATCTGGCCTCTGACGATGCCCCTCACCATGCTTATTTCCAGGAGTTGGACATGCAGGCTTCATAGCGTGCTGCCTCTCCACACGCCCTCCATAAACCCTAAATGCTCCTTTGGGGGTTCACGCCATCCCCACAAAGGCAGTCGTGGCATCAAAGAAGAACTGTTTTCTGCCCAATGCCTGTGGAGCAGCTGTCCTCAGCAGGCATGGAATCCGCCCCAAAACAAGTCGGCCCCTGGGGTTCTCCCGTCCTTCCTGGAGGTACCCTCTGAAGTTCCTAGCGAGGAAGTTCTGGTTCAGATAAAGGTTACCCAAATAGCTGCAGCCGCCCCAAATGTGGTGGGAGATTTACAGGAAGCAGGGAGGGGCTGCCCGGCAGGAGCTGTAAATCTCTGCTGCTCCAGGCTGGGGAGAGAATGTACGGCAACCACTAAATCAATTTCATTGGCGTGCTGCGGAGTCTCTGCACTTGGAGGCTGGGCCTGGAGTGGAAAGGAAACAGTTGTCAAACACCAGGAATGATGAGGACAAACACCAGAATCAGAGGTTTTGATTTCCTGTGGACCAGAGGGTTGGCGTAGCTCTACGTCTTTAGGGTTTTGTCACGAAATGCCTCTCCTCTGTCCAGCTGTCAGTAGTCCAAGCTTGAGGGAGTTGGGTGCCAGGCAATACTGACGCTCTCTAGCATCTTTTGGGCCTTCTCACACACACTCTTTGAGCTTCCTTCTTGGGGTTCTTACACATCTAGTTTCTTCCCATTGGTGACATCTGAGCCCCAATGCGCCTTTGGAGAAAAACCTTCTCCAGACACTGTCCACAGTGAACCCAGGTCTCCTGCTGCTTGTGCAGGAGGGTTCTAGTTCGACTTCCTTGCAGACAACTTTGGTATAGTCTATATACTTGGTTCAGTGAGTACCTAGATGTCTTACATCCTCTTTGTCCACTCCCCTAGACTTATCCACCAGTGTGTTCAGTGCTGAATAGGTGCTCAGGGCATAATGACCAAATGGATGATTGACCAATGACTGTGTTCCCTCCCTGTACCCATGGTCATCTCCATCTTCTACCATGGGATAGCAAAGATGAGGTGTTGGAGTGGCAAGGGAAATCCACTGACATTTACCCTTCCTACCCTTGGCTGTTTGTGGGGGATGCTTGCCTCTAGGAGACATACATACATGCTGATTTCTCTCCACAGAAAGACGTCATGGAAGCTGAAATATTTACTTTTTTTCTATGAGGAACCCAATACCCCAAGACTTGGTGTTGACTTCTGACTTTGGCTCTATCTTTCCTCAAAGGGATATTCTAGCCCCTAAGATGCCATGCAGGGATGGTCCACTCCATCTATGACCCTGTAGCTACTACTGAGAGTTCCTACCCCCCACTCCCAAGCCAGAGTGACTGTCCTGGGACAGAAGGTCTAGGCTATTTTAGTCAAACTTTAAAGGTCTCTTGCCACTTTCTGGACATCCAAATCAGGACTCAGAGAAGGAAGTGATGTCTTAAGGTCACACAGATAAAATGGTGTCCCAGGCTTGGGTCCTTCTGACTCTTAAGTTTAGTGTTCTTTGAAGCACATGGGTCTTTAGCCTACTAGAAACACATTGCAGAGGCAGGCACTTAGTGCTTCTCATGATGGAGAAAAGTGCATGGCACTGAGTACAAGAACACTTGGAGTCCAGTTGCCTGGCCTTGACTAAACTGAAGGGCACCTGCCACATGGCCTTGGGATATCTGTGGAAGAGGAATTGAAAGGCGGATGGTCGCTGTTAAGTATTCAAGAGATCTCTGAGGCTTTCTTCCCCTTTTCTATACTTGTGCTCCCTGAACAATTACACATAGAACCACACATGCAACCACACACACACACACACACACACACACACACACACACACACGGAGCAGTATACATATAGACACACACATACACACAGCCACATATACATACAACCAAACACAAACACATGCCTACAAGTACACAAACACATGCACACACATACAACTACAAAACACAATTACAAAACCAAACACACACACACACACATACACACACACACATACACACACACACACACACACAGAGCAATGTTCCATCAGTTTCAAATTTCCACATGTTCATCATGGTCCCTGAACCAGTAGGTAGTTCTTTCTTGCTATTTAACTAAATATGCATTAGAGAGACAGTGTATGGGGCGGGGGACAGAGAGAGAGAGAGAGAGTTTGTGTGAGTTTGTGTGTGTGTGTGTGATTATGTATGTGCATGTGTGTAAGTGTATGTAAGAGTGTGTGAGAGTGTGTGCATGTGAGAGAGTGAGTGTAAGTTTGTGAGTATGCATCCATGTGTGAGTGTGTATGAGTATGTGAAAGTCTGTGAGAGTGTGCATGTGTGAGTGTTTGTGCATGTGTGTGTGTGTGTATTCATAGGTGTGAAAGAGAGTGTGTATGAAAGTCTGTGAGTGTGTCTGTGCATGTGTAAGTGTGTGTGCATATGTGTGTCAGTCTACGAGTGTGTATCCGTGTGTGTATGAGTGTGTGCATGTGTGTGTGTGCATATGTGTGATTGTGTGTGTGTGTTTGTGTGAGTGCAGGCCTGCAAGGGCCAGAAGTGGCTATTGGAACCCCAAACCTGGGTGCTCAGGACTAAACTCAGGTCCTCTGTATGAGCAGTTAAGCGCAGTTAAGTGCTAGGCTACCTCTTCAGCCCCAGTCCAACTCAGTATTCAAAACAAAAGAAAACCAAACGACAACCAAACAAACAAATAACCCCCACTCCTCCCTCAAAAGACCTTGAGATTGTCAAACAACGAAAAAGGAAGGAAAGAAAAGAATTAAGTCAGGTTACTATGGAGACAGCTGCATAACATTGTATACTGTGGCACCAGTCACAATAGCCACACTGTAGAATCCACCTAGGTGCCCATCAGATGATGAATGGGTAAAGAAAATGCAGAATAACCATTATGGAATTTTACTTATAAAGAAGAACTGAGTTACTCATTACAAGGAAAATGGGTAGCCTCAGAGAGTGTCGTGTTGGGGGTGATAACGGGATTCAGAAAGACAAATCGCAACAACTTTCCAGTTGTATCTTCCTGGAAGTGTTCTTGGGTGTGCGCCCCTCCTCCTGGAAATCATCTTCAAAGAGGAGAACATCACTCAGCATGTTTAACTTCTCCTTCTGGTTACAATTTTAAGTAGCCAGTGTCTGTCAACATTTATTCATTCAACCAACACAGAGCCCCAGCTGTGTGGCAGATACGATCATCAGCTTCAAGGATATGCAGACTAATCATGTAGGGCCCTCTCTCTCTCCGTGAGTTCCCAGTCTAGCGAAAGAGACAGACACATACCCACAAGGTAGAATCCGAGGTTTAAAGAGGAAGTCACCTAGGTTAGCACTGGCGGCTGCCTTGCTTTCTTTCCCACAGTGGAGGTGGGAAGAGCATGTATGGAGAGGCCCAGCAGGCATGTGCTGGGAGTGGGGACAGTTTCTGTCAGAGGTTCAGGCAGTGCTTCCCCAGCAGGAGCAGAAATGGGCAGTATTCAAGGCACACCAGTGGAACCAGCACATGAGCTGGTTTAAACTAAAGCACATGTGCTCAGGCGATCCCCTCCAGGCTAAGCAATGGGGGTCTTTTCTAGGTCGGCAATACATAATATTCAAAGAAAACCCGGAGGAAAATCTCCTCCCATCTGGTTTCTGACCCCCCACCCTTCTTACAGCCAGGTACTTTAAGAGTAAGGAAGCCATGTTTGGGAAGTACTTGCATCTCCGTTTTCCATCCTTCACTGGGGTCAGATTGTGGCTGAGAGCCACATGCCTTAAAGACATATGCTCAGGTTAGACCTATAGTGTCTCACTGGAGAAGCCAAGTAGCGGGAAAGACAAGTGTGTGTCTCCACTGGGTGACAGGCTCAGCTCAGTGGGAGCAGGTGGTTGGAAGGGAAGGGAACAGCTGCATTGCTGACACCTCTAGTGACAGAAACTGCTGACCATATGAACCAGATATCCAGAGACAGAAGCAAAATGAGGCTTGGTGGTCATCTGGTTCTGCCTGCCTTAGACTGGATTTCTATGTACAGCCTATTCAGAGGCAGCTTCACCCTCGTAGCTATTGGTGTCTCTCCAGCCATGCAGGGACTCTGAGAAGCTCTCCTCCATCCAATTCTCTGAAACCTGGCTCATGAAATCTCCTGACCCCAGGCCCTCCTACTTCTTAGTCTCAGAGTGTTCATCCCTCACTTTAGAAGGAACAGAAGGGGTAAATGACTTGCCCAGGTATCTCAGAAAACTCATGGCATATCTCTTCCTCATGGGGGTCCAGTTCTTCCCCCTTCACTATGTCAAATCTGTTTACAAAGGAGAAAAACCAAGGGAGTGTGTTTCTTCCAACTTGGTTTTGAGTTGCGGAGGTTTTCCTGGAGAGACATAAGGCACGTGGGAGGCTGGAGGAGGGTCTGCTTCTCCGGGGGAGAACGGAGGTGTCAGGGAGATGTGACATGAGGAAATACATTTGCACAGAATGAAGATGGAGCTGGAGGAGGAGCAATTCCAAACCTTCCAGCAATTAGAGGGGGGGAAAGGCACCTCAGGAAATAAAAAATGACCCTTTTAGGAACATTCTTTCAGAGAGTGCACAAGAAGCCCACACAACGATTACATAAAGCAAATAGTCTGGGTACCTGATGCTCAGCACAATTGATGGCATATCAACACAACCACTTGGGCATCTAGGAACAGATCCTGAAAACGAATTTTAACACTTGCCGCATACTGAACAACGAAAAAGCAGTGGGACAAGACTTCCTCTCCAGAAGGAATTTATTTCATCGCCCCACAAAAGGGTCAGTATAGATAACAGCTCCCACAGAAGAGGAAAGGGCTTGTTCTGTTCATGTCTGCCCTTGTCCACTGTCCAGGACAAGTTAGGGCACATTTGATATCCAGCTGCCAAGTGTTCCCACCCTAGATGCTTGGACCACTCTTACCAGAGGATGTCCCGACTACTACCCAGAACAGAACCTGTGCAGGGAAGGTGGGGTAGGCTGTAGAAGAGATGCTTACTGGTGAAAGTGGCAAGTAGCCCTCAGACTCTAGAGACAGGCAGCCTGAGTCCCAAGCTGTAGTGTCCTCACTGTGTCCCTCTGAGCTGTGGTGTCCTCCTTCACGTAAGCTGGAATCAAGCTTAGTAACCAGTCATGGCCATGGAAGACATAGCACACGGTTAGGGCTTACATAGAAGTAGCATATAATTTTTCTGTGCAGACCCCTTCCTGAAAGAGCTCCAGGCACCAGGAAAGAGACAATTAGAATGCAGTGTGCTAAGTGCTCTGTGGGAGAATCTTGAAATAGAAGCAGAGCTGCAGAGAGAAGAGAGTGATTAGTTATCTCTGGAAGGGAGGGAGGGAGTGCTGCTTCATCTTACCGAGGTGTCAGTGCTCAGGTGAGAGTAGAAAGGATGGATGTGAGGGAGGAGGAAGGTGCTCTAAGCAGGGCTGGTTTGTAGAGCAGCTCAGGGAGGAAAGCTGTTGTGAAACCAGCAGACCTGGTGCACAAGGGTGAGCTGGACCCATCTCGTAAACAGAAAGAAGAGCTGAGGCCTGCCTTCCCACTGTCCAGAGCGACCACCACATCTGTGTACTGCCTTTCAATAAGTTCTGCTGGAGCTCCAGAGCTGCAAAGCCAATGAGGGCACTCCTGCGGGAGGACGCATCCTGCCTACCATGGCCATCCAGTCTGAAGGGTCACTCTGGTCTTGCAGCTCCTGGAAACTGGCTCCAGTTGCCCAGGTGCACCAAGTGGCAAAGAAAATAGAAACTTTGTAGGTTGCAAGCACCGGGGATGGTGAGTGCTGGTGACAGGAAAGCATTTGAAGCTAGTGAAGCAGGGGCTATGGGGACCTGGAAACCCAGACATGGGGTTCTGAAAGGCGTGCCTCAAGGGAAATGGGGAAGCATCTTAGTGAGGATCTAGAAGAGGAGGCTTGTAAGAGGGTGTGAAAGAGAAGGAGGACAAGGGGATGAAAAGGAAGGAGGAAGGGATCCTTCAAGTCTCAGGCAGTGTTCTTTCAGTTGTATATTTCTGATCCCAGGAGAGCATCACCATAGCTAGCTATATCATGTTCCCTGTGCTCAGATGAGGGCATCTGTGCAGAACACAGCCTGTGTTGCTGGGACAGAGCACCCGACAAAAGCATCTTAGGAAGGGTTTATTTCAGTGCACAGTTCAGGAGTACTGGCCACCACAGTAGGGAATATCATGGTGGCAGAAGCATGAGGTAGCCAGTCACCTGCAACCCGATGGACAGAGAGATGACTGCTGGTGCTTAGCTTGTTTTGTCCTTTCTGGTCAGTGTAGGATCTTAGTCCATGGGATGGTCCACCCCCAGTTAAGGTGCTCCCCACCTCAATTAACCCAATCTTGAAAGCCCCTCATAGACTTGCTGGAGCTTGTCTGTCTGGTGACTGTAGATGCTGTGAGGTTGATGCTCAGGGTTAACCGTCACACCTCCCACACTCTACCCATTTGATGCCAGAACCGTACTGTGGGCTGCTATGAAAGCTTCACCCTGTGGAAGAGGCACCATTTTCCTCAAGTTTCTTGTCATTTACACCCCAGAAAGCTGTTGTTAAAAACAAACAAACAAACAAACAATCAAACAAACAAAAACCCACAGCTAAATCCTCCCCATCCCAGACTGCCGTATTAGTAACAGATAAAGTTGGACTTGGTACTTAGCTGTACTGAGCATTTACACAGTCCCCTCTGTACACATCCCCTAAAGGCAAACTTGAGCAAGTCCATTTCACTCCTAGAGATGCTGAGGCTCCAAACAGATGGTAGAGCTGTCTTTGGGGGGCAGGGGGGAAGCTGTCAGCAGGGGTAGAGATTGGAGCCAGATCAGGACCTCACCCTGCATGTCTCTTTCCATGAGCCTCTGCTTTTGCGGGCAGACTGAGAAACTGTGCTTGTGTTCGGCGTGCCACTCACGCTCTGATTTGTCACGCTGGGTTGAAGTCTTTAGCTTTCTCCTTGGAAAGAGCCTGCTTTCATTTGGCCTTGGCTTCTGCAACTGTGCAGTTTGAGAACAATATGAAAATCAGCATTTCATCAAGATTATACTGCGTGTTAAGCCAGATCTCATCGTTTCTAGACTTCTTCTTCCAGGATCAAGTGGAACAGGGTATACTTCAGTTTTAAACATTTGTTTCGAAAAAAGAATCCGACATATATGTGCAAGAATTTCTCAAAATCAAGGGCCAAGCAGAAACAGTTGGATGAGTTTTCTGCCCTGTGTGGTTTTGGTCACGAAATTCATCCCTGGGCAATATTACGCTAAGTGTGGAGCAGCGAGGTCTGAGAATGGGGACCTGTTCCTCTGCTGATGGAACATCTCGTCCCACTCTCTCCGTCCATTCTTCTTCAAGAAGAAGACCATATGCTTTTCCCATGAGGAATTTGGGCTGGGACCTCAGTGTTTCCCATCGTTTGTGACTATTGAGAAAGATGACTGCCAGTCCTGAAGTATCTGCAATGGGACACAGCTGTTTACCTGAGTGTTTTCTCTGTAAGTCCATCTCAGCTTCCCGACATGGGAAATTAATTCCATGTACATCTCCACAGAGATGAAAACTGTAGCAGGATCGGCGTGAAGGCCAGCTACTTAAAGAGGCTAGCCTGGATCACACCAGCATCCATCCCACACCTACTCACAGCAGAGCTCTGTGCCCAGGGCGCCAGGTGTCTTTCCCATGTGGTAGGAAGCATATCTTTTTCTTTCTTTTATTATTTTTTTATTTTATTAGATATTTTCTTCATTTACATTTCAAATGCTATCCCGAAAGTCCCCCATACCCTCCCCCTGCCCTGCTCCCCTACCCACCCACTCCCACTTCTTGGCCCTGGAGCTCCCCTGTCCTGGGGTATATAAAGTTGAGAAGCATATCTTTTACCTTTGCACAGGATCTGTAGGTAAATATAGGCAGTTCAGGGCCAACCCTTGGGACAACATCCCTGAGAGTAAAGGAAGAAGGAAATAGTAAGTTATAACTGACAGAACCACCAAACTATCCCAAGAACGCAACAAATGAGCTCAAAATTAAAAAAAAAAAGTCCAGAAAAACTCATAGCTGTCTGGAAGCTAGGATCATTTATAGTAAGGATGCAGTTTGCCGTCTAGTGGAAGCAGAGACAATGGTGTTCCCAGTGGGACAGCTGGGAGATTTAAACTGAGTGCATCTGAAACAATTACTCTTCTTAGTGTGTACGTGTGTGCATCGTCGAATGCACACGCACTTGGCACACTGTTGTCACAGCACTTGTGTGGAGGTCAGAGGATTAGTTCTCTTACCTCCTGTGAGTTCTGGGAGTCATCTGCTTCTACCATGGATCCTGGAATTGAGTGTCCTGTATCACAGGCATGGTCAAGGTTTAGACATTGTAACAACACTGTGGACTATGGAGTGCATGCCTGAGAACTACTCACTGGAGTCCCCCCACCCCTGCCCCCTGCCTCCAATGTGTTAAGTTTACAACGTTTTAAAGTAAGTCTTGCTTGAGGCTGTCCTCAGAGCTATCCTGGGCTACTGAACACAGCCCACCAGCTCCAGGTTGTTCATGACTGAAAGGCATGTAGACTAGTTTCAACCACACAGCAGGTAGCCCTTAAATGCTTGTTCAGTTAAGTGAGGGTCATGTGGTGATAAGGGGTGCTTTAGAAAACCACTGAGTAGATGCCCCGTCTCCTCCGCAAACTCTCCCTTCTTTCCCCCTCCATTCTGATGTTAGTGTATAGAACTAAAGTCAAAATGGGGATTTGGGTGAATTGTCTTTGAGACCAAAATAACTGCTCTTGTCCTCTCTGCCTGGAGCTCCAGCTGTGTGTGCTCAACCCCAGACATTTCAGAAAGGGAGTTTTCCCCATTGGTTTAAAAATGTAAACTTAGGGGGTTGTTCATGCACATGCAAGGCCTAGGGTTCAGGCTCCAGTGATGGGGGTCAGGAAGGAAGGGTGAGAGAGAGGGGGAAGGGAAGAAGGAAGGGAGAGAGGAAATGGTGGAGGGGGGAGGGAGGGAAGGAGGAAAGGAGGGAGGGAGCGAGAGAGGGAGGAAGAGGGAGAGAGAGGGAGAGAGAGGGAGGGAGAGAGAGAGAGAGAGAGAGAGAGAGAGAGAGAGAGAGAGAGAGAGAGAGAGAGAGAGAGAGAGAGAGGCTGGTCTGGGCTATCTAAGTGTTGTAGCAGGTGTGACCATCTGGTTATCATGAAGCAGTCATTATGGAGTACTTCAGGAAGCCTTGGTCCACAGAGGAGACAGTGAAAGAGTAGAACAGTACAGCGTTATGGTAATGGTGACAAGGTTGTTAACATTCTGTCATGGAAGGAAGTGGGCATCACCTGGCCCACCCCTGGAGTTTCTGTCACCATGCCTTCCTGCTTCCCTTGTTGTATGCGGTCTTGAGGGGCAATGCTGGAGTGTATGTGAGGTGGAACATTGACTGCTTGACCGCAGCTTGCTGGGACTCCTTAATGAATCATCACTGTGCTGGATGAGATGTTTTGGTGGCACAACTGCCTTTGAGTCACTTGCATCCCTACTAAATTCATTATTTCACAAAGCTGAACTTGGATGATGTTGTGGTTTGAATATGATTGGCCTAGAGAGTGACACTCTTAGGAGGTGTGTCCTTGTTGGAGGAAGTGTGTCACTGTGGATGTGGGCTTTAAGACCCCACTCCTGGTATCAACTTCTGTGTTAGTTTGGGTTTTACTGCTGTGAATAGACACCATGACCAAGGCAAGTCTTAAAAAGAACCAACTTTAACTGAGGCTGGCTTACAGGTTCAGAGGTTTAGTCCATTATCATCAAGGCAGGAGCATGGCAGCATCCAGGCAGGCATGCTATAGGAGGAGCTGAGAATTCTACATCTTTATTTAAAGGCTGCTAGGAGAAGACTGGTTCCCACATGAACAGAGGCCCCTTTACACCTTACCAGGAAGTCATGGGGCATAGTGGGTCTTCTGTCCTCACTCCTGGTACTGATTTCTCTTGGTATATTTTTTCTAAGCTAGACTGGAGGCCTGTCCTCCTGAGACCCTTCTCTCCTAGGATCCTGCTTTCTTATGCCTGGCCAGTAATAAGATCTTAACAATAGCAAATTAAATGCAATTGGCTGTGGTCTATGCTGTTGTTGGCTGGAAGCCTTGCAGTCTTGTGAGAATCAACTTCACACAGTTCCTCATTACCCTGATGTCTAGAATCCTGCCTGGCAGTGTGGCCACATGTCCAGTTCTGGTGGCATTTGGATCACTACTCTACTCCCTTCTTACTATGGTGACCTCTACCAGAAGGATGTGGGACAGCTTTATCTGATGCTATGCTACAGGAAAACATGACATCTGAGGGACAGCCACAAAATGAGAACATCCAGGAAGATCACTTGGCTACTGTCTTAGTTAGGGTTTTACTGATGTGAACAGACACCATGACCAAGGCAAGGCTTATAAAAAACAACATTTAATTGGGGCTGGTTCACAGGTTCAGAGGTTCAGTCCATTATCATCAAGGTGGGAGCATGGCAGTATCCAGGCAGGTGTGGCGCAGGCAGAGCTGAGAGTTCTACATCTTCATCCAAAGGTAGCTAGTGGAAGACTGACTTCTAGGCAACTGGAGTGAGAGTCTTAAGCCCACACCCACAGTGACACACCTATTCCAACCAAGTCACACCTATTCCATCAAGGCCACACCTCCAGATCCAAGAATATACAAACCATCACAGCTACTCCTCAGGTAATTGATTCTGCCATTTGAGGAAGCCCTTAGAGGAAGCAGGGCCCAGGGAAAGAAGAGAGGATTTAGAGTCAACATCCATTTCTGTAACTCGTTAGTTTTTTTGTTTTTTGTTTTTATTTTGCTCCACTTCTCTATACCTCTGGTGTTAGTTTCTATTGTTTATTTGAGGCTGAGTCTCATGTTGCGAGACTTGAACTCCTGATGGAGAAATGGAGGCATTTCTTATGTGTTGGGATAAAATAAATATCATAACCTGGCCTAGGGTGCAGGCTTGTAATCCCAGCTATTCCTGAAAGTAAGGCAGGTAGACTGTGATTTCAAGCCTGCCTGTGCTACAGAGTCACTTCAAGGCTAGCCTGGGCAACCGAGGTGAGACTTTTTCTCAAAATAAAAAGTAAAAAAGAGGTCTAGGCATGTTTCTCACTAGGAGAATACTTGCCTTGTATACATGTGGCCCCAGACTGGATTCCCAGAATAAAGAGAATAAGAGTAGTATACACAGATTAGAAAAACTCTTGTCAGGTATTTATGTCAGTGGAAGCCACTTGCTTCCTGAGTAATTCAAGGATACTTAACCAAGTAATTCAAGGGTACTGGGGAACCTGTGACACCAGAACCCAGGACCTGAGAAGATTTCGACTCTTAGAAGACAGTTCCCTGTAAAATGCATTTGAAGCCTCAGCTACATTCTCAGCTACATTCTCTTAGAGAGTACAGGTTCCCCTGAGTGATCAAAGGATGGACTGGAGCCCTGCAGACAACCCAAGGGTGGGTGCCTTGGTATCTCAAATAGTGCACCCTCATTCCTGGGTACAGAAGTTGACTGATTTTGTGTCTCAATTCTCCTCCAGCTTCTTGGAAAGTAAGGCTCAGCTTGACGCCACAAGTAGATCTCCTTCTTGTCGCTTTGTTCCGAATCTGTCTTCAGCCAAGACCTGGAGCAGAGGCATGGGGGAGGACAGCAGCTCTGTCTCTGCTCTCCAGGGAGCAGGTAAACAATCTTGATCCTTAACTAGTCATCACCATGGACACAGTCACTGATACTTCAGTGCACAGCCTTGTTCCTGTGGAGCATCATGTCCTCTAAGACCACCTCTCAGGTGGTTGGGGTGGGGCTGAGATGATGGGTCTACAGCACTTGCAGACTCAGGAACCACTCACAGCTATGCCTTCCCTACATTGATAAAGCAGACTAGGCTGGGATTTTTATATTTTGGCCTCTGCCTTGACGGTGATAGAGATAAAAGTAGACAGGTAAGAAAGTATACAAGCTAAAGCATGGGGAGGGGAAGGGGGAGAGCAATAAAGGTAGGATAGCAGAGGAGAGTGAAGAAACTGAGACTGAAATCACTTCATTTGGAAAAGATGCTCAGAGATCGTTGTGCATCAAAAATGCAGCCCCTGCCTTCAATGCAATGGAGTCGAGATTTTTCTTCCTGTTGAGTACCATGGAGAAAGACTGGGGTCTGTGGAATGAGACCAGGCCTCAGCACAGCTTAGCGCTGCCTCAGTCAGCCTCGGGTTTACAATGTGACTACATTCACTCCATACATAGTCCTCACCTTCCACTCTCAACAAGGAGTCTCTATAGTGCATGTTGTAAGGTGTGCTTGTACTTGACTCACAATCGAAGCTCCGTTCAGAATTTTGAAGGGATCACAAAATCAGAAAGGACAGAAACCGGGTGGCAGCTTCTCAGTTCCTGAACATGCTGGAGAGCAGTGTTTTGGAGGATGGCTCGGAGCCAGGTGTGGTGACACAGGTTTATAATACCACTCAAGAGGTTGAAGCAGGAAGACTTGATCTTGCCTGGACAAGAGATCAAATTCAACGTGGGGAAATCAGTGAGATACTTGAAATAAAAAGTCAAAAGAGACTGAGGAGTGGGTGGGTTTGGGGATAGCTTAGTGGTCAAGGGTTTACCAAGCATGTGTAAGGCCTTAGGTTCCATTTCTAGTACTGGGGAGAGGGTTGTGGGGAAGTTTGGAAGTGCTGAAGAATGGTGTGATTTAAGAAAGTCAGGGAAAGCCGACAGACTCTTCCAAAGGATTTGATGTTGGCCTACCAATTGAAGGCATGAAGAGCTAAAACACAAGACAGCAGGAGACAGCAGGATGGAGGGGAAAGAGGAAGAAGGAAGTCAGAGTCAAACACACAGAGGAGGAAGATGAAGAGATAAGAGAAAATGAGGGAAGAAGAGAAACAAGCCCTGGAAGTTGAAGAATGAGAGAAGATACAATCAAACTCATGTCCCCTACAAGGAATCCCCTGAAACCTATGGTTTCCTTTAAACTACTGTTATTCCTTGCATAATCACCAAACTTGCCTTCCATCTACCCATTTGACCTTTGAGCCATCTATTCATCTATTCATCCATCCATCCAGTCATCCACCCACCCATCCATCATCTGTCTCTCCATCCAGTCATCCATCCATCCAGTCATCCATCCATCCATCCATTCATCCATCCATGTATATATCCATCTATTCATCCAGCATCTCAGTAGATCTGTGCAATGAGACCTTGGGTAAGTTTCCCTAAAGTACCATGCCCTGGTATGCTTGTGGGCTCCATCAATGTTTTCTCCATTTCTAGAATTATCTCACTCTCCTTACATGCCCAGAGCAGCCCTGCCTACCCATGAAGACCCTCCTCAAACTCCATGCCCATCAGAATCTTCCCTTTGCTTATGCTTCTCTGTTTGGGACTATACTACCAGGTCATTCTCTCTGCCATTGGGGTCTCTACTTATATCCCCTCCCTCTGCTTAAAAGACAACTGGAGCCATGTTCTTAGCATGCTGGGGGTCCACTTTCTGGAACAAAGCAGTGATTTCCTCCAGTACCCCCCACTCCCCAAGTCCTCAGGGAAGGGCAATTTGTGGAAACGGAGCTGCTGGGTAATAGATTTCTCTGTCAACATGATGAGTGAAAGAAAGAGCTAGGTAATTACCAGTAATGCACGTCAATTATGGCTCCACCTCCCATCCCCCCACCAGCCTCGGCTCCTTGTCCCCACTTAATTTTCATCTAAAACAAAACAGTTGCCACAGACCCCAAAGCTAAAAACAGAAATCCCTTTCAGCTCATGGCAAATTAGCAGGAATGTCTTATTATGGAAGCTGTGGGCGACAAATGTCTTCCAGGGCCATACAGGAAGCAGGGCCTTCCCTCACTAGCCATTCTCCAATGCTCCAAGCAATTAACCTTGTCCCTGCAGGCCCCAGGTCACCCTCCCCTCAAAAGCATGGCCTAGCTTCTTTCAAAGCCCTTGCCTGAGGAATTCTGTCAAAAATCAGTGGCACCTTAGAGGAGGCCCCAGGTCAAGAGAGTTCCTTGCTACACAGGAAGGCGCGTCCTATTAGAAAAGGGAAGTGCTCCCGATCTCTCAGATCTTGGGCAACTAAAAATAAACTAATAGGCCTTAAATTGAGTTTTTCTTTCTTTTGCCCCACCCCCATCCTTCCCTTCCCACTAAGACTTTTGAACTAGGAGGAAAAGCATTTATTATCTGAGAGTGACACACAGGAAATTAGACTTATAAAATGTGCTTAAAATGTTATAGTTTCCAACTTTCTTTAATGCTAATCTTAATGCTAATAGGTTGTGAGATATGTGTTTTGACTCAAGAAGTTTTTTTTTTCTTTCTAATTAATTCTCAGCTACAGCACATGAACCATTTGTGGTGGAGGAGTTCCAGGGGCTTACACAATGCTGAAGAAAGGGATTGCCTGCTGGGTCTGAAATGGCCCATTTCCCCATAGAGGCTTTCAGAAGAATGGTTTTTGGAGAGTGTTGTTTATTTAGTCCTTTCGGAGAGTCAACTGTGCCTTTTCCATTCGAAAAGATGAGATAAAGGCACTGCCTTGCCCTAATGTTGAGACTCCCTCTCCCAAACCCTATGCTACCCTGACAATGATGTCCTCTGAAGTCCTAAATCAGAACTTTCTGTTCCTGTCTGGTTATCTCTCAGTTCCCATGTATGGTAGGCTCATAAACCCACCCCGTCCCCCAGGAACCCTGCTATTTTGATGGGAATCTAACAACTGCAGTCCATGTGAGGCTCCTTTAGCATAGTCACAGGTGGGAAGCCCTTTCATGGATAGGGCATGTCTGACTCCCTGAGCCTGCCCAACACTGTCATGGTAATACAGGAGATATGGAGACAGGGATATGGATAGTGTTGAAGGGATTTAAGATGCTCAGGTCTTTTTAGGTTCACAGTTGTCATCATAGGAAGAAGAATTGGGTGATATGGGAGGAAGAGGGGAGGAGGATATTTTCATGCCTTTCAAAAACCTTCTAGGAAATCTAACTTCCAGATTAGAGCACCTCAGAGTAAGTCCCCACAGCTGATATATGTATATAAAACTTGTCTAATCTTTAAGATGAAAATTAACGATGTGATGTATAAGTGCCCATGGAAGACTGGCTATCTATTTCCCAAGAGAGTTGCCTTTCTTTCTAGGCACATGATATACCATCTGTCCTAGCCCTCTTGCAATCAGCTGTGGACATATGACTAAGTCTGTTCAATAGAATCTAAGAAAACATGATGTCTGTCATCTGTAATTGCTACCACAAAGCTTTCTGAGCATCCCCCAGTGTTTTTCCTTACTTCAGACCCTGGGTATAGAGGGGGTAGAGGCTCCGTTGAACCTCTTAATGTTCTGCTGCTGTGAAGAAGCACCATGACCAAGGCAACTCTAATAAAAGAAAGCATGTAACTGGGGACTTGCTTATGATTTCAGAGGTCTGGTCCAGTATCATCACAGTGGGGAGCATAGTGGCACACATGGCTCTGGAGCAGTTAATGAGAGTTGCATCCTGATATATTGGAGAAAAGATAGAGATAGAGATAGAGATAGAGATAGAGATAGAGATAGAGATAGAGATAGAGATAGAGATAGAGATAGAGATAGAGATAGAGATAGAGGTAGAGATAGAGATGATAGAAGGGGGAAGAGACTTGGCCTGGCATGGGCTTTTGAGACCTCAAAGCCCACCATCAGTGACACACATCCTCAAATAAGGCCTCATGTTCTAATCCTTATAATCCTTTCAGACAATTCCACTCTCTGGTGATCAAGCATTCGAACTTATTAGCCTATAAGGGCCATTCTTGTTTAAATTACCACATATGGTTTTTGTCCTAGTTAGGGTTTCTATTGCTGTGACAGACCATCAAGACCATAAGCAAGTTAGGAAGGAAAGGGTTTATTCAGCTTACATTTCCACTGTGTAATCCATCACTGAAGGAAAGTCCATTGAATTTCAAGACAGAAATTCAAACAGGGCAGGAACCTAGAGGCAGGAACCAATGTAGAGGCCATGGAGGGGTGCTGCTTACTGGCTTGCTCCTCATGGCTTTCTTACAGAACCCAAAATGGTGCTACCCTGAGCTTGGTCTTTCCCCATTAATTACTAATAAAGAAAATGCCCAACAGCTGGATCTTATGGAGCTATACTCTCAATTGAAGTGTCCATCTTCCGATGATTCTAGTTTATGTACAGTTGACACAAAACTAGCCAGCACAAATTGACCCCCTGTCAAGTATACACACAAGCATATCACTGTTAAGACCTAACTTTTCCAAGATCACACACACATATCAGCATTATGTTATAAAAATTCCAAAATTTAAAAGTTCCACAGTCTTTAAAAATTCAAACACTTAAAAATTCAGTCTCTTTAAAATACTCAGTCTCTAAAAATACAAAGCCTTTGTAAAAATCAAAAATCTGTTTAAAAGTTCAAAGTCTTTCAACTGTGCCAAGAACAGAGGCTAAGAAGTTACCTGTGGCTAGACTATTTAGGGATGGGTGAGGGGCACTGAAAAGGTGTCAACGTTTTGAGCAGGGGAAGGCTCTAGAAGGATCATTCCCAATGACCCCTTGAGACTAGGCCAGAGTGGGGATTCTAGAGGGGGTTTCACTCCTCAGGAAAGGGTGCTGGCAACCTCAGCTAGGATACTAGAAGTGTAATACAGAGAAAAATAGGTTCAATTCTAGTCTCCATCTTCAGCTGATCTGACGGCCACTGTGAGACATCCACAGAGATACATCCTGAAGGCTCCTCTGATCTTGCCACACCCCGGCTCACTGGTAGCTCTCATTGCCTAGAGGATCAAGTACAAACCCTTTGCAACCAAAGATCACACTCCGGTTCCTTTGTGTCTTGTATCACCTGTCATTGTCTTCAAACTCTAGTTTTGTGGAGGATAACCCAGAACTGCTCATAGCTCCAAGTCTCAACTTAAAGATCACTTCATTCAGGTTAGACCAGTGCCTGTGTTCTCACTGGCTGTCTTGTTCTCTCTCTCTCTCTCTCTCTCTCTCTCTCTCTCTCTCTCTCTCTCTCTCTCTCAGATGGTTCTAGTATCAGCATTGAACCTGAGCACACACAGCATGCCTAGCAAATATTCATCAAAGAAATCATGTGTGGTGGCATAGGCCTGAAATCCCTGTCCTCAGAAAGTTGAGTCTTAATTTTAAGGCTAGCCTATATTACATAGCAAGAGATGAATATTTATCTGGGTATATAGCTAGTTCATTCTAATCTAATTAGAACTAATTAGAACTATTTATTTCCATTTCTTCCTCTGAAAAGCTGACCGAGCCTTCAAGAAGGTTATGTTAGCACAATCTAAATGGCTGTAACAGATAGTTCCCAAGTCTCCTGTTCTTTCATGTTCCAGAGACTCATTTTTTTTCTCATACCACCAAGCGAGGGGGTGGGGCATCTGTGTGGGCAGTAGCTCTACTCAATCCAACAGTAGAGAATCAGATCATGGAATTGCACTTCCGGTGCTTGACTTCTGCAGCCAGCCATTCTCGTGAGAAGAGAAAAACACACAAAACATGCAATTCAGAAGATTGGTTCCCAGAGGGCTGCACCTCCTTTCGGCATACATTCCTCTAGTGACAATCTTTATTATGTGGCCACACCTAGTCACAAGAAAGGCTGTGGAATGTACAAGAGCTGGGCAACCAAATTGCCAGCTACCTGGACAAGTGGAGTTTAGTTAGAGTGGAAGGTCTGTGTCATAAGTTTGTCTCAAATGTTACCAATCGGAAGCTTTCCTGGCTCCTATGATTCCACAGGGATTCTTCTCTCTTTAGCAACATGATGGTCTTTGTGTTTCCCACAAACATGGACTACAGGGTACAAACATGGCCTCCTACCTCCCTGTGCCGCTATTAGATTCTCTGCTCTTCTGAATGAGGAAGAAAGGGAGCAGAGTCTTCCTTTTCTCGTCTCTAGTTTTAAAAAGAGAAGCACAAAGAATCCCGGATTAGGAATCTGGAGCACCAACTGGCTCAGCCTTACTGTGTGACATCAGGCAAGCCACAGTCCGTCTCTGAGTCTTAGTTTCCATATATATATATATATATATATATATATATATATATATATATATATACTTTCTTTCTCAAGTTTCTCTCCACCTTGACTGTGGTGGGTGTCCTAGTTAGAGATACTGTTGCTGCTTTGAAACATCATGACCAAAAGCAAGCTGGAGAGAGAAGGGTTTATTTGGCTTACACTTCTACATTGTCCTCCATCATTGAGGGAAGTCAGGGCAGGAACTCAAACAGAGCAGGAACCTGGAGGCAGGAGCTGATGCAGAGGTCTTGGAGGGGTGCTGCTTACTGACTTGTTCATACTGCTTTCTTATAGAGCCTAGGACTACTAGACTGTCTGGTACCACACTGGGCTGGGCCCTCCTCTGTTGAACACAGAACAAGAAGAGAACGCCTTACAGCTTAATCATATAGACACATTTTTTTTTCAAGCAGGTGAAACTGAGATTCTCCATAGGTATCTGTAGGCCCACTGGGAGAAAAGGCAGAAAGATTAGGCATTTGAACACTTGAGTTCAGGTCTTGGATCCACTCTTCCGTAGCCTTAGGAAGTGGTATGTATGTCAGTGAACCTTAGTTTTGTTTGTAAATGGAAATACCAATATTATCTTATTGTTAAGAGAATTTAGTAGGATCATGAACAAGGGAGCTCTTTGGAAACAGTGACCTTGTATTTTGTTTTACTTAAAAAAAACCCATAGTGGGTCTCCACTGGCAGAGCACTTGCTCAACATGCAGGAATTCCTAGATTGAATCTTCAAAAGAGCACAAAACTGAATGGTAGCACTATGCTTGGAATCCCAAGATTCAAGTGGTAGAGGCAGGAGGACCAGAAGTTCAGTGTCATTGTTGGTAGTGAGTTTAAGGCCTGCCTGAGCAACATGAGACCCTGCCTTAAAAAAAAATCCAACATGTATTTGATGTTCAGTGGTCTGACACGTTCATAGACCACTATTTCCTCTTTATATTTTCTGTATCTCTAGAGCAGCTGCTCTCAACCTGTGGGTCTCACATCTTTTGAGGTCACATATCAAATGTCCAGCATATCAGATATTTACATTATGATTCATCAAACTAGCAAAGTTACAAGTATGAAGTAGGAATGAAATGATTTTATGGTTGGGGTCACCACATCCTGAGGAACTGCATAAAGGATCCGAGGATTAGCAAGGGTGAGGAACATTGCTTGAGAGGAGGGACAGAGGAACAGACCGGGGACAAAATGTCACCAAGAACCTCGTCTAATGCCAACACACTCATGTCTGACTCAAGTTCTCTTCCTGGGCCTGTAGGAAGATGGCATGCCCCTCTCACGAGGTAGTGTGACTTGGCTAGCCAAAGAAATGGGTGCAAAATAGCCAGGTTACTTTTTCCAAGGCATTTGAGGGCCACTATGCCATGCTGATGTTGTATGCAAGTAGCAATGGTCACATCATAAAATGGAACCCAAAGTCTGATTCTTAAGTGACCATAAAATTTATCATTACAATTATGATGAAAGTATTTGTGTGTGTGCGTGCATGTATTGATGATCGTGCCGGAGTAGCAATTATAAATCAATATGGTTCCAGAAAAGTAGGATACCCAGTCCTTTTGACTGACTGGGTCAGAGGGGAGCCTGCATTAACTGCCAGGCTGTGAAGTAGAGTACCTGTATAATGGATTTGGATTTTTGAAGTCCATCTGTAGTAGGAATGCCTACCCTGCATAATATAGTCACATCACCAAATCATTTTGCATAAACACTCTGTCAGCTGTTATCATTTCCTTCAGGTGAGACAAAGGAAAACAGAAAATTTAAATAGTGGACTTGCCTAACATTGCAAGACATTGTAATTGGTTCAGATCTTAGTCTCGTTTGATATCAAAGGTTCTTTCTCCTCTTTACTGCTGTTCTCCTCAATGCTAAGCTGAGACTTTCTAATGCCTTCTTCCCCTACTATGAAAGACTCAACCAGAAGAGGTCATAGCTCAAAAGTGACACATCTGGGCCCCCAACCCTTCTGCCATAACACTTAAGGTGGAACTCTCATGGCTGCCTCCTCTACGTGCAGAGTTCTAAAGGGCATTGCTCATATTTTATCAAAAAACAAAACAAGACGAAGAAGAAGAAAGATCAAACACCCTCCATCAGTGACTTTAACTTATTTATGGGTTTGAGTTTTTTCTTGGATCATTTCCCTTCATTCCTGCCAGAAACCCTTGCCTGCAGTCCTCCCCAGTTATTAATAAAAGCAGTCAAACGGTAGCGGGGGCAACGGAAGGTTCTTGGCTCCTGCTGCTGTGTTTGGTTTGTGCTGGAAGCAGATGTTTTCATCCAGATCACAGACACTTGCCAGGCTCTTCACATCTGTCTGTTCTCAGACAAGGACAGAAGAAGTCAGGGGATCAAGTCTCGTTCCAATTCAAATAGGAGAAAATGAAGAATAAGGATTCACACTTAGTGTGGTGCACACACACACACACACACTCCCATAGAATTTCTGGTGTTGCACCGTTACTAAGGACCCCCTAGTGAGCACACCACCCATAAACACTCACTGTGCTTTTTCTCCTGCTGCCTCAATGGAGTGCAATCTTGTCAGTGGTTTCTGGGGTGGGGTTGTAAAAGGTGGCCACACTTTGCTACTGTTGTGCACAGCTTTCCTCATACAACTGTGATGGTGGTATGTGTATGTGGAGTGGTGGTGGTGGTGGTGGAGGTATGCATGCTTGTGTGTTTGTGTGTGTGTGTGTGTGTATTTGTGTGTGTGCATGTGTGTGAGTGTGTGTGTGAGAGAGAGACATTTTATGGTATGTGACATTTTATGGTTTTAAGAAAACCTCAGTGCCTACCCCACATAGGGGCTGGAGAGATGGCTCAGCAGTCTAAAGTATCTACTACTCTTCCAAAAGACCTAAATTCAAATCCTAGCACCCACACCAGTCAATTCACATCTGCCTGTAGTTTGAGCTTTGGGTATCAGATATCTCTAGCCACTGTGAACACGTCCTCCATACACATACATTTAAAACATAAAAAATATCTTTAAACATTTGCCTTGTTGCCCACTTGTCAGAGGCTTTTTGTTCCCCCCTGAAATTTTATTTTTGTTTTATGTGTATGAGTATTAGCCTGAATATGTGTTTGATTATGCAAGCCACCAGAGGGCACTGAATTCCTTGGGATTGGAGTTACCGAAGGGTTTGAGCTGCCATGTGGGTGCTGGGAATTGAACCCTGGTCCTTTGCAAAAGCTTTTAACGACTGAGCCATCTCTCCAACCATATATAATCTTCAGATGGATACTTAGGCCCAAAACACTCAACAGATTTTTTTTCTTTCTTTCTCTTTCTTCCTTTCTTCCTTTCTTCCTTTCTTCCTTTCTCTCTTTCTCCCTTCCTTCCTTCCTTCCTTCCTTCCTTCCTTCCTTCCTTCCTTCCTTCCTTCCTTCCTTCCTTCCTTCCTTTCTTTCTTTCTTTCTTTCTTTCTTTCTTTCTTTCTTTCTTTCTTGTAGTTAGAATTCCAGTGCTCAGAGGCTCAGCAGGGAAATTAGGTCAATAGACAACTTTATCTTAACCAGGATGTTTGTTCCCCTTTTCCTGCCGATCCCATGCAAATTGGAATGATGGGACCATTCACACGACTGTGTGGGTACCATACTCTCCTGTCATAACCAAAGCTAAACATTTTCTCCTGATCAAAGTGACTTAAAAAACAAAAACAAACAAACAAACAAACAAACAATAACAACAAATGAAGTCTTGAATTGTACCAGGCAGAGAAAACCTAGCTATGTTAAGAAGACCCATGATGGAGAAGGCTGAGGCAGAACATGGATGGCTTACAATCAGATGGATAATGCAGGACAAATAGCTCTAGGCAGCAGGAGACAGCTTACAGAGCCTACATGAAGGGCAGGACCCAGATTCAAGGCAACAGGGCAGACCCTGAGAAATTTCCAAGCAGGGACCCAAACCCACCCCCAGTGGCAGTTCTCCCAACAAGGCCACACCTTCCTAATCCTTGTCATCCTTTCAAACAGTTCAATTCCCCGATGACTAAGCATATGGGCCTACAGGGTGCATCATTCTTATTCAACCACAGCTTGTATGTATGAAAGCACATTAGATTTTAGCTGAGGAAGGGAGTATTGATGGCAGGATCTTTCAACAGGATCTCTTTGCAACATTGCCAGTATGCCCTTTATGGATGAACCAGACTGGGCAGCCTTCCCTCAAGGCCTGGTCTGTCACAGGCTGAGTACTGAGTTATGTGCCCAAGTTCCCAGGCTTCTTTAGAGTTGCTATTTTACTTAGCCAATTCCTGGCCTCAGCCACCCACCCACAGCTGTGGGCTTATTTCCAAGTGGCCCCTATGGGTGCCTGCAACACATGCCCATACAATGAAATAGTTGTGCCCCTGCTTCTGATGCCCAGAGTCCAGCCCCAGACCTCTTCTCTCACTATGGGCTCATTCATCTTAAAGGATGTGCAGCCTCAGCCTAGACAGGGCTCACCCAAGAGGCTGCTAAGGGCCTATGTCACACTGTGTTAGACCGTGTTATACATCCAACATTGTTCAGATTCCCGGGGGAGGAAGAAAGCTGCCTGGGCAGGTAGGTCTGCAAGGCTTCTTCCTGTCCTGGTCAGGTTTCACATCTAGCCTTACTTCCTGTTTTTTTGTTTTTGTTTTTTTGTTTTTGTTTTTGTTTTTTTTTTTTTTTTTTTTTTTTTTTGCATTCTGCTTGTGTCCCCCGAGGCTTGGGCAATCCTGTGTGGAGCCTTCCATTCTTCAGAGAATGCACACCATTATGTGACCCGTTGGTTGTCTGAGTTCCAGATCTGCCACTTGGCAGAAGCATGGTTTTGGTGGATTTCCTCTGTCTCTGATGGCCTTCACTCCTCCCTTTGTTCAATGAAGATATCAATTCTGCCTCTGGAAAAGGTTGTGGCAGTGAAATGAGCAGTGCTGTGCCAGAGCAGTATCATCCCTGTGAATAGGGATGGATAAAGGAGTGTGTGCAACTGAATAAATGCTGTAGCTTTGGGCTAGGCACTTCTCTCTCTGGGCTTACTCTTTTCTAGGGAAGGGGCAGGGGTGGTCATTCCCAGAGCAGAGCACAGAGGCATTGCTCTGTCATCCCAGTCAGAGCATACTTTACACATGTATGATGGTTTTCTACTCTACTTGGCTTTGTGCTCCATCTATGGGATGTTTTCATGATTTTAACACCATTGGCATCCACTGGTGTGGAGATAAGGGCTATGTGAGTGCTATACAAAGCATACATGGTGACAACTTCTGGAATTATAATAGTCTCTTTACAGCATAGCTTTCCAAGCTCCCAGAGCCTGTGCTACCCTTGGTGCATATGTTTCTGATTCAGATTACACGGGCTGACCTCACTGGAACGCTATGCCTGGGGGAAACTCCCGACCACCGGCTTGGGAGGGCAGGAATTTCTGTGCCAGAAAAATTAGAGACTAGAGGACAGCCCACTTTGCTCTTCAGCATACAAACGCTCTCTGGATGCTTCTACACTTGCCTCCTAGGTCTTTGGCACTCATATAAGGAGGATCAGGCCAGGGGTCAAGGTCACCAGACACCTGCCTCTCCAGACTCAAGAAGTAGCCAGAACTTTATGGCTCATGCTCTGACGATTCTCTTCTCTGTAGAGTATTTTGAAGAGTACTCAGGGTGCACTCACACAGACCTCCTTCCTGTCTTGGGACAACCCTGGGAACAGTGAGGACATTAGGAGTGTGAAGGGAGAATGTTGAATTAGAAGTAAAATCTCCTTACATGTGCCACCAGGTCTTGATTTTAAGCTTTTCTCTCTCTTCTATGACAGTGACCTGGAAACACAATGCTACCAGATCCATGACATGCACATAGCCCTGGCAAGCAGTGGGGAGAGGAAAAGACTCTATGTGTATATCGATGGTGTGGATTGACTTCTGTAGCCTGTTGCTCCACACCACACCTGGTATTTACAGATGAACACTTGCAAGTTAGGCTCTTTCGTGCCTGTCTGGCTCTGCAGGGGATAGCTGGAAGAACACATCTCCTGTTTCTGAGAGGACTGCAGGCTGGGAACAAGGGGGCCAGGCTCACATTTGGAAAGAAAGCAGAGCAGGATGGTAGGCATAAACAGAGAGAGGGACGCCTAGGCTGGGACTCACCTGCACGGCAGGATTGCTGGAAGGGGGAGTTCAGTGTCTAGGAGGGGAAGAACTGACTGGATGGTGCTAAGGCAGGGCATTGGAGCTCAGAGCAGGGTCTCTGCCTGGAATGTGCTGCTCCTCTGTTCTGGACATATTCACTTAGGAGCTCTCACCCTCCAATTCAGTATAGGGTTTCCTTCCCTCTTTCCTTCTGCCCATCCTCGTTTCTTCTCTTCCTCCCTCCCTCCCTCCTTCCCTCCCTCCTTCCCTCCCTCCTTCCTTTCTTCCTTCTTCCGTTTATTCCAGCAATGCTCCTTTTGATGCTGTAGGTAGCCTTGGATGCTTCATCTTGTCTCAGACGTTCCTTTTCCGTGCTGCTCATGAACTTTCTTCTCCTTGGAGCTTGTCAGATTTATGTGTCCTTAGTGCTGGATGCCACACACGAACCCTAGAAGCTTAGCAAGAAATTCATGCATGGTGGGAAGGAAAGGACAGTGGTTAGTGATGAGCCAGGCTGTGGTCCAAATGTGTGGTGTGTGTGTGTGTGTGTGATGTGTGTCTATGTGTACACTGTCTGTGTGTATGTATTGTGCGCATGTGTGTGTGATGTGTATGTAAATTTGTGTGTGCTGTTTCTTCTATGTATATATATGTGGTGTGAGTGTGTGTGTGTGTGTGGTATTTCTGTGTGTGTATGGTGTGTGTGTCTGTGTGCATGATGTATCTTTATGTGTATGGTGTGTGTATAATGTGACTGAGTGTGTATAGTGTATGTATAGTGTGTATGTGTGTGTATGTATATTTGTTTGAGTGGTGTTTCTGTGTATGTATGGTATATGGTGTATGTGTTTATGATGTGTGTATAATGTGACTGAGTGTGTATAATGTGTGTATATGTGTATAGTGTGTATGTGTGTGTGGTGTGTATGTATATTTGTGTGATGTTTCTGTGTGTATATAGTGTGTGTATATGTGTATAGTGTGTATGTGTGTGTGATGTGTATGTATATTTGTGTGGTGTTTCTGTGTGTATATAGTGTATGGTGTATGTGTGTATGATAAGTGTATGTGTGGTATGTATGTATGTGTATGTGGTGTATCTGTGCATATATGGTGTATGTGTGTATAATATGTGTATGTGTGGTATGTATGTATGTGTATGTGGTGTATCTGTGCATATATGGTGTATGTGTGTATGACATATATGTATGTGTGTGGTATATATGTATATGTGTGTGGTGTATATGTATGTGAATGATGTGTGTCTCTCCATGTGTGATGTGTCTGTGTGTTTATGGTGTGTGTGTATGATGTGTGTGTATGTGTGGTGTGTATATGTCTGTGTGGTGTATTTGTGTGTGTGTGGTATGTCTATGTGTTCATTCATTGTGAAGATGAGACTGGAAGTGACTATCCTAATAGCCACCACATCACCAGGACTTTGTAGCTTGCTTGGGAAACGAATCTTTTGCCCAGTAGCATCAGAATCAGCTTAGCTTCGTGTGCTCTTCTGAAATATCCCAACTGAGCCATGACCAGAGCACTTCCTAAGATGCCTCAGGAACTTACAATGCCTTCTCTCTTGCTTGCCCTCCTTCCTGCCCTCCTTTCCTTCCAGACTCCTTCCTCTGCCCTTCCTTCCTTCTTCCCTCTCTCTCTCTTTCCCTCCCTCTCTCCCTCCCTCCCTTCCCATAGTCAAAATAGAAACCTGTCCTCAAGAAGCCCACAGTCTACTGGGAGAAGTAGTGTGCTAAATTCTGCAGCTGAGGCTGATTCTGTGGGTGTGCAGAGGACTCGCGGAAACCTCAAGCAATAAAGCAGAGTCCTGGAGGAGGAAGGTTTCTATGTCTCCATGAACTTCTGGGCAGGCAGAGAGGATTCTGGGTCAAATATTTCAGGTCAGGAGTACAGAACAGTAGCAAAAGGCTCAAGTAGATGAACCAGTGACTGCCGAGTAAGATGAATGATCAGACAGCCCTTGGCAACCAGGGACATAGAGTGGAAGTCAGAGACGCTGAGGTGAGGCGTCTGGTTCCCATGGGACTCGCTTCCTACCTGACTTGAAGCAGTTAAGGAAGGCTTCCCAATAAAAGTGCTGGGGAGTGATTGGGACTTCACAGTGGGTGAAGGAAGCCAGCTTTGTCCTGGGAACAGTGGCAGCCTTGAGCACTGTGGGTTCTATTCGTGCATATTGGTGAGGGAATGAGAGACACTAGGTGTTAAAGTAATGAAAGCCTAAAGGCTGTGACAAGTGGTATCTAGGCAGGGAGGGGGCCCTCCAAAGACAAAGAGAAGAGCTGTGTGGAGCAAGACCTGAGCCTCTAGGCAGTGAGGCCTGGAAGGTGAGCAGGGAGGTCTTGAGACCAGCACAAGGCTGTCTCCCAGCGAATTACTTCAGCCTGGCCTCTTCCTTGCTTCATATCCCAAGCTCTGTAGTTTCCTAATTTATTTGGCTTGAAATTTGGGTCAAACTTCTTTTTTGTAAAGTGGGGGGTGAGAGGTACTACATATAATTGAAACCAAACCTCTAAATGCTTGCTCATTCCTGAAGGAAATTAAAGGTGATTTCAAGTACTGAGATCACAGGATTCAAAAAAGGGCCGAGGGAGGAGGGGACTATATTCTAAACTGGAGCTCAGCTGGGGAGGGAGGGGGCAACAGGCAGGATTCAATTAGCTGCAGTTGATTAGCCTTTCCAGAGGAGAGGTGCTGCCCACAGGAGCTGGGACAGCATCCACTCTGTTTGGGGGCGAACACAAGGAGGTCTGTCAGCTTCCAAGACCTGAAGCAGTCTGGGGCCACCTTCTCTTCCGTGTCTGGGAAGGTCCAGGGTTGGGAGTGGTCACTCAACTCAGATGCCCTCCTCTGGAAGCCGTCATGACATCTCCTAGAAGAAAATGAGTCGGGAGTTCCCTGGTTCATGCTTAGGGGTTGGAAATGCTATCATACCCAGAGTGGAGAAGAGAGCAAACGGAAAAGAGCTGCTGAGTGGGAAATGCTGAGGGTCTGTGTCACAGCTGAACACAGTGGGTAGAGAAAAAATCCTGGCTGGCCTTGGGGTACAAAGAGCCACTCAAGCAATGTGTTTTGCTCAAGGAGTGAGCAGCTTACTGCAGAAGTCAACAATGGTTCCCTGCCCTCCAAAAAGCCTTAAATATCTTCCTGCCAGACATTGTTACCTCTATTTTGTAACTGCAAACACTTGAAGCAACTGCAATGCCCTTCCTCGTCATTCCATTTTCTATCAGAGAAAAGTAAGGTTCGAACAAAGCCATGGCTTCCTCAGTGCACAGGGCTGGCTCTGTGGGAGACCCCAGATAAACATGACCTCAACATGCCTGTTCCCTGAGCCTCCTTGCAAGTCAGTTCAGAGCTCGTCTGCAGACCTGAGTGGATTCTTGGAACTTTCAAGGGGGTGCCCATGCCACCCTGAGAAGAGCAGATGATAAATATTTTCCAGTCTTCTTTCTCTGTGCTCCCGTTTTCTTGATCCCATCCTGCCTCTCTTGTTGTCTTTGTCTCATCCTTAGAATGTACAGCCAACAGCTACCTGCCTTTTACCTGGCTCCTCCCTCCTAGGTGCTCATCAGCAAGGCTACCTGGGGGTTCACAGACAGCACACATTCTACTCAACTACCAAGACTCTCTTTCATGAACATCACCCAAGGTTAAGTGTCTCGTGCCCAGCCCTCATGCCTGGACCTGACAACAGCTCCCCCATATTTGAAGAACTATCATGTGGCTTTATGATTTAAACTGTGTCTCCAAGGCAGAGTCTGGAAATGACAGTGGAATAGTCTCCCAGAATGCTTTTCCAGTTCTGGGGTTTTAAATATTGGATACAAGGTTAACTTCCATCAGGACGAAAGGAGTTTCCTAGTCCTGGAGGGTATGCAGGCTAAAAGATGCAAGCAGATGGTCCCTGGGCAAGAGGCCACAGAGATCAGCCTGGCTGCATTCTGGGGAAACTTTACACAGTTAAAAGGCTGGCCCGTGTGGGAGGCATTCAGATTCTTCATGTGCTTGCCCCTGGCCTGAAGCATACAACAGCCACCACTCTTCATCCCGCTCTTGTCTGTCACTGGTCACATCTGGTGAAACTGTCTGCTAGATAGACCCCAGGTCTCTCTCTTCTTGGCTTTTCAATGCCTGACAGGGTGGGTAAGTTTTGTGACCTAGCACTAGGGTTCTGTGCTATCAGAGATGTTTGCTGCTGGTCAGCAGCACACACTACCCCCTCTCTTGGAGCACCACCTCTCCCGAAGCTTTGTCTCACAAGTACATGACTGTGAACTGGACCCTGAAACTCAATACTTCCCACACTCCTTAAAGGCCATGAGCACCGTGGAAGATGTTTGTGGTTTGGCACCAGCATATTGGGTCCAGTTCTTCACTTCTTTGTTTCTTCCCATGAGGTCTCAGCAGTCTATTTGATTCAGCTAGCTTGGCTTCCTTATCAGCCACAGGAAGGTCATGTGGTCTACATGATATGGTTCAGACATAGGTACAGGTGAGTCTTTTGGTGTGTGTGTGTGTATTTTTTCGTGAAGATGCACATCTTGCTCGGTAGATCTGGAAACCAGTCTGAGACGACATTACTAACTACTTCCAAGGGATGCCTCTGCTGTCAATCACTGCGAAATGATGCTTAGTTAAATGGAAGCAAGCTGAATAGAACATGAACTGCAAGGTCCTTAGGTGTTAGAGAAGGACAGAGACCAGAATTCCATGGTGCTCACTCACCAGCCATGCCAATTTGAAACAACATATCTAGCCACAGTCCTCAGTTTCCCTACATGTGAAATAAGCTAATTGTAATAAAAAATTATTGCCAAGATAGTCAATACAGAGCACTTTAGAATATTACTGGTCAGATAATGTTGTTTGTTTCATTTTGCTTTAATGTAAAAAGATAGATGAAAGCTATTGTCTTTTTTTATGGCATATCATAGCTACTCAGTAAATGTTTATGACATCTAAAAATCGGAGTATTGGTGAAAGAATGAAGACCTGGGTGATCTTCAAACCAGATTTAGGGGAAACACTCCACAAATTATATCCAGAATTCAAAGATTTGCATCTTTTTCTTGAATCTCAGTGAGTCACAACTAGTAAGAGTTTTGGAGTTGGTGAATGTCTGTCATCTGATCTGGCTTCCTGATTGTGCAGCCAAAGACAATGGGGAGAGGTGGAAGACACTCCGGGCTCCACAGAACCTCAGACAGCTAGCTGGCTGCTGCTCTTGGTGTGCAGGACCTTTTCTGACTCATTTTTCTAGAGTCTCCAAAGCCAGCTCCATTGCTGTATTGGGAAGAAAGGAGCAGGGCTCAACAATCATGGAAGGCGAAACATCAACTCCTTTAAATTATTTGGAGGCCTGGTGTCTTCTGGAGGTTTCACATTCTGCTGGGAATCGACTGACCAGCTCATTGTCATTATTGTTCAAAACGCTACCAGCTATACCCGCAGCAGCCCCTTGGGTGACACACAGCTAAGTTACTGTTAGGTTCCTGTCACTGTTTCATCACCCACAATGCATAATATTGTTTGATGTGTGTTCTTGGGATAAGATAAGGTATGTGGTAGATGTTGACTCACACTTAATGGCAGCCAACAGCACATATCTGAAGGAAGAACTGTCTAACACCAGCATTTTTCCCATAGGGCACTTTACAACTCCTGTGCTTAGGAACTGTGGATGACATTTCAGCAAGATGCTTAAAGTCCATTTCTAAACACTAAAAACCCAATGAGAAGTATAAACCAAGTTTTATTAGGACACAGGCATGCTTCTGTATATATATATATATATATATATATATATATATATATATATATATATATACTGCAGTATGAGAGCTGGAAAGAAGCCAGAGTTTACATTGGTGACCTTGACTAGTGACAGGCACATTTGATAATTTGGATTTGTTACCACCATAGATATGTTCACTAATATGTATGTATATGTATATATGTACACTCCTGCCTGTGATTGGGAGTGATGAATATAATTATTAAGGAGGCACACTCACCAAAACAGAACCTGAGCATGACGGGTGCTGACTGTACTTGACTGTCCTAACACCTGATACTGAGCTAGGAGCTGTGTGACAGAGGGTCTCTGTCTATTGTCCTTTGTGTCCCCATGCCCTGGAGTCCGGGACAAGAGAGAGAAGGAGGGAAAGAATGAAGATGGAGTTGGCTACAGTTTCCCAGAGGTTCAGCAGCAGGCAGCCAGCTGGCACTTCAGGAGGAAGCATTCTCTTTAATGGGCATTAGGTGATGCTGGGGATAAAAGGTAATGACAGGTCACTCTTCAATGTGTCTGATCCTTCCCTGCATCAAGACCAGGACAAACTTGCAGGCAGAGGAAAACGCCACGTGGTGCTTTGGCTGGCATCGTGCCAGTTGAGTGAGCATGAGAGCACATACAAAGTGACTTGGACAGACTTAGTGGCTGGAAGCTTTCTCATTGAAGGAAGAAAGATTAAATGCTGTAGGACTGGGCCAACGTGTGACTTCAGAAGCAAGTGTGCAGTCATGTGCAGACAGCTGTAGATAATAGGCAAACAGGGAGGCATGTCTGTGTCCTAATAAAACTTTATTGACAAAGCAGGCAGTGCCCCAGACTTGAACCACAAACCTGGTACACGATTTAGGATATAAGTTAAACAATAAATTATTTGTAAACACAGAGGAGGAGAGATGTCAATGACCCCTAAGATGTCGATGAGGTATGGAAAGTGCATACCTTTCCTGGGAAACAGAATGAGGTTTGCAAAACAGAACCTGGAGGAAGGCAAAAGGGCGAGTGGGGGATGGGGGGAGGATACATATATGAATGGCTAGCTCAAGCTCAGAAAACACCTGAACAAAAGCTAATAAATATGACATTTCGAGGAAAGTCCAGTGTATGTGAAATATTCCAGCTTGTAAGGCGTTATGCCAAGGGGTGGGGGCGCATGGAAGTAAAGCTGTTTATTCACATTGAGTCCAAATTATAAAGGTCTTCAGGCACCAAGATAAAGACTTCATAATTAACATGATAGGCAAGACGGAGCTCCGCCATCTACCATCCACCGTGGAGAGGTGTTGATGGCATGATTGGAGCTGTGCTTTTGATCTGCCGAGCACATCTGGAGGTATTCTCTGCGACATGCTCTCTCCGGCTTGTTGGAATGACACAGAACTCGCCTGGCTCTGTGTTTTGTTCCCTTCTAAGATGAAGGGTCGGGTCACAGTGCCATCTCTGGGCCTCTACAGTGTAAGTGTGACCGTTGGCTCCCATGAGTCTTGTTAACTGGCCACTGAGTCCTGCCATTCACTCATACGGCCCACTGAGCCTTTCCTATGTGCATATCATTCAACTAGAGCACTACGTGCATTCCCATAGCTATGTGTTTGTTTGTTTTTTATGTACGAATATATGTACTCATGTGTGCAAGTGCATGCTCATGTAGGTACATATGTTTGGGGGCCAGAGGACAACCTGGGATGTTGTTCCTTGAGGGCTATCTACCTTGTTTTGGGGGACAAACTGGAGCCTGGGTCTCTCACTAGAACCTGGGGTTCCCTAATTAGACTAAATTGGCTGGCCAGGGAGTCCCAGTTATCCTGACGTCTCTGTCTCCCCAGTGTGGGATTACAAACGTGTTGCTCGGTTCTCCCCCTCCCTCCAATGAATTCTGAAGCTAAAACTCAACTTCTTATGCTTGAACAGCAGTTCTCTACTAGTCATCTCCCCAGACTGAGTTGCCATATTTAACCTTCACACACTCCCATTGGATGGTTTTATTGTGCACTGACCTCATTTCAGACAAAGAGACTGAGAAGAAAAATTCAGATTTAGAAAGTGCCTACCCTGTGCAACCTCTGGTGCTTTGGGAGAAGCCATGGAAATCATGTCATTCTGAGGAGCCCCTATTTTAGTCACATCGACCTTTATCTTGTTCCTTCTTTTTCCAGTTGGGGAATACAGACTCTTTGAGACTGTCTCCCCTTGGGTCGGATGAAAGATGAGACATTCTTACAGGATTTCCCAGAAAACTAGAGAGCTGGCCATGATGCAGAGGAAGGGTGTGGTACTCTGCCTGACATGTTGCAGGTGCCCATGGCCTAGACTAATAGGAAATGGACTAGCAGGCTGGAGAGATGGCTCAGTGGTTAAGAGCATAACTACTCTCGCAGAGGACCCCAGTTTACTCCAATTCCCAGTACTTGGTATTGCATAGCTTGTAGCTGTCTCTAACTCTAGCTCCCTGGGATTTGTCACCCTCTTCTGGACTGCTCGGGTATCTGCACTCATGTGTACATACCCATACACAGAACACAAGCATACACACACTTTAAAGAAAAGTATCTAGAAAAAAATAATAAACGCACCAGAGAATATGAAAAAGACTGTCATCATGAGCTACACAGAGCCTGTGTGGTAGGACCTCTACAAATCTTTCTGCTTCCTTGTAAGAAGGGCTCTCTGGCTGACCCAGGATCAGGGTAGACTCACCCTTCCATGTGGTTACAATTGGCCCTTTGAGGGGCCATAACCTGAGGGGACAGAACCAGCTTCCCTACCCCACGACAAGTGGTCCGATTAGAGCCAGTCACCAGAGAGAGGCATCCGGGGGCAGAGGCCGGGCAGTGATGGATAACCCCATCCAGGGACACACATATACAGCTATTTTGGGGCCTCCTGCCTGGGAGGTGGCCTCCTTGGGGCACAGAGGCCAGTGACCCGGAAACAAATTAAAGGCACATCTGTTGGGAGGCCATTTCCAGCAGTGGCTCCAAGCAGCCGCCCGGATTCCAGGAACAAGGGGTCTGTGTATGTGGTGAGTTGGGCACAGACTGCTGGCGAAGAAAAATGTAGACCACAGCCTCTGGCTAGGAAAAAGTAATGTCAGCCGGGGCGTGGGCTGGGCAGAAGGGAAGAGTCATTTCTAGGCCCAGCTTATATTCATCAGAAGGAGTTATTTTCTGAGTGACTGGTGCAAAAGTCTCAGGATATTGGATACTGAGTGTCCTTAGTACTCAGGTCCTCAAAGTAGCCCTTCTATGAGAATATATAAGATCACAGTCTCTTCCAATTCCTTGTCAGCTAGCCAGTCCAATCCTGCATTTGCT